>NC_143018.1:94826503-95131503 GCF_055824585.1 Amblyomma mixtum | reverse complement strand
AAGGTGTACCGCATGAATTCATAGCTAGTTTTTTTTTTCTCCTGCTGTGCGATTTGACTGCTTCGAAGCCTTTAAAAACCTTTCCATAACAACAGAAAGTTTCTCTGCAAGACGTTTTCGTTCACCTTGAACGGGCTTCACCCTTTTTGTGCTTGCTACCACGGCTTTTTTGAAGCCGCGCAAGCAGTTTTTGTTTTTTCGAATTTTTCTTCCTTCTCTTATATGACCATGTAAACAGGGGTCACAACAAAATATGATGTGAGCATGATTTCTCAAAAACGAAATTACGCTTACGCAGGCGTAAAAAGAAATTTGGAGGCGAGGTGGCATGTCATCAATTCATTTTTCCGCTATCGATAAGAGTGGCTTGTGGTCACTTTTCTATGACGAGATTTAGGCCGTAGATGAACTGATGTAATTTTTCGCGTTAAAAGTTTAATAGCTATCACACAATAATTTCTAAACATCTAAATATATTTCTTGTTTGTCTTGCTGGCATGACCCACGCATGTCCACTGCTGTGTAGTTACGGCAGGCGAGATTCGCCTTTTCTAAGCAGAAAAAAAATAAGCCTGCAATTAGGCTTCAGTCAACGAGACAGCAACCGAAAAAAAGACGGAATTCGGCGCGCAACGTTCTTCAAAAGTTTGTAGCCAAGACGACCAAGCTCTCTGTACTAGTGCGATTATTTATTTATTATATTTGCTCATTTTCCTTATACCACGCAAGGTTTAAGAATATTTTTCCACGATTTTTTAAACTGAATTATTTTAGCATCAATCTGCTGCACATTTATTTTATTGCCCTTAAGGATGGTGTAAATGTTGAAAAGGAGAACATTGAGATCCCAGCGGCCCGATGTAGACTTTAAGGCAGACTCTAGATAGCATCAAGCCGCGACGCTGCCATCAAGCGCTTCGCTCACTAAATACGCCCCCCGCAGAATGGTAACCAAATCGACCGAATATTAGCAGTAGACGATTCACTTTTCTAGAGTCTAAGCCCCGTACCCTTCTCTCCAATGAAGAATGGCTACTTTACAGCACATAGAGAGCGCGGAAGGAGCTTTGGTTTGGTTTGGGTTGGTTTATTTGGGTTTAACGTCCAAAAGCGACTTAGGCTATGCGGGACGCCGTAGTGAATGGCTCTTCCGTCCTGTCTGTTAGCGCTGTTCAGTCATTTCCATCATTGCATAAAAATTTAACAGTAATCCGCTAGCCAGGCTGCACGCACATCGTGGCTGCAGAAGTGTCTAGTCCGCTGTGGGTCATAGAGAAAAACAGCTCAGCGTTTTTTCGGGGTCCCGAGATTTTCATGCGGTTGGGTTCCAAAGTAATTTACTTGGTGCCCATGGAGGCAAAGTCATGTGCATTCTTTGAAAGACTATGAATTTTTAGTAAGGGAGTAATACATCATTCGAATCCACCTAAGCCCAGCCATACGGCTACACATCAAAGCTATAAAGCTTGCACAGAAACTTCTAAGTTGAAGAAAAATTCGTTCCCGTCCTGGTACTAACTCCTGGTACAAACTCTACTCCACCTCGAGGGATTCCCCTAAAAGCTTTTGGCAAACGCTGCTCCCACTTCGGGTTATTGATCAATTACCTCTCGCCCTACCATATGCGAGCCGTACCGATTAGCCCGTTAGTAGATCGACTGCTCCGGTGAAGCTGTGCTCCCGGGTTCGAACCCTGGTCGAAGACGAATTTTCATCTAACGACGAAATATTTGTGGAAGCTCTATAGCTTTCCTTTGTAGCAGTATGGCTGCGCTTTCGTGGACGCCAATGAGTAATTACTCCCTACTCACAAATTCCTTCCACCTTCGAGGATTCCAATAAACATTTGACCAAGACTGTGGATATGCAACTTAGAAAAGTCTAATTTCGTCCCGTGGGGTCAGGTAAAGTGGGACGCTTTGTAATTTTTGACGCTATTAAATTTCACCTTGTTCCCCTGCAGTTTGTCTTTTAATATTTAAGAGCATGATAATGCTCTTATTGTGCTGGTGCAAGTATTTAGTTTTAAAATCTGGGGGGGGGGGGGGGGGGGTATTAAATGATCGCGCTGCGCAGCATTTCATTTCCTGTTCATTCGTGGTTCTCTTTATCGAGGTGCAAAAAACAAAGTGTAGTCTGTTCAATAACAAGAATTTTTTTTTTTCAGTCGCAGTGGTTCCTCATGTTTAATCTCTAATCAAACGAGGCGGCGTTTGGCAGTCAGGGCTCTGGCTGTGGCACGCATCCTCAAAAAGGTTGACAAATGTCCTCGTCGGTGCTCAAAGCAGCAGCATTTTATCTGCCGCTGTATGTTCCTGAATATGCTCCAAAGTCATCACGCATAAATGACGGTGTTGAACAACTTTCACGCCCGTTATTATTGTGGCTTTTGTACTTCGAAAGCCAAGTTCCAACAGGAGTCAAATTGTATGATTATGCTGCATTTAAGGTTGATGAACATTGTACAGTTTTCTACGTTCACTGTGGTCTAAGCATGTGACGCTTGTAGCTGTTTGTGGTTAGGATCCTGCTTTTCTTTCTCAAATGCACCCACCGAATTCTTCATAGCTCCACGTATTCAAGTTCCCCAGGACCATCTGTCGAAGTTGGCTTTTTGCATAGGTATGAAAGGCATCCTTGAAGAATCCTCGGAAAAGTATAATGTTTACGGTGGTGGTGGTGGAAAACATTTATGTACAGGTATAATACAGGAGGTTATGCATGAGCTGACCCAGAGGGGGCCAGCCCTTACAAATACTAGGTGGAGGTCCCTAGTTCGGGACCCCAGTGGCATCGGCCGCCGCCCAGGCTCGCGCGACCAAGGCCCGTTGGGCCTGCAGGTCAGAGCAGCCGAGCAGGGTCGCCTCCCAGTCCTCCCGGGTTGGGTTGGGGTGAGGGGGGATAGCAGGGTTGGAGGGGCAGGCCCACACCATGTGGTAGATGTCCGAAGACTTCTCCGCACAGTGCGGACAGCTGCCCGAGAAAGAAGGGTCGAAGTGTTTCAGAGCTGCCGGGCACAGCAAAGTATTAGTATACAGGCGGAGCAGAAGCCGCTCCTCCGCCTTTGACAGACCTTTACACGGACGGGGATAAAGACCATGGCCAGATTGATAGAGTAAAACGATGTCTTTGAAGGTGTAAGCTGGAATAAATTCGAGTTCCTGATCGTCGGGGTCGGAGGGGAATGTCCGGTGAGAGAGCGCGCGGGCGGCGGCGTCAGCTGCCTCATTTCCCTCAAGGCCCATGTGAGCGGGAGCCCAAATGATACGCCGGTGCGCGGGGTCACCGGTGTAGACGCTGTTTTGAAGAATGCGGTAGGCTAGATACGGTACCCAGCCCTGCTCGACGTTCCGACATGCCCCTCGCGAGTCGGAAATAATTGTTTTTGAATTGGAATCAGATGCAGCCAACGCAATGGCGACCTCCTCCGCGTGTGTTATGTCACGGGCTCGGAAAGTAAGGCCGTTCACTGTTTTGGATTGGTGGACGACTGCGGCTGTGTACCATCCCCCATGGTGGGGGCCTGAGGCATCCACGTAGAATACGCCGGGTTTCGATCCATAGTGGCGAGCCAGGGCTTCCGCCCGCGCCAGGCGCCGGCCATTATGGTCCTCACGGTTCATGTTCGCGGGAAGAGGGCGCACGTGGAGGGCGCATCTCCACTGGGATGGAATACGTACGCGCTCTTCCATGAGAGTGGTATGTTGGATGTGTAGCCGGGCAAGGAGGCGGCGACCCGACGATGTCTTCGAGAGACGTGTGTATTGGTTAGTCAAGTGGGCTTCCCGGAGCTCCCGAAATGTGTTCACCATGCCTAGGCCCAGGAGGCGCTTGTTGGAGGTGGTCACGGGGAGGCTTAGAGCCCGCTTAATAATTTTGCGGAGGATGACTTCGAGTGAATCCTCGTCTTGCTACAGCGGGTGGAGGTATGGAGTCGAATGTTTACGGCGGCTGGCTGGCCCTCCAATATTGTTCATACTTACCGGCTGCTGAACGCTGCTGTCTTTGAAGTGCCCACATACCTATTTGAAAATATGCAGCGATTATATGTCGTTCCGAAAAAGTTATATTGGGTAAGCAATGCAAATAGTGGGCACTACATATGGAGCCGCAATTGATGGAAACAAAAACTGATGCGTAGAATTTTGCGTAGAATTCGGGCTTGCAAGCGTGGGTTTCTTGGCCAGAAGATAAAGTTTCCTGCAAAGAATACTAGTATCTGACTCGACATAAATCAATGCAGTCTTTCAACCCATCTCATGCTCTATGTTAGCCGTGTCTCCCTACATCCGCCTGATATGAATGTAGAGGCTTAAAAAAATAAAGCAGGCATGATTTAAGCAATACTGTCCGTAAAATTGACAATACTGAAATGTTTTGTTTGGAGAACGATACCGAATTTTTTCACGTCATATGAGATCTTGTGTGTCATAGCCTTTTTGGGTGCTTCCTTCTACACAATTATTTCTCTATCTCAGTTGGATTTCTTTAGAGTTCGTTTCTAGCTCCCTGTGCAAACTGCTCTTCTGGCTTTATTTAACACGAGCAGCGACGTCACACAGCTCTGTTTGACGCTGCCAACCATGCGGTAGGTGCATGCTCTACCAATGCCTGAAACGTAAACAGGCAGCTTTCCTTCATGAATTAATCGCTGTGCACGCATGAATACAACAAAAGCTGAGTCAGGCTCCTATGAGGATCAAGAACTGTAGAACGGCAGGCAAGACTTGCCACCCCACAATTTAGTAATATAATTAGTAATAAATCCTCCGAACGGAATTTTTGCTCTTATAGTCACACTCCAGGGGACGAGCACTGTATATAAGTAAAAAAATCTATTGTATGAGTATGTGTGCGTGAGCGTATTTGAAGAGCGTTTTCCTGTATTTACATACAATATGCAGCATGTTGTTATATACCCAAGACAAGAATTAATTAACTTACTGCTGTATCGTTTTTGTTTTTTATGTATGACTCAATAAGTGCGACTCATTTAACAAATGCCTGGCATCAATAATTTTTTATAAATAATGACCTAATTCAGCATGGAGGCCGCCGCGGTAGCTCAGGGGTTATGGCGCTCGGCTGTGAACCCGAAAGACTAGGGTTCGATCCCGGCCGCAGCGGTCGAATTTCGATGGAGGCGAAATCCTAGAGGCCCGTGTACTGTGCGATGTCAGTGCACGTTGAAGAACCCCAGGTGGTCGAAATTTCCGGAGCGCTTCACTACCGCGTCCCTCATAGCCTGAGTCGCTTCGGGACATTAAACCCCATAAATCAAACCAAACCACACCTAATTCAGCATGTCCATCCAAACTGTGCGAAGTCAGCTTCCACTGCTTTGCTGCGTAATTGCAGAACCAAGCAAATAAAAATCTTGACGGGGGGCTTTTTTATAATTTCAAATAGCGTCTGCAGCTTATAGTCCTAGAGAACGTCGCAAATGCTTCGTATTAAGTATACGTAATGTCGATAATAACGTTTCATGGTCATCAACCTCATGATTACTGGAGCTAAGTAAATCGCCATTCTTTCAGATTATCAGTGCAGCTGACGCTTCCCCTTGTGCTTTTTTTATCTAGCACCGTAATCACGATTTCAGTGTGCCGTACGGATTTTCTACGTGGAAAGCGATAGCATGCAGTTTTATCGCTGTTATTTGCATTTCAAGCCTTCCTTCGCGTGAATTCTTGTGACAAATTCTCAGCATCTTGTCTTGGCGTTCCGTTTCTATCACGTAAGAAAAAACGCTGGCTTTGATATTTTCAGGGTGATCCAAGCAGCAGAAAAAAAGATAACAGCAGCTGTGCCAGGGCATTCTGAGTCGCCGCCACTTCTCGTTCGACATTACACGAAGACAACGAGCTACGACGAATTTTCGTTCCACATGACACGATAAGACGGCTAGTCGCTTTAGGACGTTAAACCTCAATAAACCAAACGATAAGACGACTGTTAAAATCTCTTATTGTTACGCAAGAAAAGCATGCATGGGAGCAAAACCCTGAACTCTTTTTCTATGTCAAGGGGCTGGAAATGAGGTAGCCAACGATCTAGCCCGAGATTTAACCCACCGGGCGGATCTTCATCCCTACCCCACGCCCATGCCTAGCACCTATGGTGACAGATTAGAACATATTCGGCTGGAGCGCAGAAAATACCCACCCCCTCACATAAAAGTAGACTCCTCCGCAGCCATAGACTGGAGGAAAATTCAGACCAACACTTTCCCTAACTTGTTCATCCTACACAAGATTAGCCCCACTCAATATCAGAATACATGCCCTTGGTGTGGAGCTTGCCCTACGCTCTACCACATCTCGTGGGAATGCACAACGAAACCAAAACACTTAACTGTATCCAACCCGACATATGAGCAGCGGGAGGTGGCTCTGACCAGCGATACCCTGGATCAGCAACTTAAGTTGGTTCAGCAAGTTCGTCAATCAGCTAAAGCCAGTGGCGTCTTGGACTAGGGGTGCCACCCAAGTTGCTCGAGCAACCTTCCTCAATTCAAATAAAAGTTTTTTCTCTCTCTCTGCCCAATTTTTTACCGCAAGATGCGATAAGGATACGCGGAAGCCATGGTCTCCTTGCTGGTCTCACGCTAGAGCTGTGATTACGAGAGTGCCTGTGTACGCTGCGCGAGTTTGCCGCTAAAGCACCGGCGGCGTCGACTACCACAGGTGAAGTCAGTGCAGTGAAAGGAGGAAACGCATAGGCTTCGTATGAAGAATGCGTTGGTTAAAAGAGATCAACGCAATAATGCCCGCACGGGAAAGTGAACACTACAGGTATTGGAGAGACTCACAAGACACAAATGACGAGAGGTAGCAGCCCTAACATTTAGTAATTTTATTTCGTTACGCCTAGTAATTACAAAAGAAGCCGTTGTCCACGAACAGTGATTTGAGCGCCATGCTTCCTCACTATTGCTGCACATGTGTCGACCTCGGGTCTAGTATCTTTTTAGCGCTGAACAGTATTTTATCCCAGTTATAGTGGTGAGCTGGATCTTATTTGGTGAGCTGAATCTACCTCTTGTTGGCCGAGCAAACATTTCGAGCATTTTGCGCGGCCAATTATTTGGAAAAAGTGTCCCGTGTAGGCTGTTTCCAGAGGCAAGCGGCGAATACGAGGTCTGTTAGAAAAGTATCCGACCTTATCTTTTTTTGCGAACACCTGATTGATATGAAACAAGCGCGCTTGCACCAGCAGACCTTGAACCGCCGTGCGCATGCACGAATTTTTTCCCGCCTGCCGATAGCGTCAGTCCCTGGGAGGCAGCGTTTGAATGAGGTAGTGCGCAGTGCTCTCGTCGGTTTTTTTAGTGCAAGCAAAATGGCGGTGCGACAGGAGCGAGCAGCGCTAATGCATCAAATTTTGCCAGAAACGGGGCGTCAGCCAAGTGGAAACCATTCGGAATATTTAGACGGTTTTCGGTGATGATGCTTAGAGCAGCACACAAATTAAGCAATAGTACAATTGGTTTAAAGATGGCCGCACATCGGTGGAGAGCGAGCCACGCTCCGGTCGGCCATCAACATACCGAAATGGCCAGGTCATTGCCGAAGTGAACGCTCTGGTGATGCGGGACCGTCGTGTGACTATCCGAGAAATTGCGGAAGAGGCGGACATCAGTAGTTTTTCTGCACATTCCATTATCACCGAAGATTTGGCCATGAAGAGAGTTGCGGCGAAATTCGCGCCGAAGCTGCTCACGGTGGAGCAGAAGCAGCTTCGTGTTGAAGTCTCACAGCACACGCTAGATATTCCACAGACAGTGACCCCGACTTCGTCAACACCATAATCACTGGTGACGAGTCTTGGGTGTACGGATACGACCCGGAAACCAAATCCCAGTCGTCACAGTAGAAGCATTCCACGTCCCCAAGACCAAAGAACGCCTGCCAAATGCTCAGCAACGTCAAAGTTATGCTGACTGCTTTCTTGGACTCTCGCTGTGTGGCACACCACGAGTACGCATGCCCCAGGGTCAAACAATGACCAAAGAGTACAACAGGGATGTCCTCCGTCGCCTACGTGATGCTGTGCGGCGCAAGAGACCGGAGTTCTGGCCAACAGGAAATTGGCGCATCCATCACGACAATGCTCCTGCGCATTCCTAGCACTTGATTAAGACTTTTTTGTGAAAAACCAGACCCCTGCAGTTCAACAGACTCCTTACTCTCTTGATATGGCTCCCTGCGACTTCTGGTTGTTTCTCAAAATCAAGAGGTCATTGAAAGGAGCGGGATTGCAGACAAGAGAGTACATTATGGCTGCAACGACAGCGGGGCTAAACTCCATTCCGAAAAATGCCTTTTCGGAATACTTCCAACAGTGGCAGCACATCTGGGAGAAGTGTGTTGAGTCCCAAGGAGACTACTTTGAAGGTAATTAGGTTTCCAACGCTCCAGTTGTGCCATTTTTTTTCTTCGGCCAAAGGTCGGATACTTTTCTAACAGACCTCGTAAAATTTATCGCACTTTTGTTCAGAGCTGATGCAATATTAAACCATGATATATATATATATATATAATGAAAGCTATGTTACCTTCTTTTAGACCACATCTTTCGCTTATGCCAAACACACGGACTTCAAGTAACGCCGCATCGCACACCTCGAAGACAGGAGTTAGGGCCGCGAGTTTGGTGCGAGCTTGCCTAGCCGCTGCATGGGCTTTATGGATATCCGAATAAGGCACTGTTCGGACATCCACTCGACCACAATAGTTGCTGCTTTTTTTCGGAGGGGAAAATTCCTTTCCCCACCACCTCATGGCTTTCTTAGAAAGACAGGGGAGTGACTCTTGAGGCGTTGCTCATTACCGCATTTCGGTGATAAGCGTGAAGCGCTTGACACCTGCGCAACGAGAAGGCGAAATTTCAAGAGAAACTAGAAGAGATGGGGGTCAGCAGGATTGCTAACGAAACACCTACGAAAAAAAAAGAGAAAAACGCTATTGCACAAGACTTTGCAAAATGCCACACAGATAAGGGTGGTGGCAGCACAATAGGATACAAAAAAGGACATGCGCAAAAATCACGTTTCTAATCAATCCTTCCACGAGCACTCCGTAAACTAAAAAAAATAAAAAGAGAAAAGAATGAAAAGAGAGAGACAAGGCTAACAACAAATCCAACACCAGAAACGAACTATAGCGAGTCACAAGTACAATTTAACAAAACTTCTTGCTGTGCTAGTTGGTAATTCATTGTAAAATAAAGGCGCCAAAAAACCACGTAAACAACTTTGGGCATCCATTCGATAACTTTACAGCTACTGCACTCCAATCGGGGTTAAAAACACATTATGACCGCGAGAGCTGTGAATCGTACCTGATTCACAAATTTAATACAGTCTCTAGCGGCATCAACAAAACAGTAGGCCGGCTATCATGCTTACACCCCTAATAGAGTAACAAATAATTATCCCAGAATGTTGGGAGTATAGTCACAGACAGAACGGGAGGCAGACATCCAGAGCGCCTCTGTCCCGTTCTCTGTCCTTTGTGTGTGTGTGTGGTTTTTTGGCGCATTTACTTTTACAACAAGTACAATGTACCGTCAGACAAATGGAGCCGCAGGACTATTCAGGGTTAAACAAATCTAATTTTCTACTGCGCGTGATTGCGTGCGGAATTCCATGGCAGTTCATCCGTGTATGAAGAGAAGAGGAACATAACAGCAAAAATGACTATAAAAAGAGGACAAAAGGGGGAAGTGTGTATGAATACAATATAAAAATAAAAAATAAACGAGCGGCCACAAACAATACCAACAATAAATGCGTGACTATACGACTAACACAGAAAAAAGAAGAAAAGACGTCGGAATCAATGCTTGCTATGATGTCTGCCTCCCGTTCTGTCTGTGACTACTCCCAACATTCTGGGATAATTATTCGTTACTCTATTAGGGGTGTAAGCATGATAGCCGGCCTACTGTTTTGTTGATGCCGCTAGAGACTGTATTAAATTTGTGAACCAGGTACGATTCACAGCTCTCGCGGTCATAATGTGTTTTTAACCCCGATTGGAGTGCAGTAGCTGTAAAGTTATCGAATGGATGCCCAAAGTTCTTTATGTGTTTTGAAAGTGGGAGATTTCGCTTTGTCCGCACTTATGATCTGTGATTGTTGATGCGAATTCTGAACGGCGTAACCGTTTGGCCCACGTACTGCGCTTTACAGGTGACATATTCCAGGAGGTAGACAACATTAGCGCTGTCGCATAAGAAATTACCTTTATCCGGAATGACAAGGATGACGCTGTGCTTTTGGCGCTAGTAGTTGTTGACATCATTGGACAGAGTTCAGACCTAGGTTTATTGCATGGAGCAGATCCTCTCAGGCTACGACTGCCGATTGTAAACGATGTTATCATATCACGGATGCTCATTGCACACCTATACACAACGCGTAGGGAAGCAGGGATTACTTCTTTCATCCTTTCACTCTGTACAAGGATGTTGTGGTGTTTCTTAAGAACTGCATTAACACTGGGGATTGACGCTGAATATGTAAGGACGAGATTGACTTGAGAGACCGGGCGGGGCGGCCTTTGCAATTAATGAGTTCTCTCCGGTCATGCTTTGAAGCTTTCTTGATGGAATTGTCAGTGACTGAAAATGGGTGTTTCTCACGTGCAAGGTCTGCCCGGAGTTGCTCACAGTTTGATTCATAGTCGCCTTCCTTAGAGAAAATCCTATGGAACCTCAGCGACTGACTGTAAGCGATGGAGTTTTTACAATGTCGCGTGGGACTGCTCCGGAAGTGTAAGTACTGGTGTCGGTCTGTGGGTTCGCTGTAAACTGCTGTCTCAAGCTTGTTTTCAGTAAGGATGACCTGGACATCAAGAAAATTTATTGTCGAGGCTGAATGTGACGATGAAAACACGATGTTAGTGTGAAAGTCGGAAATAAACTCTGTGCGTGCGTGTGTGTGCGTACGTGCGTGCGTGTGTGCGTGCGTGTGTGTGTGTGTGTGTGTGTGTGTGTGTGTGTGTGTGTGTGTGTGTGTGTGTGTGTGTGTGTGTGTGTGTGTGTGTGTGTGTGTGTGTGTGTGTGTGTGTGTGTGCGTGCGTGCGTGCGTGCGTGCGTGCGCGCGCGCGCTCGCTCGCGCTCGCGCAGAGTGCTCGTGTAAAGATTGATTAGAAACCCTCTTGAGGGGGTTCAAAATAGAGCCACCAGATTTATACCTTCATGCTGCTCCGGCGATGTCAGCATTTCATTCCTAAAGAACCAATCGAATCTACAGCATCTTTCAGTTCGCTGCCACATTGCCAGTCATTCTCTTTATCATAAGTTTTACTATTGTTCACTTCACCAAGAACCATATATCTGCGCACCAGCTTCACGTTTTTCTTTGTGCACTGGTCAGACCTTTCAAGTTTCAAGACCACGTACCCGGACTACCACCTTTTCAACGTCATTCTTTCCTAGAACAGCAGCCGACTTGAACGACCTCCCCTAGATAGCTCCCATCACGTGTCCCTCGATGTTCCGTGAAAGTGTTTCCGTGCATTATGTGTAAAGAGAACATTTATTTCATATTACCCACCTCTTATGCAAATACTCATAACGGGGCCTTTACGGTAATAAAATGAAATGAAATGAATTGATTCCGTCGCACGCCGTCCACGGTGGGACGTGCTGTATTGGAAGTAATTACTAAAAAAACATTGGCTGAAGGCTTAGCTTGGTTAAGCCTGGCTGACTGCGAAAGCAATAACACCTGGCTGCGCTTGGTTCTGCTGGTAGTTGGACATGGTTTCCCGTATAGTGCAACTCTGGTCACGACTTGGTTCTGCTAATATAGTTGCCCGTATGGATTCACTCTGGACACAACTTGGGTATACTGTAAATGTGCTTTATTTATTCCGATGAACACGCTTTGGTGATCCGTAAAGAAATGGTTTTTGGTCTGTACAACCGTGATGACATGGGCGTGCTCGCCATTCTGCATCATACGCACGTTGCTTCGCCAACCGTTGTTTCCTTTCTTCGTCTGTTTCTTCGGCACGGCGCCGTCGCTTGGCCGCGGCACACCGTTCCAGCCTCGACTTGTACGCATCCTCCGACATAGCACAGCACTGCGAGGAGCACAACCGCAGCCCCGTTTTATCCCAGTCTAGCGAGCGCCCTCACTCGGCAGCTGCGCCGGAGCGAAGGATGAGCCTCCATCGATGAGACGAGTTGGGCCCCCAGCTCTCCTCTTGTCGTGACGTCACGCGGTCACGTGGTAGCGCGCCGCAGCTGCGCCGGAGCGAAGGACGAACCTCCATCGATGGCAGAAAAGTGCAAGCAGTATTGCTTTCGCAATAAAACACTTGGGGACACCATACTACATCAATTGTTGCTACATCAGTAACGCAGGTATTCAACCAATTACGCAAAGGAAGCGAAGTCATCCAACTCCCCAGCGAGGTAACAAGCTAATGTTGACCCGCGATAGGGCAAACGAGAAGTTGCAAGGCCCGACGTAACTAGCTCCTGTGAAATCTTCGCACGAGGTTTTGTTTCTCTGGCGGAGAGCGGGGCCACGCGCCGGAACGTCCGAAGGCCTTGAAGACTATTGACTTGGTTGATGATGCAGACGATGCTGTACACTGCTACTCACTCACGCGACACTGCATTGAGCCAGGAAAAGAAGAAATGGGAGTCAGTAGGGATAGCGCGGGGAGGAGGAGGAGGAGGTAGAAGAGGAAAGGCAGGGAGGTTAACCAGAATAATAATCGGCTTGCTACCCAACACGCGGGGAAGGGGGTGCGGGGATCAAAAAATGAAAGAGAAAGGAGAGTAACAAAAAATTGAAGTCACTCTAAAAAGTCAGTGTTCGGTGAAGTCACAACCTATCGTGCAGGCCAGAAGTCCGCAAGAAGGTTAGCAGTGCCTTGGAGGCCTTCACCGCCGACGATCGCCGCGGCCAGATGCGGAGAGAGAACCCAGCCAAGCAGCGCGGCTTGCAAGAGCCACCCAACGTGAGGAGTGATGAAACTGTCGTAGCCGCCTCTCCCGTGCCCTCAGCAGTGTCGTAATTAAGCGCGTGCCCTCCTTAGATAGGTAAGGCAACTATGGAAAGAGCGCGGCATCGCTGAGAAACGAACCCAAGGGGACATTGGGCGTGTCCCGCACATAGCAGGCGTAACTGATGAGGAAAAAACTTTTAATTGTGGCTGATAACAGGTTTTTTTCTTCTGAATAAAATTTTTTTTCCTTGCGCATGCGATTTTCAAGGCTCTCATGGTTCTAGAAAGTCTCTTTTTGTTATACAGGCGCTTCAGATCGCTCTTAATTCATTCGTGAATATGAGTTTTCGGTCATGATCACAGTGGGAACAGTGCTTATCTATTAATTGGTGCATCTAGTTCATGAAAAGAAACGAGTTAGCTTCATTAGAACAATCAGTAGCTTCAAAATTTTGAATATAACATTCAGAAAAATCTCAAAGAAACAATTAATGCAAAGCAGAAATTCGATTTAATGCCCGCGAAGTTGCCCCTATCGTACACTATTGGTGCACTTTTGTTTTACTTTTGTCGCGACGATAGGAAAGAGTGTGTGAATTGAATTACGAAACCATCACGGAGTACCGATAAATGAAGTAGCGGCGAGATGTTATCAGTATTGCAAATTCGAATGAAATCGACAATATCTTTGTCTTGTGGGGTTTGATACGAGATGCGACAGAGCAAAGGTTAGACACATGTTAACACAGTCACTTTCTACGTTATTTTTAGATGCAGGGGAGAGGAGGTAGGACACTGTTTTTGGAGGAAACTTAACACGCGCCGAAAAGGAGGTTGGGATTGTGTTGATGCAAAGCCGTTATGACGAGGAATGCTCCGTTGAAATTAGCAGCAAAGAAATCGGTTAGATTGGGTGCCCTGAAGAAAACTCCATAAATTACGGGAGGAAACAAAGCGTGGAACTGTGTGAACAACACTTCCAGAGGGGATGGAAATTTTATTTCATAAGAACAAGTGAATAGTATGTTACCTTTTCGCTTATTTATTTTATCGTGTCAAAGATATTGTAGTGCAAGCATACACCGTGCCTTTTAAGTCATGCACAGATTTATTTATCCGTGTTTCAGATAGTACGATTAAGGTTACGCTCTATGTGTAGGAGGCCACGGACATTAGTGTGAACTAAATTATGGAGTTTAGCTTCAGCTCAACGGGTAACTTTTTCAGTTCCTATGGAGTGCGGAAGACGGTCTTTGACGCATGATCGAAATTGTAAGTGGTATTATCGATAACGAGTTCATTGTAGTAGAGCTTGCACATTTGCTGTTGTAGCTTCTCAAATTCGTTTAAATATTTCCTTCCGTAATTCGGAAATTGTGTAGGCAGTGTTTTTTAGTTTCTTAGCATAGGAAAGAATATTTTCATGCGTGTTAAAGTGAGAAAATTTTAAAATAACCTGCCAACTTTTAATATTGGAAAACTTGCAGACCCTGTGTGTTTTTGCAATGTCGATTTTTTTTTTTTTGCTGAGCAGCTCAAAAATCATGTTTACAGTTTCAGCCCGTTTCACTCTTAGTGCCTACAAGCA
Source organism: Amblyomma mixtum (assembly GCF_055824585.1). Lineage (NCBI taxonomy): Eukaryota > Metazoa > Arthropoda > Arachnida > Ixodida > Ixodidae > Amblyomma > Amblyomma mixtum. The sequence goes on along the minus strand of NC_143018.1, from coordinate 95,116,944 downwards.
TAAAATATTTAACTAAGGCTGACAGGATTGCCTTTTTCTTAACCAGAGAAATAGAGATGCGGAGTGGCCCTTTGTGACGAAGAAAGTGCTCGGAACAAGACAAAACTTTTCACGCCTCGTTTTGAGAACTGTGGAGCCAAAGCAAGAAAATGTCTTGGATTAACACTTGTTATTTATTAAAACTACCGGCCATAAACGCAGAGCTTAAGACCGGTACCCCGTCGCATTCTTGCGCGAGAATTTTTTTAGCAGCAATCTACCCGTGGGACCAAAGGCGACTTTGAAGAGCTGTGAAGGCCCTAAAGTACTGGTAATGGATTTATTCCGTGCTCAAGAACCCTTCCCTTGTTTGACTGCTCCTTAGGATGGTATGAATGTTCAAAAGGTAATAACTGATAACCAGGAGCTTGAAGAAAATTTGGAGAAAGCTATGGAGCGCATCAAACGGGCAGTTGGCAACAATCGATTCACTTTCTAAATCCCCCCACTGCACACAACAGTTAGAAAGTAAGGGAATGAAATTAACGTCACGAAAACTTCGTAATAAATGGTACTTCACCACTCTCAGTAGGGCGCTAGGAAAGGAACACGTGACAACCGCACCACAGTGTGACGTACGCGCGTAGGCGTGGCTAACGCTCTTCTGACTACGTGGTATTGCTATCGCACGTTCTAGGCCACAACACTGCTTGCGCCGGAGCTGCGACTAGAGCAGCATTTTCAAAATACTAAAACTTTATGTGGATATCATTTACGGAGGCCTACAAGCCTCTCAATCAATATGAAGCCTAACAGTAATCGTTAAAAAGTTAAGTATGCAATAATATGTAACCAGGCTGCTAGTTAGAACATCGTAGTTGTATTCTGATGCACACCAGCACTGACAAGGCTATGCCAAAAAAAAAGCGCGTTTCTTACTCAAACTGCGAAGTTTTTGAAAACGTCTGGCCGCCTTATGCCAATTAGGACACACAGCGCTAGGTGGAATACGATTTTTTTTGTTGTTTTTCGTGCATACCCTTCGGACCGAAAATTTCGGAAAGCATCAGGTCATTTAACAGTTAGATTGAAGTTCAGTTCCAGCGTCGGCTGCGCCATGGCTGGCGAAGAAATTATGGACAAGCGCTTCTAGTTTGTGCCGCTGCCACCTCATGCTGCATGGCGCTGATGATAGAAATAAATACCGCGAGAATTTTAAATATTTGGTACACCTCTGTTGATTTCCAAACGCTGTCAGAACTGTTCTATGCCAGCGCGTGTGCTCAGTAAGCAGTTTCTCAGATTCTACACCGTGTACAAAGTGTGGGTAACCAGTATCATGATTATTGCTCACCATTTCACGGGAACATTCAGGTTACAAATAAAATAGTCCCGTCCAGAAACGTGGTGCTCTCTAAAATTGGTTTTTGAGGAAAGGAAATGGCGCAGTATTTGTCTCCCATATCTCGGCGGACACCTGAACCGCGCCGTAAGGGAAGGGAGGAAGGTGCGAGTGAAAGAAGAAAGAGAGAAAGAGTGATAACCATTACATGGCACCAGTGTGTGAGGTCCACGAAAACCTTCAATCAAATCTACAGCGCGCAAAGGCAGACAGATTCATCAAACCGACAGGTATCTCCCAATCCGTGCATCCATATACTACCCAGTCTGAATGATGCCGCTGCAAGTTTCTCGTGAAGGAATTACTTCCGGCGCCGCACCCCTAATTTAGTCCTTGCGTATGGGGTCACTCTTGAGTGCTTTATTACCCGTTAACAGGTGGTCACCCTCCGGAGTCGTAGTCAAACGGATCTGGTGTAACTTCTGAATTAGTTACTCGTCCCTCGAGCCTTATGGGCCTTTTGTTAGGTTTTGAAGCTGACACCAACCAACTGCTGCGGGCCTGGACTACTCAGAGACCAGTGAAAATCAGACACTGGTCAAAATCAGACTCTCGGTGAAGAGCAAAACGTCCGATGCTGCTTGTGCCCTAGAATGTCTTCATCGGTTCCTTCTCAGGTGCATAGCGAACCTTTCTGTTCATCTAATTTGCTCCTTCCGTGTTTTGATTCAATAACACCCGCTTTCAAAAGAGCAGTGTTTTTTTTTTCAGTTCTCCTGCAAACATGAAACCTGACTTTGGTGTTCGAAAACCTTACTAACCACATGTACTACGTTTTCTTTTGGGACATAAATTAAAACATGCTTCCATAAGCGCTGCGAAAGCTCTGCAAGTGCATTGAGGTTTGCGGCCTTAAACCAATCAAAATTTTAGCCGTAATGTTATAGCTATAAAATTGTATTAAAAAATAGGGCCCTGTTTTTTGATAAATGATACCAGAGTGGTTTTTGGAGAGTTAATATTCATTTCATCATGAGGCCCCATCCACAAATTGCGGCGGAGGATAGACCGCTGTGCTGATGTCACCTGAAATAATTACGTCTTATGAAAAGAAGTCATCTGGAACAAGCGCATACTAGATGAAATGTGGAATTGCAAACTCCATCATATGAATAAAAAGAGTGGTGATCATACGGCCGAACCTAGAGAGGCGCTATATGATACATCAACGGCATATCATTTACTCCGTTATAACACTGTTTTTGAGGGCGATGTGCTGAAAAAATTCCAAGATACCGAAGTATGGTTTTCAACAATCTTATTTAGTTAGGTACGATCTTAAAATGAACACAAAGCCAGGTGAAACCGGTAAAGAGATCAAGCGTCTCAGAAAAATCAATATAATTGGCATCTAAAATGGCATACATATATTTGATCACCTCCGGCGTGTGCCTCTGCGAACGATATGAGTGTTCACATGAAATAGTGGTGCTATTTACAGGGTAGAAAAAAGTGGAAAAACTTATTTTTGGTAAACCCACGTCTAACGGCAGGCGGAAAAAAGTCCTTGATGGTTCCGCTTCTCGGATATGCCATTTTTGCGCGTAGCTGCTGCGGTACTTGAACCGCACGTGACCGCATAATGATTAGCGCGTTGCGTTTACAACGCGCTACTGTGGCGCCATCGCTGGTGAGCGGCGCAAACCGTACCTATGACGTCATTGGTTAGCCGACGACGACGCACGCTGCTCCAGTACCGCGGGTCGTCGCCGCGCAACCTGCATTCGCACTACTTCCCTGCCCACCTCCTCCACTTTCCTTCTCTCTCTCTCTTCGCCGCCTTTCGCACTCGCCGCCTTTCGCACTTCGCACTCGGTTACGACAACGACGGCGACACACGTCGCTCAACCTGATAGCTTGGTTTGGTTTGGTTTACGGGGTTTAACGTCCCAAAGCGACTAAGGCTATGAGAGACGCCGTAGTGGAGGGCTCCGGAAATTTCGACCACCTGGGGTTCTTTAACGTGCACTGACATCGCACAGTACACGGGCCTCTAGAATTTCTCCTCCAAAGAAATTCCAGCCGCCGCGGCCGGGATCGAACCCGCGTCTTTTGGGTCAGCAGCCGAGCACCATGACCGCTGAGCCACCGCGGCGGCGTCAACCTGATAGCTGCGCTCTAAAAAACGGCCATTATCAAATTCAAGGAATTTTACACTTTATCGTGTGAAATGTGTGTACTAGCACGCTGTGTGAATGTGATATTAGGTAAGTGGGCGAATGGTTAAAGAGGTGCTCGATTCTTTACAGCAGAGTAACGAATGCAAGTACGGAATGAAGAAACATCGTCCAGTCATGCAAGCCCAAGGCCTTTAGAAAGGTAACAGCGAACATGCAGCACAGAGAAATATCGAAATGCTATTCCAGATATTTAACCCACCCCTCTCCCTCACCTTATAATTTTTTATGATTTCTCTTTGCCATATTGCCGATGGTCAGATGGTAAACATTGTTTTGGAAGCAACTGTGCGGCTGGAGTAGTTCCTAACATTGGTGAAAACAGCGCGATAGAAGAAGCCCGAAGGCGAAACGAGGAAGTGATAGGAAAGAGCGCTGACTGACAACTGAATTTATTGAGCGAAACTCGAGCAATATATAGCAAGGCAGTGGCAAAGATGTTAGTGAGCGCTACACTTATCAAAGGCTTATAGCCAATACCTGTTAAGGCATTTAAACTCGCTTGTCGCTGATGATCTCTTCTGTACGAAGAACTCGACGGAAATTATTGCTTTCTTTCAATCCTCCAAAGGCATTGGAAGTGTGTTTTCGGTAGATGCCAAGGACCTTTTCTATTCCATTCCACACAACGAGTTGTTCTCAGCTGTTCAGTCTTGCATTGAAAAGAAAGGTGTGTTGTTTCAAAATTCAGCGGGTATTTTAAAGAACCCCAGGTGGTCGAAATTTCCGGAGCCCTTCACTACGGCGTCTCTCATAGCCTTAGTCGCTTTGGGACGTTAAACCCCACAAAACCAAAACCAAAACCAAACCATCTTTCTTTGTTGGAATTCTACCTTAGTGCTACTGTGGTCGAGTTTCACAATCAGGTGTACATACAGAAGAAAGGAATTTCTATAGGGTCCTGTGTAGCGCCAGTGTTGAGTAATATTTTTCTCGCAGCAGTTGACAAAAATCTGGACGATAGGTTCCACAAGAGCAAAGTTTTAAAGGTTTTCAGGTATGTCGACGATTTTTTAGTAGTGTTAACCAAGCAAGACGAACCAGCTTACAGAGCCACTGTAAATGAAATTCTAGATGCGTTTAATGAACTGAGCCATGGTTTGGAATTCACTTGTGAATTTCCACAAAACAACAAGTTACAGTTTATGGAGTCTGAGCTCTGCTTGGAACGAGATAAATTCTGTTGGATGTACAAGCCTCTAAGTCAAAAAGAGCTGTTGTCCTACGAGTCAGCTCACTCAAAAGCAGTTAAACGAGCCATAGCCACCTCAGGATTAGGATCTGCACTAACAAAATCATGCGAGCATTGCATGCAAGACAGCTTCCAACTGCAGACCGCACGGTTACTACCGGCAGGTTTTCCGCAGACTGTGATTTCGGCAGTGACTGAAGCTCTGCTTCAGAAAGTTAAAGGCAAGAAGAAAAACGTTACTCAGGAAAGCAATAGGAAGGTGAGGCCAGCCGTTATCCCGTATTCCCACCGGGTAGCACATAATTTGAAAAAGGTTGCAAATAAATATGAGATTCCCGTAGTCTTTTCTGCCCCTTGCAAGCGAGTTACGTTGTGTCACAGGATAAATAACGAAAAGCCAAGACAGCAAACCTGTGGCGTAAAGCATGCCAACATGTTCGTCAGGTGTAGGGAAGGGGTGATTTACCAGATTCCGCTTACATGCGACAAAGTTTATATTGGTCAAACCGGAAGGTGCCTGAACGAACGTTTAAGGGAACATGAGCGCTCACTTGAAAAAGGCACTGGCTCTAATCTAGCGCTTCATTGCAAAGAGTGTAAATGCATGCCTCGATTACGCGAAACTGTTGTTCTTGATAGGAGTAGAGACAGCGTAGCCCGAGAGTTGAAGGAGGCTTTCTTTATAAAAATAAAGGGCTTGGAATGTGTCAGTGACGCGTCAAAATCAGACTCCTATGCAGACTCCTTTCTTACTTGGCGAGTGCGTCGCATCTTCATCTTCCCCATCATCATCAGCTTGACTATGCCCAGTGCCCGACAAAGTCCTCTCCCATGTCTCTCCAATTAACCCTCACTTTTTCCAGCTGCTGCCATCTTGTCCCTGCAATCTTTTTAATCTCATCCGCCCATGTAACTTACGCCCCCCCCCCCCCCCCCCTGCATTTCTCTTTTCTTTGAATACAGTCCGTTGCCCTTAAAGACCATCGGTTATCTTGCTGTCGTATTAATACCCTGCCACTACCAATTTCGTCTTGATTTCTACTAGGATATTGTTAACACGCGTTTGTTCCCTCCCCTATCCGCTATTTTCGGCCTCTGAAGATTACACCTATGATCTTCCTTCGAGTTTCTCCCTGTGTTGTCCTTAACTTAAGCCTTTCCGTTAGCCTACACGTTTCTGCCCCATAGGTGAGTGCCGGTAAGGTACAGCTGTTGTATACTTTTCTCTTGAGCGATATTGGTTAACTGCTATTCATGATCTCAGAGAACCTGCCACATGCGCTCCACCCCATTTTATTCTTCTAGTTATTTCCCTCTCGTTATCTGGATAATCGGTCACTACCTGCCTTAAGTAGACGTATTCCCTTACCACTTTCAGCACCTCACTCCCAGTTGCGAACTGCAGTTCCGTTGCGAGGCTGTTAAAAATTACTTTGGTCTTCTGCATAATAGTTTGAGACCCACCGATCTGCTTTGCCTGTCTAACTCATTGATCATGCTCTGTAGTCCATCTCTAGGGTGACTCGCAGCAAGTCGGGGCCATCAGCGAATCGAACATTACTGAGGTATTCTCCATTAACTCTTACTCCCAAATTTTGCCACTCCAGGCCATTACCTCCTGCAAACAGGCGGCGAATAGCATTGCAGGCATCATGTCTCCCTGTCTCACACCTTCCTTACTAGAATTTTATTGCTCTCTTTATGGAAGATTGTGCTAGTTGTGTAGCGGTTACAGGTATATTCCAGTACTTTTACATAGGGCTCATGGACACTCTGATTCTTTAATGCCTGCTTGACTGAACAAGTTTCGACTGAGTCGATCTATGAAGGCTATATATAAAGATTAGTCTTACGCTGCGCATTCCTCTAACACCTGGTGATCTAGTGTGAATATGGTCTGCCGTCGAGTAGCCTCTACGAAAGCCTTCCCGATCATTTGGCTGATTGAAGTCTAAGGTAGTCCTGATTTTATTAGCAATTATCTTAGCTAATACCTTGTAAGCGACAGACATGAAGCTGACAGGTCTGTTATTTTTCTAGTCCTTGACGTCAACTTTGTTATGGATTGGAACGATGTTAGCGTTCATCCAAGAATACGGCACGCTAGAGCTCGCAAGGAACTGCGTAAACAGGTTGGCTAGTTTTCTTGCACCATCTTCCCACCGTCGAATGTTATCTATACTTTCCCGCTGCCGCATATTATCTGTATCTTTTTAAAAGCTCTGCGAAAACACAAACTGCCTCGGGGACAGAACTATATCTTCCTGTAGTGTGCTTCGAGATACCGTGCTCCTGGAACACAACCAGATATTTTTCGTCAAGTCCAGCCGACACAACACGGAGAGACTTATTTGTGGCCCTTGCTTGAAGGTTGCGTCATTGTGCTCTGTGCCCTATGGCAGTACACTAAGACAGCAGAGACGACGAGTCAGCATAGTCTGCGGTCGTTGCCACACTTTAAAACGCGTGCGGTTCGAGCCTGACCACCAGATTAAATCTTTACACGGCAGCATGAATGTTCCGACGAAGAATAGCATGCCGATCGCAAAAAGAAACCGTACCAGCGATCTTCACTTCTACCAGATATCCTGCCGTATTATTCTTTGATCGAAGGCAAAGGGTTCCGAGAATCCTGCCTTCTACACTCTACACAGAAAGGAGTAATAAAAAAAATTCGCTGAGGCTTAGCTTGGTTAAGCCCGGTAATTGCGAAAGCAATATCCGTACCTACACCATGGTACAGCTGGTAGTGTAGCTGGTGGTGGTGCTTGTGGTTAGACTTGTGGTGATGCATTGGTTATACAATCCAATCCAATCCAATCCAAACCAAACCAATCCAATCCCATCTAATCCATTCCAACCCAATCCATCCAATCCAATCTAATCCAGTCCAATCCAGTCCAATCCAGTCCAATCCAGTCCAATCCACTCCAGTCCAATCTAATCTAATCCAATATAATACAGTCAACGTCAAATGAAGGTCAATGGTGGTCACCGCCGCGGCACGGCAAATGCGTGAAAGTGCAAGTAGTATTGCTTTCGCAATAAAAGGGTTTAAGCTGTACTCTGGCGCACACCTTTTTACAAAAGGCAGTGCGCTAGAGGACAACCTACTCCCTTTTTACTGCCATATAGGCGTATTCCTGTTTAGAGTGTAGGTATACGGCGCGTTACGCTACGACCGTTAACTGGCGACGGCACGCGCCTGAAGGCGATAACCACAGCTTCGCATAAACTGCTGGCGTTCGGCGCGACACGTCGGAGCAGTGCCAAAGGGTATGAAAACACTGTGTTTTGCCCGTTATGTCCCCGCTAGTGACCTTGGTGCGAAAGAGCTCTCTGCTTTATGTACTTCTTGGTAGCATTGCAGCGTCGTTGTCATGGATCTTCCGGGCAGCATGTCTTTTGCCGTTCACTCCAGTGCCCACTGCAGCACGTGCTGCGTATCTTTCCTTTAATAGATGCTTTCCCTTTGACTGCGTTTCAAGCGCGAGGCTGAGCGTCGTCCCGACAGTAACTCCTGTCAGGCATGTATACACCCCCCGTCAAAAGTATACAGCCCAAAGGGCTTGCTTGTGAGGCCTGCGGTCAGCCTTGTTATGCATCCTCAGCGACCGTAATCTCTCTAAAGAGGAATGGCTATGCGTCCTTAATTTTCCCAAGCTTTGGACTGCTAAATGTGCTAGGGAGCCCCGCTAAACAGCTTAGAAGCAAACCCCTTGGACTTTATACTTTTGACGGAGGCAGTACATTTATCGGTTGAAAAATGCGATCAGTCCGGCAGCGCTTGGAGGTGTCGAACCTCCAATAAGCGTTGGTATACAGAACTGAAAAGGACTGTAACTAGAACAAAAAAGGCAATGTCTTAATCTGTCGTGATTGGCATGATTTTCTGTTTCTGCCCTAGATATTGATTTTATTCGCTCGATATATTTACTTTTTAAAACTCCCGTTGTGTTAGCCACTTGCGTGAACCTAGAAATAATCTCTAGCGAGATTCTAGAATTCATAGGTCCTTCTGCGTAGGCTCTTGACCTCTCTTCAGTCTTTACATGTGCAAGTAAACTTTTCTGGCCCATGTTAAGACTTAAGAGAGGTCAAGAGCCTACACATTTCTTGGAGTCGTAAAAAGGCGTGTGCCTATTAGACGACAAAGGAAAGTTCTAAGTATGCAGGCAATTAAAGTACACAGCACTTGCAGCGAGCTTTAGAGGAGGACTTTTGGTGAGTATGGGGGAAGGATAGTCGGCGATTCCAAGCAAAGCACATGAAATGCACAGTCACAGCATCGTTGAGAATAGTTGCCTTCGAAACAGCAGCGATTATCTTGTGTGTTATCTTCGCATTTAATTTTAAGTTACTCTCGGCTGAAAAGGTATTTTTCTTGTCAAGAGATTTTTATCGTTGTGAGTGCTCCAGGTTTGGAGTACAGCATAATATGCAGATCAACCTTTTGTTTCTACTTTTCGAAAAGACACAAACGTACGCTTTTAGCGCCACAGCGTTATAGCTCCGTTCACCAGAAAAAGGCCCCGTCTCGGTGGCTGAGTGGTTACGGCGCTCGGCTGCTGTCCCGAAAGACGCGGGTTCGATCCCGGCTGCGGCGGCCGAATTTCGACGGATGCAAAGTTCTAGAGGTCCGTGTACTGTGCGATGTCAGCGCACGTTAAAGAACCTCAGGCGGTCGAAATTTCCGGAGCCCTTCACTACGGCGTTCCTCATAGCCTTGCTTGCTTTGGGGCGCTAAACCCCAATAAACCACACTATACCAAACTAATCACCAAAAAATGCGGTACCGTCGTTGTCGACGTCGGTGTTCTGAGCGAAAAATCCCGAGCATGGCTTTTGCAGGTGGTCCACAGAGAGCAACCTAGGAGGCAAGTGGGCCACCTAGGTGTCATCATAACCAGCCCACCGCATAGTGAGCAAACTGCGCACCATGGCAGGTGGCAGTTGAACTAATGATTGCTCGCTAGGGAAGAGGAACCAGTTGTCTCACAAGGACCACCGCTGTGAGCACCAGCCATCGCAGGGCAGTGGCGCATCATTTAACCGCTGCACCACTGCGCCAGAAGGGGTACGAGGATTCCCAGGAATCTATGAATGTAGAGAGTGGCCTTTTTCATATTTGGGAATTAACCCATTACCCTATCTCATCATACCCTTTAGGCGGATTTTGCAACATTGTATCGCATCACATGGTGCAGAGTCTCATTAAAGCGTCTAAAGCGTTTTGCTTTTACGGAGATGAGTCACTATAATTTATTTTTTGCAGTCGTTTTTCACAAAGTCAGACACACACTCCATAGCGGTTCTTTGTTATACAAATGTAGCAGAAATGGAAATTAATTTGAAAGTTATTACGTTAGTTTATAAAACTTTCATGGCGCCGAAGTGACTTTTTGTTTAATTAACTGTGCTCTTTTGCCGTTTGCATGTACTCTGTCAGTCATTCATTTGCAGTATTCGAAGATTGCGCAAAAAATCAATACTGGGGGTACAAATACAAATAATACAAAAAATTCTCTTAAAAGCGTGGCCACACTTCTTTTCTCGCCTTCAGCAGGATGCAAAGTGTGACTGCCGTTCCTGTGTTCATTTTTATCAGCTCTTCTATTTATTAAGGCAAAAGCATTAGGTGTCTCATCGACAAAAAACCTGGCGTCACCCAAAAAGGGGCATTACAATACCAGCGATTCGTCAAAACGGTGTGAACTCATGACAGGTGGCAAAATACGAAATGTTAACCTGTAATATTCAGTACACATTACTTAGAAGAGCACCAACTTCAAGGTCATGGAATAGGAATCGAAATATAATAGAGTGCATTTGAATGCCGTGAGGCGATTCCAACCTGGACCGAGGCCGTTGCCGTGCAGACAGTACACAGCATCGCTGCCTACATTTATATCCCCTTAAAATGACGCACAAGCTTGTAAAGTGATGTCATATCGGGTCAAAGTTTGTGACTACCAAAAGAAGTGACCACCTTTACTACGGCGTCTCTCATGGCCTGAGTCACTTTGGGCGTTAAACCCCGTAAACCAAACCACAACAAACCAAATCAAAGACTAGTTGCGATAATCCAAAGGTTAGACATGTGTCAGCAAAATAGTTTTCGCTGCTATTCATAGACAACATAGATGGCAAGTTAAAACAAGTGTTTGATGGATAATTAATTTCCCGAAAATAGAATTCGGGCTCTTTGGATAAGCAGTTGTTACCATGAAACAGCTGGCTAAAGAAATGATTAATGTTAGAAAGCCGGTAGGCGATTGCAAAGAGCACACATGTTAATGATGCGTTACAGCACAAGAAAATCATTTCTTGTGGCGAGGGTGAGCCTACACGGGTGCGACACCGCGAATGACAAGCTGAGATAAAAAAAAAGCAGCACCAGGAGATTTATCGTCGGGTCTATTTTTGCGAAATAATTCGAAAAAAGTAAGAGCAGGAATATTTATCAGTCTGTGATCGACGATTTGAGCCGTGTGCATGTTACACGAACTGTATCTCATGAAGAAGACAAAATGAGGCTGCTCAACTAATGCGTTTTTGGAATCAATACTGCGCATGTTAACGTATGCGAGCGAATAAAGTGGTCTATTGTTACTACATATTGTTGTTTTCATCTCGCTAGCCATAACTTAGCGTGACTAAATTACTGGTGTTCCTATTGTGCAAGAAAGTTGTTTTCTTTGAACAAATTCTCGGAGCGCAGCTTGAATTTAATGCTACGCGCCCTTCTGAGCTCAACTAAATAAGCTCTACTAAAGAAGCTCGCCTGCCGGCGAGCCGTTTGTTGGGAGAGTAGTCCTCACTAACGATGAAACTGAATTGGTCTCTTTGAATTTTTTGCACACACTTGCAGGTTGAATACGTCGGTTTTGAGGCCTGATAAAGAAGCAAGCTCGGGCTGAATGCTTTTAAGTCTTGTTTTGGGCTCTCTAAAAGTTTTCACGGGGTCCAGTCGAATAGACTGCAGTCCTTCAAACGCAGCTGTTTGCCCGGGAGTGCATTCAGGATCTTAGCCATTTCTCACACTAAGTGCATGAGTGCCTCTTTCTAACACTAAACGTCGGCGACAATCTTGCCAGAAAAAAAGGGCTGACGTCAACTAGTACACGGGTGCGCAGCCGCCTAAGTACATACTATTATCGCCCGAGCGTCGACTGAATGAGGCCGATTCACACGATGGTTCGCTCGCCCGTGGCCCGCGCTTCACGTGTTGATGCGTCAGCACGTTGAGAGGCGCGCTGACCAGGCCGCGGGCCGGCAGCGCGCCTCTCAATGTGCTGACACATCAACACGTAGTGCGCGGGCGAACGGACCATCGTGTGAATCGTCCTTTAGAGGCACCGGGCTGCATGACGAAAGAGAGCAGCGAACTGCCCAAAGTAAGTACTCACGGCAGCGCAACGGCTGCTGTCCCAATGCGTCATCACCCCCTACGCTATTTTCAACTATATGACACGCTCCTCAGTGTTTATTCCTGAGGTGCCTTCTTTGACAGTGACAGATAGTGAAGATGAGGGAGTTGCAAACACTCGTTCAATACTTATCTTTATTTTCTATGACTTGTGTCCTTCACCGCTTATTCCTCAGTTGCCTCCTATAAGAGCGTGAATCAGTGAAGCCGGGTCGATGGCAAATGCTCCTCTTCCTATGTTTTTATTAATCATGAACTGCGTAGTTTGCGTCAACCACCGCTTTTGAACTCGTGAAGAATCGTACGGAGTTTATCTAGAGCATTCGCTATCACTTGGTCGGCAACTGGTCATATTTCAGGAGATATAACAGACCACTAAATTAGTTAAATAAAAGGTGCCTCCTTTCTCTGGTTTACAGAAGTGTTCTCTCATTTCGGTATATATTGACAGAGCTGCAAAACAAGGTACATTTGAACTCTTGCCGTTCATAAATGACGCACCATGAAAAGGAGGTAAATTATATATAAGTCCAGGCGCGCAAATCGTACCTTGAAATGGTAGTACTTTTCCCTCCTCGCCCGCCAGATAGAGCGGTTCGCGCGGCTGCGGCACTAGGCATCTTTAGCATAGCGTGTGCCATCTTGCCGTTGCCGTTACCGGAGTACGGAGAGCCCGCATGCCATTAGCGCGCATGCGCAGATCACATTCAAGGTGCCAGATGGCGCCAGGTACCCTCCAGCTACGCAAATTCCTGCCGCATTGGGACCAATCAGCGCGTGCGCAGTGGTGGTGGGTGGGCTGCCTGTACTCCTGTAACGCCAATACGAAGTACACCGTTACACTGAAGACACTGTATGCTGAAGGTGCTCGGTTGACGCCGATTTTCCGAACGACCATAACTCGCGGCCGCATTTCGCACGGCATCGACATTTCGAGATAAGAAGCATAAAAACATCCGCAGTTGTGATAAACACCCTGGGAACAGCTTCGCATAGCTCGAATGATTCTAGAGACGCCTGGTTCCCTCTCGTACGGCAAACAATGTGATAAGCCCGCTCGCTGCTGGAGATAAGTGAGGATCGTAACCATACAACGTATCGCGGCATACCAATCACTTCTCTCCACCAAGCCTCCCTTCATCAGGCAGCTTGGGGCATTTCAGAACGGAGAATTGCAATGGCAAAACAGCATTCTTGCGCCCAGGTAGGAGGCGGCACCACGTGCTCCTTGTGTCTACTACGGAAGGTACGCTATCACCAAAGCAAAGACGAAGTTGCGACTACTGTTCGGCCGATGCCCGTGATAGCCGGCGCTCAGGTTTTCTATCTCTCTCAGCACAAGTTTACCTGCGAAGATCACGTATGCTTTAATTCTTGTTGTCATGCCAAATGGGTGCCGACTAGGCCTGAAATCAACATCGCAGCAGGAGGCTAGCACCAGTGAGCCATCGCTCAGTGCTCTGGCACAAACGCTTCGGCTGCATGAAGAGTTATAAGATAGCATCGCATGCATCCTTAGTACGCAAATATGCACTACCTCTTCGGTCTTCCAGTGGCGGCAGCACTTGTGTAGTTGGGCACTAACTGAAACTGTAAGAGACCCTTGACTTCTTGAAGAAAGTAATATGAACTGAAGAGGCAGTTTTGTCGGGATTCGTTGTAAGCATGCACAATCCTCACTAATGGTCGGACGTTAACCATGTCTTCCTCAACATTTGGCACTGCAACGTTTGGCACAGCGATCATAGTTTTTTGAAGAGCCAATGACTGGAAGATATTACGAGTAAATGTTAAAGAGAGCAGTCAAGGATGTTTTTCATTATCTTTCCTTGACTGTTACAACAAGCATGGTTTGATGACGGCGAGGCGCCAACTATAATGTCTGTCGCCATGCCCTGACCGACTTAAATTGACATTTTTGGCAACAAAGCATTGGACGGAGTAGGCCTCGTACTCTTGTTGGCGAGGTATTCTGATCTAACTCACCTAGAGTTTTATCTTTACGCTTGCGTCCTTCATAAACAAACTATGGAAATTCCAATGAGGAAGACTGTCAGGCAGGGAGACACGATCTGACCACTGTTTTTTGTCGTATTTTTTAATGCCATTCCGAGATCTCGAGTGGAAATAATTGGTAATAAAATTTAATAAAGAAACCGTAATAATCTGCGATTCGCTGTTTACATTGTCTTGCTAAGTAATTAAGGTCAGATCGCATATCATGAACAAGGACCTAGACAGGCAAAGCAGAACAGGAACAAAAATTAACACGCAGAAAACGAAAGTGATGCTCAACAGTCTCGAAAAGGAACAGCCCTTTACGATAGGCTGAGAAGCATTGAAAGTGGTAAGCGAATGCATCTGCTTAGGGCAGGCGGCGGGTTCAGCTCCGGACCACGAAAATGAAATAAGGAGGAAAATAGTAATCGGGTGAAGTGCATTTGGCAGGTAACCTCAGATCCTGTGTGATGTTGTGTCGGCATGCCTCGAGAGAAAAGTATATAGCACATGTATCTCGCCTGTATTCACTTAGGGGGCATAAACGTGGACGCTTTCGAGAAAGGTATAACATAAACACATGACAAAGCACCGATCTATGCAAAGGGAAATGATATATGTAAAGAGAAAGGAAGAGAGCAGTGTTGTACAGAGGAATAAAGTTGAGTTCATTATGTCCTATTTTAAATAATGAAGAACAAATGCGCAAGGACGAGGCATGTAATTCAAAGGCAAGATTACCAGTGGTCTTTAAATTTAACAGACTGGATTTCAAGAGAAGGCAAGGTAAAAGGGGGTGGCCGAAAGTCAGGTGTCCGGATGAGATTATGTAGTTTCCGACGATAAAGAGGCCGGAGCCGGCACAATAAAGGGCTCCTTGGAGACAGGTGAAAGAGGCCTTTATCGTGCTGTGGCCGTAGTTAGGCTTATAATGATGATTATTATTAAATCAGGCCCATGCGATGGAAACGCAAAGTTCCGAAGACCTGGAACGGAAGATCACCGCAGATTGTGTTCAACATAACCGGAAATGCTCAGCAGGGCGGAGGATTCCATTTACCACCGCCATAATATGTTTGCTGTGTTTAACGGAGAGCACTATGACTGTTTTGTGTAGCGCATTTGTTCTCTCTTCTTTCTTCATGTAAGAGGCAAGTTAATGGTTTTTTTTAGTCACATAAAAAGTAGGCATCGTGTTGCGCCAACATTTAAACATATTGTGTTCTTTGTGACCTTAAGCTAAAATGAAATCCTCCCTCATTTGTAAAGTTACTAACCAAATAAGAATTTTTATCAATACAAAGAACCGACCTAAGCAAGGACGCAATACAAACTGTGAAACATTGCATTAAAACTGATCAGTGTGAAAGCACCACAAAGGCTACACCGAGTCACATTGCTCTCCTGCTGCTGATTTTGTAGATTTTCGGTGACTGTAAGTCGCACACCACGTAGCAAGCACTCAAGAAGGATAAAAGGACGGCGCTCGGCACCGATGCCGCTTCTGTAGTCCATTCTGGCGGATCATTAAGCCACCGAAATTAGCATTCGGGCTCTTTGGATTAGTAGTCATTAGTTTTGATAGGCAACCATGAAACAGCTGTCTAAAGAAATGCTCACTGTTAGAAAGGCGACAGGCGATGGCAATGAGCACAAGTGTAAAAGATGCGTTTCAGCGCAAGGAAAGCATTTCAAGTGGCGAGGGTGAGCATGCACGGGTGCAGCATCGCAAATGAGATGCTGAGATAAAAAAAGTGGCACCAGATGATTTATCATCGGGTCGATCTTTGCGAAATATTTCGAAAATATTAAGAGCAGGAAGTATTTATCCGTCTTTGACAATTTGAGCCCTGTGTGTGTTACAAAACTATACCTCATAATGAAGGTAAAATGAGGCTGCTTAACTAATCCGTTTTTGGAATCAATACTGCGTATATTAACGCACGTTACCAATTAAGGTGTTATCTTGTTACTAGACGCTGTTAGCTGTTTACGTCTCGCTAGACTTAACTTCACGTGGATTAGATTACTGGTATTCCCATTGTGCAGGACAGTTTTGTTTCCTTCGACCAAATTGTCAGAACGCAGCTTGAATTTAATGCAACTCGTCCTTCTGAGCAGAACTAACTGCATGCGGGCGAGCCGTTTGTTGAGAGAGTACGCCTCACTAACGATGAAATTGAATTGGTCTCTTTAAATTTTTTGGATAGCGATATTACAACTTGGCTATCATTGAAACGGAAAAAAAAAACATTACGCGCAGATTGGTCCTCATTTCCTTTTTTTGTACGTGCCACGCTTTATGGCCACGCGGCTCAAGACTAGCCCCGAGTAGCTAATCACTGTAGTCAGTCATTGACTTCTCACTGTCGTTCAAAGTATATCGCCGCATCTTGCAATACGTCAAACACTATAGCCCTACGACGGGATCTATCGTCGACACTTCAATGCAGTTCAATTCACTTTATTCACCAGATATCTCTGGATGGTTTCCTGGATAAAAGCTGCTAACGAAGCTTGACGAAGTCCAGGAAACCAATACAAGGCAAAGCGCACAGCCTGTGGCAACTAGTTATAAGCCATCAGTAACTATAACAAAGAGACAACTGAAGATGGCACATATTCAGTCAACGAAGCAAACACAAGTAGCACACTGAGCTAAACAACACAGCAAACAATAATAATAATGTTATTAATAGTACACAAGTATTTACAACGTTAGAAAGTAGTTCCGTAGTTCCTTTCTTTTATAGCCAGTGGTGTTTTGAAATGCGTTTAAAGTACATGGAAGGTTATGAGCTAAAGACTGTAATTTATAGTTTGTACGAAAAAATGGTACGACCCATACATCCTGATTTCGTGTGTGCATTAAAGCCTGGCGTAATTCTAAGCAGGCCAAAGTAGATAAATGATTTTTGACATGGGTAGCGGAAAAATACATTAGTTGAAGAAGTCGAAACTGGTATAGGTTATCTACGTGGATGATAGAATGTGATTGGAAGGCGTTGTTTATTGGACTCGATTTTTCCAGATTTGCAACATGACGCAGAATTCTCTTTTGTATTATGAACAATTTGTTCATGTTTGTCTTTGTAGTTGTTGCCCATACTAAACTGCAATAATTTAAATGTGATTGGAACAATGCATAATAAATTCTGATTTTACATTTTAGAGGCAAAGTGTCACGGCATCGCGACAACGCACCTGTAACCGAGGAAAGTTTTTTGCTAAGATGATCAATATGGTCATCCCAAGTCAAGTGAGATGAAAAATACACTCCTAATGTTTTGTGTTTGCTGACAATATCAATAACCTGTCCTTCAAATTTTAGTATGCCACTGTGTTGTAGATCCTGGTTCTTAGCACGAAAAATTATTGCTTTGGTTTTTGCTGTATTTAATTGAAGTCGATTTAAGCGACACCAGGTTGATAATTTTTATAAAGCAACATTACACTTCTCTATGAGACACTGAACCTAAGGGCCAGAGACAAGCACAGTAGTGTCATCGGCATATATAATAACCTGAATGATGTTGTCTATGTTAACAATGTCATTAATGAATACATTAAACAATAGGGGCCCCAGTACACTACCCTGTGGTACTCCAAGGCGCATTGGTTGAAAGTCAGAAATTTCATTATGTATACATTCAGACTTATGTATAATTCTGTATACATACAGACTTGAGTTATGCATTCCCTTGCACACACTTGCAGGTTGCATACATCGGTTCTGAGGCCTGATTAAGAAGCAAACTCGGATTTAATATCTTTCAGTCTTGTTTGGTCTCTTTAAAAGTTTTCTCGTGGTCCAGTCGAATAGACTGCAGTCTCTCAAGCTGAGCTGTTTGCCCGGGAGTGCCTTCAGGATCTTAGCCATTTCTCACACTAAGCATGCGAGTTCCTCTTTTTAACTCTAAACGGCGGCGACAGTCTTACCGAATACATGGGCTGCCGACAACTAGCAAGCGGATGCGCAGCCTCCTAAGTACATATTATTATCGCTCGAGCATCGACTGATTAGTTGCACGGGGCTGCATGACGAACGGGAGCAGCGAACTGCCTGAAATAAGTACTCACGGAAGCGTAACGGCTGCTGTCCCAATGCGTCATCATCCCCTACGCTATTTTCAACTGTATGACACGCTCTTCAGTGTTTATCTTTGAGGCCCCTTCTTTTTCAGTGACAGATAGTGAAGCTGAGGGAGTTGCAAACACTCGTTCAATACTTATCCTTATTTTCTATGGCTCGTATCCTTCATCGCTTATTCCTCGGTTGCCTCGTTTAAGACCGTGAGATGTTGAAGCCGGATCGATAGCGAATGCTCTTCTTACTATGTTTTTATTATAATCATCAACTGCATTGTTTACGTCCACCACAGTTTTTGAACCCGCGAAGAACCGTACGGAATTCAACCAGAGCATTCGCTATGGCTCGTTTTGGTCGGCAGTTGACTGCGTCATATATCAAGAGGTATAACAGACCACTAAGTTAGTCAAATAAAAGGTGCCTCCTTGCCCTGGTTTACAGAACTATTCATTGTGAGAAATCCCCTTTGTGTCCCCTCTGTGTCGTTTGTTAGCGCCTGGATATTTCACAATGATTGTAAACCAACTAGCTCAGCTTTGTGCCCTGTTGCAACTTACAGAAGTATTCTCTCATTTCGGTAGATATTAACGGAGCTGTAAAACGAGACACATTGGAACTCTTGCCGTTCTTAAATGACGTTCCATCAAAAGGAGGTAAATTTTATAGAAGTCCAGGTGCGTAAATCTTAGCTTAAAATGGTAATACTTGTTCCTCCTCGTCCGCCAGATAGAGCGCTTCACGCGGCTGTGGCACTACACATCTTTAGCATACCGTGTGCCATCTTGCCCTTGACGTTACCAGAGTGCCGGGGGCCCGCGTGCCATCAGTGCGCATGTGCAGATCGCATTAGTTGAATTTAAGATCTGTTCGTTTCTTCAAAGAAGGTTGCCTCACACCTCCTCCAGTTTAGTTCAGTTTGGAAGAAGACAAGGAAGCGTGTTTGTAAATGATGGCCGAAGAGCATACACTTACAGCATACATATAGAGAGTAAAACTGTAAGAAGCAGGCATGAATTTATAGAAAGAACCAACTTTGCGCTCCTTTACTCACAGACCTAGCAGATTTAAGCCTAAGTAGCACTGCATTACATGCTAAGCATGCAGCCCCAGCCCAGGCTGGACTCTATTCGTTCACTCTTATTTTTAAACCCTGACTTAACAAACACATAGAGAAGGTAATTTTCAGCGCCCGCCCCAAGCATCAATTCTCCTGTGAACATTATTATGCGAAATGGGACCCACTCCGTGGGTTGGGCTCTGCTTCGAACACAGGCAGTCGTTTAGAGCACAAAACAAACAAAAATCAAATTCGACACCACTCTCTCTCGGATGGGGGCATGCACACCCTCTCACGTCGGGACTCTTCTTCCGACTTGTCCCAAGCACACCACTGCCCCCCTTTCTGTGAACTCACGTCGCAAGTCAAGTTCTTGACACCCATGCGTCCCCACCCGCCATCAGTGCGTGTCGTTAGGCAGACAAAAGAGAAAGGAAAAGGGCCACGAAGCCCGTACAACACAGACGGCTGGAAGCTCGGTGGATCAGAATGATGAACGGACTTTGTTCCCACGCATCACCAAAAAAACCCCGATAATTCCCTTAACCGGCGCTTCTAACCACATTCCGTCAAAGACGCCTCCGTTAGGCCCCACGGCTGTGCGGGCAGCAGTGGCACATCGGGTGCCTTTCCGACTATAGCCTACGGCGTAAGGGGACCCCGTGAAGATAGTGCCGGTGCGTCAAAAGACCATGTTCAACTCCCCATCTGCACTGTGCTTCGGGGGGGGGGGTCTCTCGTTTACAACTTGAAAGCGCTTCTGCGGGTGCAGGAGTCCTGCAAAGGGTCGCAGCGAAAAATGAGCGGCGGCCTTACGACATTCAAGGTGCCGGAGGGCGCCAGATACCCACTAGATACTCAAACGCCTGCCGCGTCTGCGCACTGCGTGTGCAGTGGTGGTGGGTGGGCTCCATGTACTCGTGTAACTGCAATACGGAGTACACCGTTACACTGATGACACTGTATCCTAAAGGTGTCTAATAACTCGCCGGCGGTGATAGCAGTAAGGGTGCGCGGTGGTCGTCGATTTTCAGAACAACCATCCCTCGCGGCCGCACTTCGCACAGCATCGACAATTCGAGATGCGCATAAAAAACATCCGCAGTTGTCACAAGCACCCTGGAAACTGCTTCACATAGCTCGAATGTTTCTAGAGACGCCTGGTTTGCTCTCGTACGATAAATAAGGTGATAACCCCGCTCGCTGCCGGAGATAAGTGAGGATCGTAACCAAACAACAAAGAAAGCAAGCAACGTATCACGGCATACCATATGCTTCTCTTCACCAAGCCTCCCTTCATCAGGCAGCTTGGGGCATTTCACAACGGACAATTGCAATGGCAAAACAGCATTCTTGCGCCCAGGTAAGAGGCGTCACCACGTGCACTTTGTGTCTGCTACGGAAGATACGCTATCACCAAAGAAAAGACGATGTTGCGGCTACCATTCGGCCGATACCCGTGATAGCCGGCGCTGAGATTTTCCTTCTTTTTCGGCACAAGTTTAGCTCCGAAGATCACGTATGCTTGAATTCTTGTTCTCATGACAACTGGCTACCGACGAGGACTCATAAATCAACATCGTAGCAGGAGGCTAGGACCAGGGAGAGATCGACAAATGCTCTGGAGCAAACGCTTCGGCAACGTGAAGACTGATAAGATAGCATCGCATGCATTCTTAGTACGCAAATAGGCACTACTAGCTTACCTCTTCGGTCTTCCAGTGGCGGCAGCACTTCTGTAGTTGGGCACTAACTGAAACTGCAAGAGTCCCTTTACTTCTTGAAAAAAGTAATATGAACAGAAGAGGCAGTTTTGTCGGAATTCCGTTGTAAGCATGCACAATCTTCACTAATGTTCCGACGTTAATCATGTCTTTCTCAATGTTTGGCACAGCAACGTTTTTCACGGTGATCATACTTTTTTGAAGAGCCAATGACTGGAAGATATCACGAGTAAATCTTAAAGAGAGCAGTCAAGGACTTTTTTCTTTATCTTTCCTTGACCGTTAAAACGAGCACGGTTTGAGGACGGCGAGGCGCCAGCGAATGTCTTTCGCCATGCCGTGAACGACTTAAATCGACATTTTCGGCAACAAAGCATTGGACGGAGTGGGCCTTGCACTCTTGTTGGCGAGGTATCAGATCTAACTCA
Source organism: Amblyomma mixtum (assembly GCF_055824585.1). NCBI lineage: Eukaryota > Metazoa > Arthropoda > Arachnida > Ixodida > Ixodidae > Amblyomma > Amblyomma mixtum. The sequence continues at coordinate 95,095,468 of NC_143018.1, read as the reverse complement.
CCTATAGTTTTATCTTTACGCTTGCGTGCCTCCTAAACAAAGTGTTCAAATTCCAATGAGGAAGACTGTCAGGCAGGTAGCCACGATCTGACCACTGGCTTTTGCCGTATATTTTGGAGCTATTCCGACATCTAGACTCGAAATAATTGGTAATAAGATTTAATGAAGAAACCCTAGTAATCTGTGATTCGTTGGTTACATTGCCTTGCTAAGTAATTAAGGTCATATCGCAAATCATGAACAAGGACCTAGACAGGCAAAGCAGAAAAGCAGGTACAAAAATAAACACGCAGAAAACTAAAGTGATGTTCATCAGTCTCGCCAAGGAACAATACTTTATACGATAGACTGAGAAGCATTGAATGAGGTAAGCGAATTCATCTGCTTTGGGCAGGCAGTGGCTTTAGCTCCGGACCACGTGAATGAAATAACGAGGAGCATAATAATCGGGTGAAGTGCATTTGGCAGGTACCTTCAGATCATATGTGATGGTATATCGGCGTCACTGGAGAGAAAAGTATTTTGGCTGATGTATCTCACCTGTACTCATTTATCGGGCGTAAACTTGGACGATTGCGAGAAAGGTACAACAAACACATGACAAAGCACCGAGCATTTGAAAGGAAAAGCAGATATGTAAAGAGACAGTCAGAGAGCAGTGTTGTTCAGAGGAATAAAGGTGAGTCCATTGTATCCTATTTGAAATAACGAAGACCTAACTGGCAAGGGCAAAACATGTAATGCCGAGGCAAGAATACCGGTTCTCTTTAAGTGTAACGGAGCGCATTTCAGGAGAAGGCAATGGTAACAGAGGGTGACCGAAAGTCATTTGATATTAGGAAGTTTCTGAAGATAAGATGGCCGGAACCGGCACAGGACAGGGTTTCTTGGAGAGAGATGAAAGAGGTCTTTATCCTACGGTGGGCGTAGTTAGGCTTATAATGATAATTATTATTGAATTAGGTGTACGCGACGGAATCGTAAGGTTCCGAAAACCTCGAAGGGAAGATCAGCGCAGATTTCATTCAGAAATAACCGCAAATTCTCACCAGGGCGGTGGATTCCATTTTCCACCGCCTCAATATGTGTGCTGTGCTTAACGAAGAGCACTAGCACTGTTTTGTGTAGCTCATTTGTTCTCTCTTCTTTCTTCATGTAAGCGACAACTAATTTTTTTAGTCACATAAAAAATATACACCGTGTTACGCCATGTCGTGTTCTTTGTGACCTTAAGTTAAAAATATATTTTTTTCATCCGTTAAATTATTAACAAATTAATTATTTTTATCAATATAACGAACCGACCTAAGCTAGGACGCAATACAAACTCTGAAACATTGCATTCCAAACTATTTAGAGTGAAAGCACCACAAAGGCTACACCGAGTCATAATGCTCTCCTGCAGTTGATTTTGTTGATTTTCGGTGACTCTAAGTCGCACACCACGGAGCAAGCACTCAAGAAGGGTAAAAGGACGGTGCTCAGCAACAATGCCGCTTCTGTAGTCCAGTTTCGTTCTTTGTAGTGCACAATACAACACGTCATTTTGAGGTACATAATATTTCGCACGTAGATACCAGCGCATGTTTGGTTTTATGGGGTTCTAAAGCGACTCAGACTATCGGACGCCGTGGTGGAGGGCTCCGGGACTTTCGACTATCTGGGCTTCTTTTAACGTGGACTGACTTCGCACAGTTCACTGGCCTCAAATATTTCGCCTCTAAAGAATTTCAACGGCCGAGGCCGGGATCTAATCTCCGTCTTTCAGGTCAACAGCCCAATGCCATAATCATGAGCCACCGTGGCGGCACAATGATTTTTTTTAATCAATATAAACTCCTGCTATAGAATTCACAATTGTGTAAAGTGTAATCCAGAACGTGTAAGGTTGCTACAAGTCACAAAATAATTATATTGCATGATTTCAATATGAAGTTACACATCCTGGACGGTTGTGCCCAGCTGTTTATTAATTACTCATACGCATAGCGGAAACGAATGGTTCTGTGCATTGATCTTCGCTTCGTAGTTGCTTTCTTTTCGATACATATCACTTCGCTTTCAGAAGTTGCCTAACATCGCTTTGGTGAAAGTAGTGATACTAACTTAAAATGTGTAACGTCGAAGCACTTCGCCGCGCTCTTAGCACAATCCATAACAATAACTTACAGGCTAACATTTCTTCTTTACTTAATCTCTTTGCTCTTGACTGTGGTATTTGCCGCGAAATTAATTATTATTATGACATCTCTAGCCTTCAGTCTGACATTAGCAGGGTTCTGGATTGTTGTAATATATAAAATATCCAGCTGAACATTAGTAGGCGTAAGCATGGGCTTATTTTCGTACTTCAAATGAAACCTGCTTATCACATTAGCAATGTTTCTCTTCAAGTTGTTATCTTATAAGTATCTGCGTGTCTAGGTTTCTTGTAACCTGTCTTGGAAAACACGCTTTGACTACATCATAACGCCAACCGCAAGCTTGGGTATTTTCGTAGAAATTTATCTCATTCGTCAGGTTCATTATAATTATTGCTTGATAAAACTCTGGTACGCTCGAAATTAGAATATTCTGCATCTGTCTGGAGCCCTGGCATTGATTCACTAGTTTCCGAGTTCGAAGCTGTGCAGAACTCTGCCAGTCGTTATACACTTTGAAACTATCACAGAACAAGAAGCGTAACTGCAATGAAATCAAGTTTGTCCCTTCCACTTATATCTCATTGTAGGTCAGTAGCTTCATTATGCACTTTTCATCAAGTTTACAGAACAGCTGTCTGAGAGAAAAAATTCGAACAAGACCATCTTACATACGAGCACGCATTGATCACCATGAAATTCGGATTTCATTTTGACACAAAAAATGTTTTCACGACTCAATGACTCATTCATACTGTCACGTTGTAGTGACGGCAGTCCAGCGGTCAGGAAGACACCAGAAATACTTTCAAACGAAGCTCTTTATTTGGGCTGTCTTGCGCCCGCAAAAGGAACTGAATCACTCAGTGGCGGCGTAAGCAACATGCGTGCTCGTCAATCGTCGAACTACGAATGCCTGCCGCTCGCGGCATCGCTCAATTTAAAGCCGGCAAAGAAACTTCCAGATAGCAGGACAAGATCATCTACAGTAATCTCAAAAAACCTAGATGCAGCCTTTCATGGCTCCGATCAATCGAGATTAGACTGGTTGCTTCTCGCGTCACAAACAAAAATGATAACAGCCCTTTCCTGCAGCCTTGAGCGTGAACGAACAAACACTACAATGATACGTGGCATTACCCCCTTCCAAAGAAGCATCGTCTCGATCCTTTAAAATGAAAATAAACACGGAAAATGAAACTTCGAGTCCTTTAGCGTTCATAATATGGCTTCAGGCGTACGACATGTACGACTTCCGGGCGTGGGCGGCGTCGCTGAGATGCTGTCGTGGCGTCGGGGATGACTTCATAGTCGAGGTCACCGATGCGACGGAGAACCCTGTACGGGCCAAAGTAGCGTCGCAGCAACTTTTCGCTCAGTCCACGGCGGCGAACTGGCGTCCATATCCAAACCCGATCACCTGGCTTGTAATGCGTGTCTCGTCGGCGCAGATTGTAGCGTCGGGCGTCGCTGTGCTGCTGGTCTTGAATGCGAAGCCGCGCAAGTCTTCGGGCTTCCTCGGCGCGATGAAGGTAGGCGGCGACGTCGAGGTTGTCTTCGTCGGAAACGTGCGGGAGCATTGCGTCGAGTGTTGTCGTGGGCTTCCTGCCGTATACCAGCTGGAATGGGGTAAACCTGGTTGTCTCCTGGACGGCAGTATTATAAGCGAAGATCACGTAGGGCAGAATGGAGTCCCACGTCTTGTGTTCGGCGTCGATGTACATGGAGAGCATGCCTGCGATGGTCTTGTTCAGACGCTCTGTGAGTCCGTTGGTTTGTGGATGATAGGCAGTGGTCCTCCGATGACTTGTCTGGCTGTAGTTTAAAATGGCTTGCGTCAGCTCCGCTGTAAACGCCGTTCCTCTGTCTGTGATGAGCACTTCCGGGGCGCCGTGTCGCAGGAGAATTTGTTCAACAAAAAATTTTGCGACTTCTGTTGCGGTACCACTAGGCAACGCTTTTGCTTCGGCGTAGCGGGTCATGTAGTCGGTGGCCACGATGATCCACTTGTTACCTGATGACGAAGTCGGAAAGGGGCCGAGGAGGTCCATCCCCATTTGCTGAAAGGGCTCAGTTGGCGGTGGTATGGGCTTCAGGAGTCCGGCTGGTCTAGTCGGAGGCGTCTTGCGTCGCTGACACTCACGGCACGTTTTCACGTAATGGGAAACGTCGGTAGCTAGCCGCGGCCAATAGTACTTCTCCTGGATGCGGTGCAACGTGCGAGCAATCCCGAGATGAGATGTCCTGGAGTCGGCTCATCATGACATGCCTGCATAATTTCTTGCCTGAGATTTTTGGGCACGACAAGAAGATGCACTGTCCTGTTCGGCGCGAAGTTCTTCTTCAGGAGGACATTATTGTGAAGGACGAAGGACGACAGTTGCCTCTTGAACCCTCTGGGAGGCAATGCGGTCTTGCCTTTCAGATAATCAACTAGGCTTTTCAAGTCAGGATCCGAGTGCTGCTGCTGCGCGAAACTGCTGGCGCTTACCGGTCCTAAGAAAGCGTCGTCGTCTTCCTCTTCAAGTGCTGCGTCGACAAGAGCTCGTGACAAGCAGTCTGCATCGGAATGCTTGCGGCCAGATTTGTAGACTACAGTTATGTCGAATTCTTGAAGACGCAGGCTCGAACGAGCAAGACGGCCGGAGGGATCTTTCAAATTGGCCAGCCAGCACAGAGCATGGTGATCGCTCACAACCTTGAATGGTCGTCCGTATAGGTAGGGGCGAAATTTGGACGTGGCCCAAATAATGGCGAGACATTCTTTCTCTGACGTCGAATAGTTGGCTTCGCCTCTCGACAGTGAACGGCTAGCGTACGCGATAACTTTCTCCTGTCTGCCATACTTCTGAACGAGGACCGCTCCTAAGCCCACCCCGCTTGCATCGGTATGAACTTCGGTTTCGGCGTTTTCATCAAAGTGCCCGAGCACAGGAGGGGACTGTAAGAGGCGCTTCAGCTCGTTGAAAGCTCCCTCTTGTGGCGTTTCCCATTTAAAAGGCACGTCAGCCTTGGTAAGTTGAGTCAAAGGTTCAGCGATGCGCGAAAAGTTCTTGACGAATCGTCGGTAATAAGCGCACAATCCAAGGAATCTGCGTATAGCCTTCTTGTCATTAGGCTGTGCAAATTCTGCGATCGCGGCCGTCTTCTGGGGGTCTGGGCGAACTCCATCCTTGCTTACGACGTGACCAAGACACAGCAGCTCCTCGTAGGCGAAGTGGCACTTCTCTGGTTTCAGTGTCAGACCTGAAGACTTGATCGTTTCCAGCACTATCCGAAGCCTTCTGAGGTGGTCTTCAAAGCTTGAGGAGAAGACAACCACGTCATCTAAGTAGACTAGGCAAATCTGCCACTTCAAGCCAGCCAGCACCGTATCCATTACTCGCTGGAACGTTGCTGGGGCAGAGCAGAGGCCAAATGGCATCACCTTGAACTCGAAGAGTCCGTCTGGCGTGATGAACGCAGTCTTCTCGCGATCTCTTTCGTCGACTTCAATTTGCCAGTAGCCGCTCTTCAGGTCCATCGATGAGAAGTACTTAGCGTTGCACAGCCGGTCCAGTGTATCGTCGATGCGGGGGAGGGGGTAGACATCCTTCTTCGTAATGTTGTTCAGGCGGCGGTAATCGACGCAAAAGCGAAGGGTGCCGTCTTTCGTTTTCACTAGGACGACTGGTCCTGCCCAGGGGCTCCTCGATGGCTGGATGACGTCGTCACGAAGCATTTCCTCAACTTGCTTGCGGATAGCTTGGCGTTCTAGCGGCGATACGCGGTAGGGGCTCTGTCGCAGTGGTCTGGCGTGTTCGTCTGTGACAATGCGGTGCTTGGCAAGCCGGGTTCATCGCACATTCGATGCTGATGAGAAGCAATCGCTGTACTTTTGAAGAAGACTGCGTATTTGGTCTTGTCTGCTCCGTGGTAATGCTGGGTTGATATCAAACGTTGGTTGATGGCATTGGTCAGATGGTTCTACGGGTTGGTCGGGTAGGGCAAATATGTCTCTGATGTCTGCCAGCTCGTCGAGGAAAGCGATCGTCGTACCTTTGTTTAGATGCCGGTATTCTTCGGTGAAGTTGGTTAGCAACACCTGGGCTTGGCCATATCGGATTTCGGCGACTCCTCTTGCGACGCCCAATCCTCGATCCAGGAGTAACTGGGTGTTCCCCTCGATGACGCCTTCGGCATTTTCGATGTCTCTAGTACCTATGCAGGCGAGGACACTTGATCGGGGCGGCACGCTCAATGCTTCGTCGAGGACGTTTAAGGCAACGTGATGAGTCGCGCTCGTCGCAACAGGTATGGCTTTGTCCGTGGAAAGCTTGATCGACTTAGATCGAAGGTCGATGATCGCTCGATGTTCATTCAGGAAGTCCATTCCCAAAATCACGTCCCGCGAGCACTGCTGTAGAATCAGGAAGGTTGTCGCATAGGTTCTCCCGTTTACAGTAACTCTCGCGGTGCAGCGTCCTGACGGCGTAATCAGGTTGCCACCTGCGGTGCGGATCAGCGGGCCATCCCAAGTTGTTGTTACCTTCCTGAGTCGGACAGCGAGCGGCCCACTCATGACGGAGTAGTCAGCTCCGGTGTCCACCAAGGCAGTAACCGCGTGATCGTCGACCATAACTTCAAGGTCACTTGTTCGCGTTTTCGTATTGCACGTTGTCTTCGGTGTACGGTCTCAGCTTTGTCGGGAAGTGAGACTGCGGTGGGCGTATTCCGACGTTACTTCTCTGGGCGGTGGTATAAGGTTCAAGTCTGGCCGCGTCGTCGTCGTCGTGGTCGTCGCCGTCGTCGGTGTAGTCGTCGTAGTGGAGGCATGGACTTGCGTTTTCGTCGATGGAGGATCTTTGTTCTTGCGCTCAGAAGCAACCTCACCTCCAGAGGCTGCTTTATTTAGTTTAACCTTCAGGGGCAGGGGGAGCGCCCACGCACTGCGTAGCCTCGGCTAGGAGATACATAGCGCGGTGATGACGGCGACGGAGAACGCGAAAGGCGACTCGGAGATGCGTATTCTTCCCGACGCAAAAACTCCTCGATTTCGGCTGGTCGCTGGCCGGGTCGGGGTCGTGGGGCGTCGTAAGAAAATCCTCGGATGCCCATTCTCCTGTATGGGCAGTACCGGAGAATGGGACCGGCTTCGCCGCAGTGTAAGCATAGTGGGCGGCGCTGGTCGGGTGTTCTCCACTCGTCGCACTTCCTCGGCTATGCGCGTCGCTCGTAGGACGGGCGGGTTGGGGCGAGTGGGCGGCGGTCCAACGCAGCTGGCTGAGGGCGATAGGGGCTTGGGTCCCGTCGTCGAGGGGCAGGACGGCGCACAGCTGCGGCGTAAGTCATGGCTGGGGGCTGCAGAGGCTGCGTGGGTGTCGGCGTCACACCCAAGGCCTGTTGAACCTCGTCCCGGACGACGTCAGCGAGCGATGAAAGCTGCGGCTGCGTTCCCGTTGGGAGCAATCGTCGGAGCTCTTCTCGCACAACTTGACGGATAACCTCTCGCAGGTTATCGTTGTTAACGGTGTCCAGGCAGTTTGCTGAGAAGACGCGCTGATGGCGGTCATATTGGCGGGCTCGGGCGTCAAGGGTTTTTTCCATTGTGGATGCCTCTTCTACGAATTCCGCGACGGTTTTCGGTGGGTTGCGGACGAGGCCGGCAAAGAATTGCTCTTTAACTCCTCGCATAAACAACTTCACCTTCTCTTCTTCCTTCATGTTCATGTCGGCAAGCCGGAAGAGACGCTTCATCTCTTCAGTATACACTGCAACGGTCTCGTTTGGGTGTTGTATGCGAGACTGTAGCAGCTGCTGGGCTCTCTCCTTTCGCACGACGTTTGTGAAGGTCTTCAGAAGCTGTTCCTTGAAGGTTTCCCAGTTGGCAAGGCTGGCTTCCTCATTCTCGAACCAGACTCTTGCTGGTCCCTCCAGGGCGAAGAAGACGTACCTAAATTTCATGGCATCGTCCCAGTTGTTGAAGACAGCCACACGGTCGAACTGCTCCAGCCATTCTTCGGGGTCGGCACCAGGTGAAGCGTCGAAGGTTGGTGGCACCCGGGGCTGCTGCAGAATGATTGGAGTGGTCGTCTGGGGCAAGCTCATGGTGGACGTTGGTACTTGCTTTCGCTTCCGGGTAGGGTCCGGCAGGGTCCCGAACTCAGGTGCGTCGCCTAACAGACGTCGGCTTGCGCGGTGTACTGGAGTCAGGTCCTGCGGTGAATGACTCAGAGGGCTGGCGTCACGACTTGCTGGGGGTGTCCGGTACATAGAAGACTTCCCCGCACCTCCACCAGATGTCACGTTGTAGTGACGGCAGTCCAGCGGTCAGGAAGACACCAGAAATACTTTCAAACGAAGCTCTTTATTTGGGCTGACTTGCGCCCGCAAAAGGAACTGAATCACTCAGTGGCGGCGTAGAAAGAGAAGTTTATTTTTTCTAATGTCAACAAAAGTACAAAACAAAACGGCTGAACTCAAAGGTCTGATGTCACATGCACATGCGCAGTGCCGCTGCACTCCGCACGTCAGTAGGGCAATAAGAAAGCCGATACTCGACCGCCGCGCAGGACGATGAAGTATGTCGACCACTTGCGCAAAAACTCCGCCTCGCTCATTGACAGTGCGTCCACGCATGCTTGCTCAAAGAGGCGCGTGCGGAGGCGCTGCAACATCGGAAGCATTGCTCTTTGCGGACGCCCATTTAAGGAAGCCGCTCCACGCTGTCGCCACATAACGAACATGCCGACACACAAGAGCATATTTGTCAACAGTTCGCGTGAACTAGTGCGCGCTTCGAGGCGGGTTAAAAACATGCGTGACACCAGTATCCAAAAGGTGCGCGCAACTACACACTCAAACATAGCGTGCCGCAATGTTTCTAAGAGACCGCATTGCGGGCATCGGGCGGAGGGCGCCACGCCCCAAGCCGCAAGGCGGTCTCTTGTGGGCAGGACCCGCCAGCCTCGCAACCAGCCGAAGTCCCTGATGTCTGCAGGAAGTGCAGGTGAGGTCAGTTGGCGCCAGCGCGCCCGTTTCGTTTTCTGGAGTTGTTCGCGGGTGAGCTCTGCTACCGTTAGTGCCTCACACACCCTGGAGGGCGGGGTTTCATCAACATCCAGATCGGGCACGCTGGCAGACAACGACGCCAGTGTGCGACGCACATTAACGAAGAATGCCGGCGGCTGCTCTGCTGTAGGGCCAACCACGTGTTGTGTAAAAAACACATTACGCGCTGTACCCAGAAAGTATGCGATGAGTGTTCTCCCGGGATAGTCTGGGTCGCGCACAAGATCGCGTACTCCTCGCAAGGCGAGCACATTACACATGGTGCGGATGCAAGGTATACTAAACCCACCCATGTACGATGGAAGGCGCATGAACATTCGTGACACAAGTTCGGTTTTGCCCGCCCAAACGAAAGAGCCACAGGCCGAGGTTAGCCTGCGAGCAAACGTGCGCGGTGGGTTTGCGACGGGGGCGACAAAAAAACATGCGGCTAGGATTGTGGACTTAACTATATAGCAGCGCTCTGCCATTGAAAGGCGGAAAGTTGACGCCACCGAGAGGCGTTTCTCAGCATTCGTGCGGAGGTTAGTCCAGGTTTCGCGGGCTACTTCTCCGCTGGCGAGGAATACTACTCCCAGGACTTTCACTCCCTGCACCCACTCCACCTCGCCCGCAAGGTTCGGTGTGAAGGTGCCAAACCTTAGTGCCTTGCTTTTTCCCCTGTTCAATAGGGCCCCCGATATCTCGCTGTACTCGAGAAACAGCCGCGAAAAAGCGGCGTAGCTATCCTCGTCCTTGAGGAAAAGCGACACGTCATCGGCGTAGGCCGATACCTTGATTTGGCCCTGGCCAGGCAGAGGGAAGGCGCGTATGGATGGGCTGTCGTTAATGCGCCGGATGAGTGGATCCAGGCATAACACGAAGAATGTTGGGGAGAGAGGGCATCCTTGCCTTATGCCCCGGGTGACTGAGAAGGGAGCGCTCTGGTGGCCGTTTACGGAGAGACGAGCATTCAGGTCTGCGTAAAGTAAGCGCAGCCTGCTGACAATTTGCGGAGGGAATCCGAAGGCTTCAAGGACTCCGAACAGATACGAGTGTTCCACCCGATCGAATGCTTTCGCCTGGTCAAGCGAAACAAAGCACCCGCTGAAGCCCGTCCTGCTGGCAAATGTGAACAGGTCTCTAGTGAGTGCCAATGCATCAAACACAGAGCGGTCAGGCACGCTGCTGGTTTGAGCCCGGTGGATTAGGTGAGGTAGGATCGTCCGCATTCTTGTGTTCAGTAAACATGTGACTATTTTGTAGTCTGCGTTTAAGAGGCTTATGGGCCGCCATGCTTGCGGGTCGGAGGGGTCACCGCCCGCTTTCGGAATGAGTATGATGCGACATTCGCGGAAAGAGTTTGGACGTAACCCATCCGCGAGGAAGCCGTTGACCATCTTCAGGAGCGCTCCTTGGATCTCGTAAAAAAACTTTGAATAAAAACTTGTTGGAATGCCGTCTAGACCGGGGGCAGAGGCTGCGTTCATACTCTGCAGGATGGCGTGCAGCTCTTGGCTTGTGGCTGGTGCACAAAGGTTTTCATGCAACTCTTCAGCTACTCGTGGCAAGTTTCCAAAAAAACTTTGTAGAAGCCCGTCATAACCCTCTTGAAGATGTAGCCAACTGTCCGTAGAGAACAGGTTCGAAAAGTGGCTTGCGAAGACCGTGCAGATATCGGCCGTGGTTTTGCTTTGGGTGCCGTCTGGGAGTGTCACGAAAGGCACAGTAGCGGGAGCGAATTCCTCTGCCGTGCCTGCGCGTACGTGTCGTAGCACAGCCGGGTCTGATATCGGCCGCCCGAGCTGGTGTGCACGACTAGCTGCCCGTGATGACTGGCAGAGCAACACGTGGGTGTCCGGTACATAGAAGACTACCCCGCATCTCCACCAGATGTCACGTTGTAGTGACGGCAGTCCAGCGGCCAGGAAGACACCAGAAATACTTTCAAACGAAGCTCTTTATTTGGGCTGACTTGCGCCCGCAAAAGGAACTGAATCACTCGGCGGCGGCGTAAGCAACAAGCGTGCTCGTCAATCGTCGAACTACGAATGCCTGCCGCTCGCGGCATCGCTCAATTTAAAGCCGGCAACGAAACTTCCAGATAGCAGGACAAGATCATCTACAGTAGTCTGAAAAAACCTAGATGCAGCCTTTCATGGCTGCGATCAATCGAGATTAGACTGGTCGCTTCTCGCGTCACAAACAAAAATGATAACAGCCCTTTCCTGCAGCCTTGAGCGTGAACGAACAAACACTACAATGATACGTGGCAATACCTTGAACTTGTGTCACCTGGAATCACCTTCACCATGACATCGCTCTCATAAAAGTAATAATGCATTTCTTAAAGCATTTCTTTTTCTCTGAATGTGTTTGTTTGTAAGTGTCTAAATTTTGCCCTTTACTCTAAGAGCGTTGTTTTTAATGTGTCCCCGCAGAATTTCCAAAGGTGATTTCCTTCCTCTGTGTTTACTGCCTATTTCTATGTATTTGTACTTTCTTTGTTTCTCTTTTGTTGTTGATGTTTGTGTTGTGTTTTTATGTATCCCCACTCCCCTCTGTAATGCCCCCTGGCCTTGAGGATGCAAAAATAAATAAATAACGACGGTGCAATTTCCTTAGTCTTACTGATGGCAGCGTCTTCACACCGAGCCCATTTCTCGCCAAGGCAGTGCGGCTGTACGTTCTCTTTTTGGCGCTAGCGCTGAAGAACCAACTCTGGGCGCTAGAACAGGGCTGAACAAGAGAGTCGTGGTATGAGCACGAAAACAGCACGACACTTCATAGAGCCACAACGAAACAGTAAAAGTTAGCACGAAGTTTTAAAATACTAAGAATATGTCAAAATTTTGAAAGCCTGTGAAAGTAAAATTACGGGCTTGGCGCGAAGTAAAAATTCCACGTCGAAACCAAGGAATAAAAAGGGTTCAAATGTCGCACACGGAGTTCATTCACTTCTTATCTCTGAAAATTAAGAAAAATTCCCGTAGACCCCAAGAAAACTCGACTAGATCTAGGTGCACTAGGCGTTCTGGAAGTGCGTATATAATCTCTGAGAGCGACCGCACTGGTGACCCTTCTGAAAGAAGAAATAAAGAGCGACCCTGAAGTTTTCAAGCTTTGGGCTAAAACATTCGTTGGCGGCAGAGGGCTGATATCTGTGCAGCGTGCGGCGAGCGCTGAACTGTCAAATTTCGGCACTGGCCGGATTTCATTGTCGGATAACTGCGGCAAACTTTGGCAGAGCTTTTCCTACTCCTAACTGTGTGCTTCGTCGTATCAGTTTTGCGACCACACTGTAAAGCGCATCCCGCTAGCAAGCCAGGCCAAAGGTCACGTCAATAACAGTAAACTAAGTCGTCTACTAATAGCGTAAACACGCATGGCCGCGTGTCGTTTATAGTAAAGGCTTGGCTTAGGACGTACGAGGACCGATTATCTATGTTATCAAGGTCACCTTTGAAATATAGGACGGTGAACAAGAGGAAGGAGTAGTACATGAAGAACATGCTCGCGGTCAACGATGAAATTGGCAGGTTATCCATAAATAAATCACCAGGCGCCCAGTTTGACATGATTCTGCTGGAGTCTTAAATCAGAGAACTTTGACAGTCAAGAGCAGTTGGAGGGAATTCGCAATAGGGGACTATAATTTGATAAAAGGCGACTGCAGGTATCAGTTCTGCAAGTTTCAGATACATGGTAAGAATATCGTGGAACTATTATTAGCTTGTGACATATTAAAAAAGCCCATAGCAACGGGTTTGCCCAAACGTGAAAAAATTTATCATTTTATTAATTGATAATTACGAGTCATAATAAGAGTGAAGTTTCGGCTAGCTGTTATGAATTCGTCTTGAAATTCGACGAAGACCCACAAACGCGCAAGCGTTTGCCTTACGCTCTCTTCCTTTGTGCTTGCTTGCGCTGGTTTCCGAGGTGAAGCTAGAAGACTTTTAACGGTAATCGGCTTGCGAGACGGCCAAAAAGCCCGACTTTGACCACACCGCTAGTACCGGATGCTGACGCCCATCCATGTTGCCTCAAACGTATACAATGTGGGCGCTGTCGAATGCTTCCCGTGTTATCGACCATCGATAAAGCGCTTGAGTTGATACCGCCTCCCGCATTGCGGGCGTTCGCCCAAATGACACAGCTCTACAAACTGTACCGGGCACGGGGCTTATGCCTCTGTGGCACTGTGCTAATTAGTTGTGAAAATACTATGAGGTTTTTAAATATAACAATAATTAGCTCTTAATAATACTCGGGCAACTACTGTATTCATATTGCTCTCACTAAACTCACTGCAAACAACACCTTATCACTGCCGTTATGAGTCATCATTTCAAAATTCGGCACAGGCATTTTAGACTGCGTAGGAGTGAGAATGAAAGAATTGCAAACACTGTCGTGCTGCTTGGCTTCTTTGGTTTGGTTTGGTTTTTGAGGAAAGAAAATGGCGCAGTATCTGTCTCACATATCTCGATGGACACCTGAACCGCGCCGTAAGGGAAGAGAGGAAGGTGGGAGTGAAACAAGAAAGAGCGAAAGAGGTGCCGTAGTGGAGGTCTCCGGAATAATTTTGACCACCTAGGGATCCTTAACATGCACTGACATCGCACAGCACACGGGCGCCTCCGGCGTTTCGCCTCCATAGCAATTGCGCATTTTCGCGGACGACCACGCTTCCCTTCAGGTGGACCCGACGTCGAAGCTACAGACGTTAATGGTTCACTGGTCATTGCAAGAGCACACACACAACTGTCCATAATGACATCCAGTGTCGATTATGACGCCACCCACACACACACACACACCTATACGAACGCTGTGCGATGACTCATACACTCGCGCGCGTATGACATGACAGCGGATGAAGTACGACGAACGGTTTCATCACAATTTGTACATAAAAATTGATTTTTGAGGAAAGTAAATGGCGCAGTAACTGTCTCACATCTCGGTAGAAACATTAGCCGCGCTTTAAGGGAAGCGGTAAAGAGTCTGAGAAGGCATACAATTGAAGGTGCATATGTCGTCGGTTCGAATCCCTGTCACAAGCTAGCCTCCAACTTGACTAGCTCATGAAAGCTATACGCAAGGAGAAATCGTATCACCCTACCCGAAACACTGTGCGACAAACTATTGCGGCACAATTTTGATATTAATGTTGTTGGGAAAACTGAATCCACATTGACGATGGCCAGTGGGGAGTACAGTATATAGAAGAAAGACATGTATATGACTGTCTGAAATGGTGGTGCTGGGCTTGCTGTGTGGGTCCTACGGCCGCTTTATGACGTCACTGCATTTTTTTTCTTCCTTAGGATTTTCTGTACCATCTGTCAGTACAAACACACACGCCCGGGATTTTCTCTGTCATGGGACTAATAATGCTTTCTCATTAAAAGTCACCACAGCTGCTGCTAACGGCCTGTAATAAATAGTGGCATTCTCCCTCAAGAGCGCTTCAATATGCCGCTCTCATTTCTATATATTTAGAAAAGGCAACTTCAATATATGCATTGCAGAAATAAATGAAAGCGTTAATTTCAAATATGAGGACACTTACAACAACCGCAGATATTACGAAAGCTCGGTTATTACGAGCGAGGGCGGTGCTACTTTAAAAATATGTAATATGGCAATGGTGTTGGTTCCCGGATAAAACGAACACTGCGGCTGCAAAACTCGTTTACTGCGAACGAGGAGGCGCAGTAAAATCGGCCTCGCAATCGAAATCGGCCGCTCCTTGCAGGAGCTCAGAGCGACGAGCGTCTCCTAGCCTCCGTGTCACTTGCTCCCCGCTTCCGATAGAAATAACGCGGCGACCAAAAAAATCAAGCACAATAAAAATGAATACCAGATAAGGAACACTGACGTATTGAATGCCGACAGTTACTTTTACCAGATACGGCCGCCGAAATGCTTTGAAAGGCGACGCCTAGCGCCAGTTGCTATATAGCGTCTTTCTGTGCACCAGCCTGCGAGCCAGCGACCGGCAGTCGCCATTTGTCATTGGGAACGAGCAAGATGCCATGCTTTGGAAGCTATTCCCATACGCTACATGCACGGCACAAACATATGAATGATGACCGTATGTTTTTTTTTTTAATTCGACCAGTGGGCCACTAGCCATAAGTTCAGAGGGGTATGGGGATGACGGGCGGCTTGTTCGCCGAGTGGCTCATTTCGACCATGACATGGCGAAAAAAATATCAGTCGATTTGGATGAATAGACCAAATGCACATATGTGCGCTAGCATAATGTGTTTCGGTGCTGCGCTGCTCTGCTAGGTTAAAGTGGTAAGCCACCGGATGGTAAGGCAGCTGAGAGGTGGAGCAGTGGCACAAGGCAGGTGCTTACATCAGTGGGACTTTGGTTGCTTGGTTTTGGTTGCGATCTTCCCGAGCAGCCTCTCACGATTAAATGGGCTGCCGCCTGACACACTGCGCAGTAGCCTGCCACAAAACTGCTTCAGAAAAACGGACGGACGGACGGACGGACCCACAACGCCCAAATACGGGGAATGGCCACTATAAGTGCAAGCGCTATAAAACTATAAAATGTCTTTCTTGTGGTCGATAACCGTCAGGCGCCACGCGCTGTCTTCCCTCACTGTGGCGACCACGCTGTCCTGCCACCGAACACGAGAAGCAAGGCCAGACACTCGACAGGGACGTAAGTGACGTGCTCAAAGTGCCTTGTCGGGGCGTGTCACCGACACATATTGATAGCTATCGACCTCCCACGTGACATCTGTCTGCTTCCCGGCATGGAACGGTAATATCTTGAGGGTGTAACTGACGGCAGAGTGTACCAAAAACTTCTTCTGTAAGGAAGCGTTTAGAGCCCCAGCAATGATGGAGCATGCTGTCGCACACCACGTTAAGGAACGCATGAGAGTCTGTGGCAACACGTCATCTATGCGCAACACAGCTAACCTGACGTCGACTCGGGTGACTTGGTTAGACCGGATGATGACGCCGGCATCAGAAAGTCGTACACTGCAGAAAATTACAGTACGCGAAGTTCGAGCACTCTCCTACTGACGAACAGGCCATCCTAGCACTTGCTACCGTGAGCGCTTTTACCGCGATTAGTTATATGGCTCCCTCAACCAGCTTATTGGCAGCAAGGGTATCAGCGTGTAACATGCGATTGCGCTTGGAAAGCTTGGAAGGTGCTGCAATAAGATGCTTTTTAGTAGGCCGGCAAGCATAAGGGCTTGCACTGTCCGACTTCGCATTTTGGCTGTAACATGGAAATTCCATTTAATACGAACCTCAGATAACACGACCACAATACGCGCCACCGTCAGGTTCGTTATAGGTGGGCTCGGCTATTAAAAGTACTTCAGACCCACACGGCTTCCAGTGCCACTGTCTGGACAAGCACATCGCAGGTAAAAACAGCGGGAGGCGTGTGAATTGCTCACGAGAGAGGTGGAGAAGAAACCTATATTTAGCCCGATAGTTATGTAGGGCCGGATTACATTGTCCCACGAGATAAAACCATAGCAGGGGTCGCATGCACTGTGAGAGGGCGTTTCGTGCACGTGCGCATGCCTCCCCTGTTACGGCAGAGCTGCTGGATGGCTAATGGCTGAGATTTTTTTTTTTCGACGAGTCTCGCAATATCCTTAAATGCTTAAGAGGATTCGCTGTGAGAGTCCCTGGAACAGTTTAAAAACAGCATTCACTTCTAGCTCACACGCAGCCGTAATCACACTTTCCAGAGTTTACTTCGTTTCGCCTGTCCCGTTCACACCTACTGAAAGGAAGCAGAAGACCTTCGTTGGGCCAAGTGACACAACTTATTCAAGTCCAATATTCTTGCGCATAATTTTTGAAAATTCTAAAATTATAAGACACTTTTATGGAAATATTGAACGAAACTGTCCGTTATTGTTATATGTAGCAAACTATCTTTTAAAGTGCTTCCATCGATAGCATCGAACTTCGCCGCCGTGGTGGCTCAGTGGTTATGGTGCCTGGCTGCTGATACGAAAGACGCGGGTTCGATACCGGCCGCCGGCGGTCGAATTTCGATGGAGGCGAAATTCACGAGGCCCGTGTACTGTGCGATATCAGTGCACGTTGAAGGTCCCCAGGTGGTCGAAATTTCCGGAGACCTTCACTATGGCGTCTTTCGTAGCCAAAGTGGATTTTTTACGTTAAACCACATAAACCAAACCAAACCCATCGCATCGAACAGCTAAGACTACCACAGAAAAGCAATGGGGAACGCTTTTGATGATAGCAAAAGCGTTAATAGAAAAAAAAAATACAAGACTGCCGTCGGGTGATCTGCGAATATATTGATTGTTATAGTGAAATCATGCATTATAAGAAAAAATTATCTGCATGAATGCTTTCCCAGAAACAAAAAGATTTTGTCCAGAATTGCTGGGTATGCCTCAGTCTCAACTCAGGTGCGTGAAATGAATCTATGCTACCTTTCTCATGGACGCAATTTTTTGTGTTCAGAAAAACTGACGTATTGTACTCGTATAGGCAACCTATTCTAAATATTTTCGCGCCGATTGCCGCTTTGTAAGCCAGCCCAGCGAGAAGAGCAAGCATTTTATAAGCGCACCCGTGGTGCTTTTACCACGCCACATGCCTGCACTTATAAGCATATTTTTCTGCGCCCTGTCAAAGCCACGTGCGGAGTACGACAGCTAAATGGGTTTCGTCAATAGCACCAGGGCAACGATTGTAATCGGCCAAACGCGGCCTTTGATGTCTCACAATGTTGTTGGGCGTTTATCGCTACTCAAGCGCCTGACGGCAGCAGTTTTGGGGCACGCATGAATGAATGGATGGAAGATGGCAGTGTCCCCTTTGAAACGAGTTGGTGCCAGTTGCCGCCATGCATGGCATTTTTTTTATTCATTGTCATTTACCTTCGTTTTGAACTGGTCTTAAAATTAGCTTATTTCTTTAAATACGTTTTCAGACCTAGACTTCCGACCTGATGTCATTTCTCTGGTTTTGAGCCACCAATCTTCCAATCGATTTTTGCTAGCTTAGACCGCAGATTTATTTACATGACCATTCTTATCTTAAACTCTACAACCTAGGGAAGGGTGACTGTGCCTTGATCGTCATCCGTATGGATACCATCATATTCGAGTATGAGGGGTTCAACTGTTTCTACAGATTTACCACATGTAGAACATCTGTCATTATCTTAGTTCAATTTCGTTTTATAGCTGCTCGCTCTAAGACACCCTGATCTAGCTTAACAGAGTAGCGCACTGCCTTTGGAGTTATCATAGAACGATTCCTTCCTGATCTGCCTTTTTAAATATTGATATCAGAAGAATATCGCAGTGGAATAACTGAGGCGGCTCCAGGGCATTGCAGGTTGCCTATATTTCTTGCTGAAGGGGCGGTTTTCTTGAAATCAAGATGTGGCGTACAGTCATCAGCACGTATGTATAGAGTGATCGAAAGGCCAAGTTTTGGCTGTACGCGCAAAGCCTACCGGTAATGCCTGGTCTGAGATAGCCTGCATCTGGACATGCGCCACCACACTGCCTTCTATATCGCCACACTGGACCGCGGCTGCGACTGTTAACGATCGCCGGTGAAAACGTTGCTGGGCGCGGAACCAAAACCAAAATAACAATATCTGGGAAAATTTTTGCAGCAACGCGCGCTGAGGCGTGTTATCACGGCTTCCGTTCCGCGGCCTGCACCGCCTTCAGCGGCGATTGTTTCCGATCGCAGCTGCGGTCCAGCGTGGCGATATAGAAGGCAGTGTAAACAGTGTGGTGGCGCATGCCCAGATGCAGGCTATCTCAATCCAGGCGCTAT
The DNA here is from genome assembly GCF_055824585.1 of Amblyomma mixtum. Taxonomy (NCBI): domain Eukaryota; kingdom Metazoa; phylum Arthropoda; class Arachnida; order Ixodida; family Ixodidae; genus Amblyomma; species Amblyomma mixtum. The sequence continues at coordinate 95,076,467 of NC_143018.1, read as the reverse complement.
CGGTAAGTGTCGTCACCGTCATCAGCCAGACCGCACCCACTACAAGGCAAAAGCTTCTCCCATGCCTCTTCAATTCACCCTATCCTTTGCCAGCTACAACCACCGTATCACCGCAAACCTGTTAATCTTATCCGCCCACCTAACTTTCTGACACCCCCTGCTGCGGTTGCCTTCTCATAGAATCCACTCCGTAACCCTTAAGTACCAGCGGTTATCTTGCCTTCACGGTAGTCGTCGTTGCGTCCAAAAGCTGGCCTTTCGAACGGTCTGGACAGATGTCCTGACGACTGTACTTGATCACGAAACCAGGTTAAGATAATTCCTTGCTTGCCGGAAAGCCCCCCTAACTGCACTGTAAGAAATGTGTGCAAAATTACTAGTATTTTTAGATCAAATTTCGCTTGTCACACAGATAATATCTGCTGAAGACCCTTGACAAGAACCTGTTCCGGAAAAACAGTAATTTTCTGTTCATCCGGAAGTGCCGGTAATTTGGCCCACCACTATAGAAATAATCGTTTCGATTATGCATGCGACTCAGTATAAACTAGATCGCATATTTAAAAAGTAAAATTGCATACACAGGCGTTTTTTAAAGATAAATATCTATTGTGTGTTTTGCGTTCCGTTCTTTTGCTGCGGCAATGCATTCCCCAAGGTGGTTGCTTGGTACTGCACGAGGGCCCACTGCTAATTTTAAAGATCGGACTATTTGCAGAATTATGTAAGCTGTGCAGATTTTTCGTGTTTGGGGTATATAACGTCTGATACTTCGTTTTGCGACTAACCTGTTCTGTTTTGGGGCTGTTGTTCTTGCAATGGCCGATCTTGCGCGATTGGATTCTGGACGGCGCTTAATTTAGTTTATTATTTTGTTTATTTCTTAAATAGCGCCAGCCTTCAAGGATGGCCTTAGAATGAAGTAGGTGGTGCAGAGAAGAAAATGAATGAAAAAAAGTAAAAACAACGCACAACAAGAAGCACATTGGAGTGAAAGAAAATGTGGGCCACGGTTTCCACTAGCGCGAAAGCAACTGAGGACATATATTTTACATAATGAAATGAAATGAAATCTTTATTTGCCATCAAATACAGATGGGGGGATTGTAGAAAAAAAAAAGCTGTCATTGGACAGCTTGACGGGTCCACAATCCCTTATTTTGGCAGAGTGGCGGCATCACGTAACATATTCTTGATATGCAAGCATATACATACATATTTAATATGATACAGACTTAGTACTCGTAAACGAAAACAACAGAAAACAACAAAAAAGAACAGAAAACAACAGCGGAACTCACTTCTACAAATCCAAACGAAAACAACAGCAAGGCTAGATAACATTACATAGAAACCAAATACATCTGCCGGAGGTCCTTGTAGGTTGCCGTGAAAAGGCCAAAACGTACAGAATTATAATAATTCAAAAGCGTTGGTATTGTGTACTTAAGGCACTGTTTCCCGTAACTTGAACGTGGCATTCCAATTCCAATAATGATTCCAGAGAAACTAGCCTTGCAGATAAAAGTACTCACAGAGGGCTACGGAAAAAAATCTAAGCAAGAAGACAGATCGCACAGCTCTGTATGCGCACAAAACGATAATGCGAAATCATTCAAGGCATCACGCACCGAGGTAATCTACAGGAGAAGCAGGACATCACCAGCAGCACAATTAATCAGCCCAATATAGGAAATGTATCGGAAAAGGCTGATCCACCTTAGGACCACAGTGAAGCCATCCATTTCCAATACTGCGCCGATTAGTTGTGCCGCTTGGGTAGGGACATGTAACATAGGCAAGATAAAGATTAGTGCTGCTGCAAGTCGAAGACGAATGTTATTCGCGTTAAAGCACACTCAAAAATGACTGTACTACATTTAGTTTTTCGAAACTGTATGCACTGAGCTGGTTCTATTCACGGATAGTTGTCGGGAAAAAAATTAATTACTAAAGCAGTCAGCTCTTCAGGCGAACTCGTTAATTCGTTTACTTTTCGGTCGTAGTGGTCGTTTTCTTTAATCTGATATTTGAAGCGGTGTACACGAATGCACTCGATTACTCGGATAAGGTTTTTAGAGCACCTACAGGCGTGTGACCCACAGGCAGTGGCGTGCTTTTGTAATTATCACTTCACATTGCGCGCACATACACAGTGGCTGGCAAGTGCACGACAAACGCGCCAACAATGAAGCTGCAGTACTCCAATTAGCGAGATGGCCGTTTTCTCGTAGGCTATGGCACGTAGATTTATTAAATGTTTCCGTTCCAGACCCAACTTCGGTGCCTCAGACAGTGGCTAAAAAGGATTTTTGCGTGATCATATAAGTTGTATCATCCTTTATTCAAAGAACCGCCAACTATTACACAACGAGCTGCCGACTTCTGCCGTTCTATTTGTATTACTACACTTTATAAACCTAGATAAAGCACACAATTCAGGCTACAAGGTATTGTCTTTCCAAGAATCACAGACACTTGAATTTTTTTATAGGTCACTGCTATCTCTGATTCCATGTGGAGCTATGACGTGCTCTGTATATATTAGGCTGTCTACTAATATATTTGCTGTTCATTATCTTTTTGAAATGGTTTCCGTATTTTTGTACGCTAATCATAAACCTTTTTTTTTCCTTCCTGGAGACCCCCAAGAGTTCTAGATATTTGGGAGTGGCACCAGGAGACGACTGCAAGAACCACCACTTCTTGGCAAAAAATGTTCCCGCATTAGTATTGGCATTTCCGAGCTTCATAGGTCGAATACTTCTTTTGCTGTTTTCTGAATAAAAGTTTTACAAAAATAATGATGCGCATCTAAATAAACAGAATAAATTTTGCACATAATATCGGTTAGCCGAAAACAGAATGTCTGGTAAGTAAAAAAAAGAACAAAACAGAAATAGCACACAGTGATTTGTACATGAAAACAGAAAATACATGTTAAAAAATAAAAAAGCGGAGAACGGAAAAATAGAATAATCAATGAAATTTCTGGCAGACCAGCTGCAAGAAAATCTATGTTTCTCAGAAACAAATCTTACAGTGCATCCGACCGTAATGTGTTTGTCCTGTTGGAAATTCTCTCTGGTCAAAATAATACAGGTATGGCAGAGCCCATGTCACAAGCTGCTGTTATTTGCCAAAATCTCAGTAAATTTGGGCCCTGATTGATGGCACTCGTATAGTTAGCAGAATACCGCGTAGTTTTATAGAGGTTAAACTAAAAAAAACGTAGAATCTGAAGTGATAAAACTAATGGTTTCCGCACTGAGACACCGACGTTGCTGAACTCACGTCATATTTAGCGGTGAAAGCGTTCGCGCTGTCCGAAGTCCAATGTGATAGGTTAGGTTGAGCGCACATTTGAACTGCTTAGGTTGAGCTGCTTCAAGCACAGCGTGCAGAAACATTCATAGTGCACTGCTTAAATACGCTGACAAACAACATGCGCTGCGCAATTGCACTAATAATATAAGCTGTGCTGGGACAAAAAAAAACGCAGTGAGGGATCATACGATGTCATGCAACGTGTCAGCGTTCGCGGGATCGTTTAACGTTAAACTTTTTCATCATTTTCTCTTTTTAAATGATCCGCTCCCGTTGCGTCCTAGAACTTGATTTCTCCGTCGCGTTTTTGTTCCAGCGCTACCTTAGCTTAGGTAGGAAGAGGCCATGGCGGGGTGGTGGGGAGGTCGTTGGTGGGTGAAGCTTCTGAAGCGTGGAAGTTGGTGCTTGGTGGAATGTGATGATTCATTGTAGGAGAAGCATCCGGAAAGTGGATGCTTCACACACACACACAATAGAAGCAAGACAACCACCCATGGTGACCCAACCAAGCGGCCGATTTTCAAACTACTCTGGAGGCTAACAAAGAGGGTTCAGCTTAATTTAAGGACAACGCAGTGAGCTATGGAAAGAAAAATGATAGGTACAACGTTAAGAGATCGGAAGCGGGCGGAGTGGGTGAGGGAACAAACGCGGGTTAATGACATCCTAGTTGAAATCAAGAGGAAGAAGTGGGCTTGGGCAGGGCATATAATGCAAAAGGCAAGATAACCGCTGATCCTTAAGGGTAACAGAGTGGATTCCAAGAGAACGCAAGCGTAGCAGGGGGCGGAAGAAAGTTAGATGGGCGGATGAGATTAAGAAGTTTGCGGGAATACGGTGGCCACAACTGGCGGACAGGGTTAATTGGAGAGACATGGCAGAGGCCTTTGCCTTGCAGTGGGCGTAGACAGGCTGATGATGATGATGACGAGGATGATGTCCCTCACTCCAGAGCCCTCTTTATCTCACCAAGTGCTGCGCCTTCTCTCTTGCCTTGGTGCTGCCTTCCGCTGCCTGCCAACTTTTTGTGTGTTTCTTGGCCTCTGGCCTCCCAGCGTATGTGCCCTCGAGTCGGACTTCTTATTCTTGAGTTTTTCATCACTAAACTGTTCTGCAATGACTTGCAGATTCATTTCATCTGAGGTACGGGGCAAGCTCACGTGCGGACGAGCTAGCTTAAGCAGCATTCAGGTGAACTTTCCCCACGCTCCTCCACAACTAAAATTTCTTGCCTTCAACCTCGCTTGTTTTTAAAATTTTACCCGCACTAACGGCGGCACTTGAAGTTAATAGACAAACATGTGCAAGATACGGCACTCCACAAGAAGAAACAAAATGGGGGAGGGGGTGACACTTAAGCTCCGCCTTTAAGGGTATGACGACGCAACAGCGGTTGCTCTTGCCCACGCAGGTATGGTGTCCTCTTTCACAATGACAATCATTACGCGCAAGACCATACGGCATACATATAAAGCAGCGCTTTAACCAAGCCGTATGAACGTGCCAGTGTGGTCTGTAGAGGTAGCGCGTCTGACTCGCATTTCAATGGCAAGGGGTTCGATTCCCGACTAACCATCCTAGTTTTCTTTCATCGTCATCAGCCGCCTGACTACGCCCACTGCCGGGAAAAGCCCTCTCCCATGTATCTCCAATTAATCCTCTCCTCGGCCAGTTGCGGCCACCGTATCCCCGTAAACTTCTTAATCTCATCCGCCTACCTAACTTTATGCCGCCCCCTGCTACGCTTGCCTTCTCTTGGAATCCACTCCGTTACCCTTAAGGACCTTCTGTTATCTTGCCTTCGCATTGCATGCCCTGCCCAAGCCCATTTATTCCTTTTGATTTCAACTAGAATGTCATTAACTCGCGTTTGTTCCCTCACCCACTCCGCCCGCTTCCGATCTCTTAACGTTGCATCTATCATTTTTCTTTCCATAGTGTTGTCCTTAACTTAAGCTGAAGCCTCTTTGTTAGCCTCCCCGTTCCTGCCCCATAGGTGAGTACCGGTAGGATACAGCTGTTGTATACTTTTCTCTTGAGGGATATTGGTTCACAGCCAATCATGATCTGAGAGAACCTGCCATATGCGCTCCACCCCATTCTTATTTTTCTCGTTATTTCCCTCTCATGATCAGGATCAGTGGTCACTGCCTGCCCTAAGTAGACATATTCTCTTACTATTTCCAGCACCTGGAAGTAGTAAGAGAATATGTCTACTTATGTCTTTCCAGTGCAGTTCATTTACTTTATATACTTACATATCCTTATGACGTGAGGGGAAGCTTCGGAAAGAAATTCAGACGGATGTGGTACGCTCCCCAAGACTAGAGTGCGGCTATCAGTATCCATGAGCCATCCTAGAGAACGCGCTGCCGTTCTTTCAGTGCATTTCATGCTTACATGTATGCTCTCGACGAAGAGATCGACTGTGAACTTCTCGGTAACGCCGACGATGGCTTTTCTGCAGAACAGCGCCCTTATGCTACTGCGTAATACATTGCGGTCGGCGCAGAAAGCACTCCCACGGCGCGCTGCTGATAAACAAATCACCGTTGTTGCGCAGTGACACGTTCGCGTGCCAAGAAGAGTGCCTGCGCTCTCGCGCGCCTATGCACACAGCATACGCGAGCGGAGCGGCTCTCTTCTTGTTTCTCTTTTCAACCTATTTCCGCCCTCCATTCTGCTTAGGCATATAAAAGTTCTTTTCACATCCGGGTTACAAAGATGCAAAAAAACGAATAACCTGTCCTTGCAATGTGTATGAATATGCGATAAAGGTTGTATGCCTCTTGTTGATGCTAGAACGCCTAGCGATCCGTGTGACTGCTTATCCTTCTCTAACGAGGTTATTAGCCACGCCGGCCGTCGGTTTCTGGAAAGCTGTTTGCTACAGTTGCGGTGGCCAACAGGATAGCGTTATCGGAGCGCTCGAGTGCATGACGAAGGGACGTTAGATATGGGAGATAAATCAGTCCGTTGCAACTCGTTGTCGGTAGGCGAGCGCACGTTTGCTGCAGATGTATATGAGTTAGAGACCTTGGGTTTCCTCTTATCGCATGCTGTCATGTTCACGTGCTTTACCTGCTCGAGCAATATCACACTCTTGGCTTCTATGCCAAAGGAGTGCGGTTGTTGTTCCATCCAGATGGAGCATTCAGCTCTTTGAGCGCGGTTTTTTGTGCCAGATTCACACGACCACGGGGTATTAAGAGCAAGGCTCTTAATTGGGGTAGTTGATTACTGCTTTCAAGCACCATGTTTTGAAAGTCCCCGAATTCGCGGCAAAAACTGAATTGTTAAAAATGTCTTTTTTTCCTAAAACCATTAGAGAATGGAACAGACTACCGAGCGATGTTGTGAGTGTGGCATCAAAAGATGCGTTCTTTCGTTCTTTAATGACGTGATGCGATTGGGCTGTGTTCTTTTGAAGTGAGATGTACATGGCGAACGCTTTATGCTTGTAACTCTGCATGCGAGCGGAGGTGTCATGTGTGCTTCTTTTTTGTACATTTCCTCCCCCCCCCCCCCCTGTAATGCCGCATCGCTGTGGGTTCCTTGATAAATAAATAAATAAATAAGCTTAATTGGCGCAAAAAGTCAAGGGGACGAGAGCAAGGATCGGACGTGTGCTAGTGTGTCCTGTTCTTACCGCAGCAGTACCCTAGGCGTTCAGGGATCCGCCTTGCATGTTGGAGGTGACGTATCCAATCTTCGCATGTTGGAGGTGATGTATCATACAAGTGACGCTACGGTGGAGCAATTGCCGGCAGAATAAGAAGGGATAATTCCACCTGTAGCATACACAACTTAACTCAAAATTCCGATCTTCGGTGTCACCGGAAATCCACTGGTATTTCAATCGGGGTACAAACTTTCCGCCGGCCTGGGGCTGCCCTTTTCGTGAGTGATATGCTTGGCTAAAAATGAGCTGACGCTGAGATAGCGATCAAATATCGAGCGGTAACACACCTAGCATAGATCACCGGTTCGAATCCCTCCCACACTCTAAACTCAAGCTTAATTAGTAGCTGAATGTGCACGAAACCCGAAATCGTACGCCGCCAACCCGAACACTCTGCGACATACGGTTCACCCGCAATGATCATATGAACATTCGTGAAGACGTGGCATGGGGGGTACATAGGTCGCCGGTTCGAAGCCCTGACGGGAGCTAGGCTGTAACTTAACTTTGTAAGTTTGTGCTGCACGACATATGACACCATCCAGAATATTCTGCGGCAAACGGCTGGCCAACGAATTGTACAGAATTGCCAGGGCTAATTGGTCCGACTGTGACGCCTGCCAGACAGGGATATATATATATACCGGATCTACATGGTTTAGTTACGAGTTGTGGTGCTCGGGTATCACGCTGTCGCCTTTTGATATTTTGTTGCATTATGTAACCACCTCGGTTTCTATGGCAACCACTGGATTACGACTTGCGTTATAAAGCGTGACATTGACCCGAAACGTGACTATTAGAGCTTAATGCTCTAAAAGGTTCTTGGAACAAATCGTTGTTCTGATTAGCCGAAGTTTCGTTCCGCTATCGCACAAATGAAAACAGCTTTTTGCCTTAAAACCCATTTGTGCCACTTTTCGTATCCTTTCGTAGCGTTTTTTTTTTTGTTCTACTGTATGGTGTGGTTTGTTGGGGTTTAACGTCCCGAAGAAACTCAGGCTATGAGCCACGCCTTAGTGAAGGGCTCCGGAAATTTCGACCACCTGGGGTTCTTTTACGTACACTGACATCGCACAGCACACGGGCCTCTAGAATTCCGCCTTCATCGAAATTCAGCCGCCGCGGCCGGGGTCGAACCCACGTCTTTCGGGTCAGCAGCCGAGAGCCGTAACCACTGGGCCACAGCGGCGGGTGTTCTACTCTATTACCCTTGTAATTATGCACTAGTCATGATGCCTGAAATGGGTAGAAAACTAGCGTGAAATTATGCTTCCTGTTATGCTGACGATATTTCAATTAAGTAGCCTTATCTTTAGAAGGTCAAAATCCTTTTCGCTCAGTCCTTTTTTTAGCTTGTGTTCACTCAACCTGCTTAAACAGCTGAAGAGGGAAGCAACAAAAGAGTCTTGAAATAAAATTCCAGGGAACGGCTTTTGTCCGTTATCTTTCTTATCTTTTAATTTTTTTTTTTTGGGGGGGGGGGGGGTTAGGGACTGCTGATGCTGTTTTTTGAGAGGCACGAAAACGTATATTTTATCTCGGCTAAAGCAGGTTTCCGTGTTCTAATAGTGTGTGTTATCTTCCGTGAGTGGCCCGTGTTATCGCGGTGGTCACAGAGCTTCTGTTTGCGTGCCATTTCCGGTGAACATATCTCGTTCAGCTAGAATGGCTACCTGCTTGCTATCAGGCAAAAATTTGCCGAGATATCTTCTTCTGTGCAACTTTCACGGGCGCCCATTTTGTGGCTAATTTGAATGACATCATTTCACTGTGTAAAAACCTCCCTCAATGGACGATATCTGAGCGATCCTCTTTAGCGCTAGTGTTATTCTGGTTTAGGATATTTTTCGTGGTGCTTGCCACCTGCTTTTTTGATGCCCGCTACTTTCGCATCGGGCTTTGGCCTCAGTTTTTGTGGGAGGGCACTGAAAATTTCTTTTCGACAAGGAATTACAATATTGGTTTCATTTCACTTAATGGCCGCACTCTTTGCAGTCGGGCTAGTCTTGCAGTGATAATTATTTTTAAGCATAAGCAATACGAGTGCGAAATATTGGAATATATTATCTGAACGATAATTATAGTGAAGGTGGTTTCTTAACCAAGGGTAAACTAAACATTACATGCGTATTTAAATTCCGGCTGTGGCTTAAGAGTATATTCCTATATCTCAAGTACAAGTGGTGGCCATTTCTTTCACCATCATCCGCCTGGCTACGCCTACTGCACGACAAAGGCCTCTCCCATGTCTCTCCAATTAACCCTGACCTTTGCCAGTTGCTGCGGCCTCCGTATCCCCGCAAACCTCTTAATCTCATCCGCCCACCTAACTTTCTGCCGCTCCCTGCTACGCTTGCCTTTTCTTGCAATCTACTACGTTGCCCTTAAGGACCAGCGGTTATCTTGCCTTCGTATTACATGCCCTGCCCAAGCCCATTTCTTCCTCTTAATTTCAACTAGGATGTCATTAACCCGCGTTTGTTCCCTCACCCACTCAGCCTGCTTCCGATGTCTTAATGTTATTCCTTACATTTTTGTTTCCATACCTAGCTGCATTGTCCTTATCTTAAGCTCAACCCTTTTCGTTAGCCTCCACGTTTCTGCCCCATACGTTAGTACCGGTACTATACAACTTTTGTATAGTTTTCTTCTGAGCGATATCGGTAAACTGCTGTTAATGATCTGAAAGAACCTGCCACATGCGCTCCACTCGATTCTTATCATTTTAGTTACTTCCCTCTCAGGATTCGGATCAGGGGTCACTACCTGCCCTAATGCCCCGCCGCGGTGGCGCAGTGGTTACGGCGCTCGGCTGCTGGCCCGAAAGACGCAGGTTCGATCCCTGCCGCGGCGGCTGAATTTCTTGAAGGCGAAATTCTAGAGGCCCGTGTGCTGTGCGATGTCAGTGCACGTTAAAGAACCCCAGGTGGTCGAAATTTCCGGAGCCCTTCACTACGGCGTCTCTCATAGCCTCAGTCGCTTTGGGACATTCAACCCCAATAAAACCAAAACCAAACTACCTGCCCTAAGTAGATATAATCTCTTACTACTTCCAGCACCTCGCTACCAATTGCAAACTGCTGTTTCTGTACCGGACTGTTGTACATTACTTTGGTTTTTGGCATGTTAATTTTTAGATTCACCGTTCTGCTCTGCCTGTCTAGCTCACTGATAATGCTTTGTGGTTCATGTCTTAAGTGACTTAGCAAGGCAATGCTGCAGAGAATCGCAGATTGCTTAGATGTTCTCCATTAACTCTCATCCCCAACTGTTCATAATTCAGGCCTCGGAATACCTCCTGTACAAAGGCGGTGGATAGCATTGTCGACATCGTATCTCCCTGCCTGACACCCTTCATTATTGGAATTTTATTGCTGACTTCATGGAGGACTATAGTTGCTGTGCAGTCGTTATATATATCTTCCAATATTTGCACCTAACACTCTTCTACACCTTGATTCCGCAGTGCCTGCATGACAGCTGAGGTTTCCACTGAGTCAGGTGATTCCTCGTAATCCATGAAGGCTTTATATGGGGGTCGGTTATTATTGCGTATTTCTCTATCACCTGATTGATAGTGTAAATATAGTCTATTGTCGAGTATCCGTCACAAATGCCTGCCTGATCATTTGGTTGATTGAAGTCTAAGGTCGTCCAGACTCTATTAGCGATTACCTTAGTAAATACCTTGTAGGCAACGGACAGGAAGCTGATCCGACAGTTATGTTGCTATATAGCCACCATGGCAGTGGTATCACAACAAAGGCGAATGCGGTAGGAGTGTGTAGAACTTGGGACAGTGAAGATTTGGCATAAGCAGTGCTTCCAGGTTGCAACACCATCGGGTGCCCCCACGAGTCCGATGGCTGTGCGAATAAGAGGCACAAATTCTCCAGAGCTGCGATTTAAGGCTACAGTTTCTCCAGAAACCACAATGGCGTATATAGGATGAAGGCAAGACGCCGTGCGGCTATTTGTGCACGCGGGTCCACGAAATCGCCCGCGGGCCAACATACAGTCAGGCAGGGGCAAAACAGAGGTTTTTTCTGATACAGCATAACAGGACGCGCGGGTGGAACGCATCTTAGTGGCGCAGAAAACGAGACTCCGCAGAGTCTTACTTTTTGTATGCTCCTCGTACCACTACGTTGGAGAACCGACTGACCTTATCGAGCACAGAGCTTATCCTTGTAACTTACTTGATTATGCTTCAGTCGTCTGGGACCTGTACACGAAAGAGGACATAATGGTCCTTGAAAAAGTCAATAGGAAAGCGGTTAGGTTTATATACAGAAAATACAAAAGGGAAGACTCTCCCTCACAGTTAATGACATCAAATAACATTCCTACACTAGAAATCCGCAGAAAGATTAATAGATTGGTATTCTTGTTTAATAGTTTAACAGGAATAAATAAGCTGAAGCTTCCGGCGTGCATTAAGCGTGCTCTAATGAGGACTCGGAGCGTTCATGAGCATTCACTTGCTCCCCTTTTCGCCAAAACTAAGTTTTAAATACAGTTTTTTCCTTCGAACAGTGCAAGATCGGAATTCGTTACCAGCATCTGTTTTTTCCTCGCAAAATTTTTCTGATGTGTTAAATCGTCTACTTACCTGCTAATATTATTTATGTGCATGTTTTGTATCCGTCTGCTGCTAATAATGTATAAGTTTATTCTTTTGGTTTTATTCTTTTGTTATCCGTGTGCTGATAATATTGTATACTTTTATTCTTTTGGTTATTCAACAATGTAAATTCACTCCTGCTTGGGCCAAGCAGTGGCCTGCAGTATTCTGAAATAAATAAATAAATAACGCATTCAAAACTTAGCAGTGCGCTTTGTATACTCAAGCTTTTCCAGACATTCCAGCGTTTCTAACCTACTTCACAAAGCAGATCTTCACAGCTTGGCACAGCGTAGAACAACTTCAGGACTAAAATTTCAGTTCTTACTTTATCATGGTGATTTGAACATATGAAGAGAAATATACCTCCAGGAAGCATTTCGTCACTCTTCGAGAACTAACCATGAGAAAGCACTTCATCAACCCATAAGCCATATTAATGCTCATAAATATTCTTTGTTTCCAGCGGCTGTATATAGCTGGAACAAACTACCCTCGACAGCTGTGAACTGCAACTCAGTTGAATCATTCATAGATCATGTCAATAGCATTGATTCATCAGTAATGCCACCGTGATAAAGCTATGATGCTGACTTTCATTTCGTATTTTTTGTAACTATATTTGTTTCTGTACTGAACCCGCTATTTTCGTTTCCCTGAATTGGCATCATTACCACCACGATGCCGCTATGATGATGAATTCTTATTTTGTACTATATATGTACCTAACTTGTTTCCCTGTATTGTCTCCTTTGTATCCACTCCTGCATGGGCCCGAGAAGGGCCTGCAGTATTTGTAAATAAATAAATAAATAAAATAGCGGCACAAGTATATGACTAGTATAGCTTCTGTCTACGTATCCGTCCGCCAATGCGAAGCCAATGCGTAGGCGCAGTCCGCACACTCCGCATTTGACGCGGACCGTAGAAATTACCAAGCGAGCGAGAAACTAGCGCACAATAGCAGCGCCGACGTCGGAATCCCTGAGTGGGCCGCTCTCTCGGGCCCTTATCAAGTGTTGCATCCCGCTCCGCTTCGAACCTCCTGCCGATTGTGCGCCGCACTCTTGCGCTAGGGTGCAGCTCTGCCGCCCCGACACCGGTGAGCACTCTCTCGCTCGCATGCTCCCACACAGCAGCATCCCGGGCAGATGCACGAGTTGGCTCGGAGCCCCACGAGGGAGCAGGACTTACTGACAGGTACGCTCTTTACTCCAGATCATACGGTAGCGATCATGGTCGATTAATGCTAGGCAGCTCAACAGCGCTGTGAGAATGCGCAGTGAGTTGAGGTCATTGGTTCTATCAGCTACTCCTTTATCGGTTGCATTGAGCGCGGCTGTCCGGCGTGACAAGCTGCACCTGACTATAGATCAGAAAACAATATGACATCCGGTTCTTCTGCTCTGTGTGTATGCTATATAATTTTCCTGTTAGCAGACATGCCTAAACTAACTGAAGTGCTAAACTAACTAAGTGCTGAAGGACAAAAATTTGGGGGAGTTGGTTCGATTCCGTAATACTACTGCGCAAAAGATGAAGACAAAAGAAAACGAGGCGAGGCAAACACGGCGCTTGGTATATTGCTAGTTCTTTGGAGTCTTTTTCATGTGAAACCTTCAACCTCTCAGTGCCGCTGTTGATGTTGGTGATGTTGTTTAGCTCCGTAAACATGGCGTATACCGGCACCTCACTATAGATCAGAGAGCAATAAAACATCTGGTTCTTCTGCTCTCTATGTATGCTATGTAATTTTCCTGGAAGCTGCTACGCCTAAACTAATCTTTTGCTCTTTTATTACCTTAGTGCGGCAGGTCAAAAAGTTGGGGGAGTTGGTTAAATTCTATAATTCTACAGCGCAAAAGACGAAGACAAAAAAAAAACGAGGTGAGGCAAACACGGCGCTGGTATATTGCTAGTTCTTTGGAGTCTTTTTCATGTGAAACCTTCAACCCCACAACGCCGCTGTTGTTATTGGCGATGTTGTTTAGCTCGGTAAATATGGCACATACCAGCGCCGTGTTCGCCTGGCCTCGTTTTCTTTTGCCTTCGTCTTTTGCGTTGTAGAATTATGGTGCCTTAGTGCAATGGTGAGGCTTATGTTGTCGAAACATTTATTGTCATCCCTGGTGCACGTAATTATTTTGCCGGGTGGCCGTGGCTAGTGACTACAAGGGGCAATTCTTTTGTCCAAACTACTAACTCGTTTGCACGCACAGTTCACGAAGCAGTCGTGTCTCCCGGCGAGCCCTGTGTTGGAATATTTCTTCATATTAACTGGTTTTGTTCGAAACAGCTAGTGGAGTATATGTCAGCACTGAAGGAAAAGCAGCGTCTTTTGCCAGAAGATCTGGCGTCTAAACGTGTTTCTGTTCGTCTGGCAAGCATTTTCTTCTCTCAGTGATTCGATATGCTACCGTTAGTTGCACTTTCAAATGCGGACTTCACATGCAGACATGAGCATGCCTTTCTCAATGTGCCTGAGAAGCTGTGTATCCGCAAGTACTTGCGTGCTTAACATTTCCAACAATTCTGTAAATATTTTGAAAATTGAGAAATATAAGATACTTCTATGGAAACATCGAAGGCAATGGTCCATTATTCTGATATGTAGCAAAATCTTTCTTTTAAAGTGTTTCCATCGATTGCATCAAACACTTAAGATTCCCATAGAAAAGCAATGGGGAATGCTTTTGACGCAAGCAAGAAACTTAATGAAACAAAAATTCAAGACTGCCGTCGGGTGACCTGCGGGTGTATAGATTGTTATACCGAAATCTTAAAATGTATAAAAAAATTTTCGTTCATTAACGGCTTCCCGCATAAAGATCATTTTGTCCAGAATTGCTGGGTATGAGATATCGTTACGTACTCTGTGAAGTTATGCGAGGGATGGTGACAACCCGACATGTCTCGTGAAATCACGACAGAAAACTCTCCTAGAGCGCTTCAAGTTTGTGCTGGACCAATGACTCATCCGAAGAACGACAACGTCGAAAGATCAGTCGAGGGCACGGAGATTGTGCACGGTATACAGATATGAATGTTAAGCCCGAAGAATTCATTCTTTAAGGCGGGCTAGAGCCATAATATAGTCTGTGGGTTACCACGGGCACTGAAACGCACCAGCAGGCAAAGGCAAGAGAAAAATCTAAGAGCTGACCCTTATTGCATAGTAGGGCAAGGATATGCCATGCTATACTCTTTATTTCTTCGTGTAGCTTGCAAGACACGCAGCTTCATTCGAACATTATTACACCAGTGATAAGCCCTAGCCGAACTTGGTGTTGGTCAAGAGCGATTGTGACCCTCTGTCTGTTTTTAATTCTTGAGTGCGTGAGCCAGGATTTAAGTAGAGGCATTCATATTCTCCTTACTAGGGATACAACAACAGTGCGGCGCCATAGATGACGCAGTGCACTGCTTTGCCTTTCGTACTTTGGCTTCTGGTCTCGAAAATATGCTTTCCATTTCCTGTGTCCTTGACAGCATGCTGCGTGGCGCAGTGGCCTTGTCCCTCCTGGCCTTGTGTGTGGCATCGGACACGCAAGTGACGATTGCGTATCAGTCAGAGGCCCTTGTCGTTATGATTCACGACGCGCCACTCGACTCGAGCCTGCGCCTGGTGTGGTTGAGCCCTCAAGCGCTAGACTGTGCCAACAGCCGGGCGGCACCTTCCCTCCTCCCAGAGGAGCGGATACCGGTAAGTCTGGCGCCAGACATTTCACTGTTGGCTCTAAAGCTCCAAAGCAGGCTTTTGGCAGCTTTAGAGAAGTTGGCGTTGTGCAACTGAAGTCTAATCTGCGCTAAGTTCGTCTTCATCGCCTTACTTCATTTGTTCTGCAAATTGCGTCACTCAGGATGCGGAGTTGGTAGGCTAAACCGCCCGTTGCCAGAGTGTGGCCGGACGTGTGAGCTAGTGGAATGGTTCCTTGGCGCTCTCCATGGCGGTTTCTCTACGAGCCGTCACGCCAGGATGCCAGTCCATAGCATCTTTAATGACGAAATTAGCGAATGGTTGAGAGCGTTGCGACAGTGTAATGCAAAGAGCTCACTGCGAGTCGGACGTCATCGCTTTGGAAGTTTACTCTGCGTGGAGGGCATATTTAATTAGCCTATGAATAAAATCATCCGTGGCAGCGTGACATCTTCCAGCTTCCTTCGACTTTCAAGAACCGTTAGCGCTCCCGCATGTCACAAAGCTTTCGGGGGGATTTCTCAAAAAGGGCAGCCGTGAAAAATAAGCAGGCTGGTTGGACAATTCAGCCACACAGCAAAACAGCTGTGGAACACCTACGCCTTAGATACGACTTCCAGTATTACATAGACAAGTTTTTGCCTAATGCTGGAGGGAGCCAAGTCACTGGCCGCTGCATATATATTGTGTTTTCACGCAATCGCAGCTGTAAAATAAACTCGTTTGCTATCCTTAATGCGTTAGCGCTACCTAATGTTTTTTAAACGTGATTTGAGCCAAACTGCCTATACGCGATCTGAAAAGTGCAGGCGTTCCAATGTGAAAAAACAAAACAAACGAAATGGTTTGGTTTATGGGGTTTAACGTCCAAAAGCGACTCAGGCTATGAGGGACGCCGTAGTGAAGGACTCCGGAAATTTCGACCACCTGGGGTTCTTTAACGTGCACTGACATCGCACAGTACACGGGCCTCTAGAATTTCGCCTCCATAGAAATTGCACCGCCACGGCAGGGATCGAACCCGCGTCTTTCGGGTCAGCAGTCGAGCGCCATAACCACTGAGCCACCGCGGTGGTTAAATGAAATGAGGAGTAGAAAGCAAATATTAAAAAAAATATCAATTTTGCTTAGGTGCGATTTCGACCTGTAAAAAACTTCATTATTTATTGAAGACACGAACCCTGCACTCGCATTAAGTGGTTAGCGCGGCTTAAAGCCCACCTATTAAACAGCCACTTATTATAGAACCAGTCAAATGCAATGATAATAACTCCTCTTGGCTTTTACCCTCTGATGATTTTTTTATACTCATACACTTAACAAAACCTCCTGCCGGGGAAGGGGGTACAGGTTAAGTCTTGCCTTTACAGGCCACAAAAAAACTGGGCGGAACACAAACGAAGACGACAGGATGAAGCGCCACCTTCAATTAGTTTATTGTACCCACGACGCGCAGATATGTAGCTTTTATCATCACATGCGCACAGAAGTCACATATGGATCAAGAACACCATGAGAAAAAAAATCTCAAGAAATTTTTTCTCGTCCGCATGCCATGAAATTGAAGTTTCCTTAAGCACAACCTGCCTTTTGCTTTCATAAAACCTCTGCAGTAAGCTGCCTGCTTTCCTTGCCCTTATTTATGCGTAGAACGCGGACGTCCGTAAAACATGGCACACAAAGTTTGTAACTGGCATGCTTTAATGATTATCCGTAAATATGTACTATCGCGCTCAGTATGAGCTACACCGGGCGAGCGCGTGGCTGGGCGCTCGGCACGGTTGTACAGTCGCGATCAATTTGAAGGTGATCGCGCGAGCATCGACCGGCGGACCTTTCAAGCTGCATAGCGGCCGATATCGGAACTGCGACGATAAAGATTGCGTTGCCTTCTTTCCCTCGTAAGCTCTTCCGGGCTACAACCGTCACCCCTGTGACGCCAGCTTTTTTCGGTGTTTGTTCTCTTTCATGGAAATCATGTGTCTGCGTCATTGCCCCATATCGTGGCCGATAATATGATCGGAATCAATTTGAAGGTTATCTCATGAAGGGTGACGAATATTTAAGACAGCGTCTTCGCGTGGGCCATCTTTACCGCACAAATGCAGAATTATGATAGCTACCCTCGCCCATTGGCTGTTCCATGAAGCACTGAAGCACGGCAATAAAAATGCCGCGCAAGGCGGCTTTTTCTAGCATAGGTTGACGCTCGCGCGATTAACTTCCAATTGATTGCGTCCGGTCTAACAGTATACGCAAGATTACGACACGTGCGTATCTGTCTGCTGACGAGTAAAAGAAACAAGGAAATTTGGGGACTTGCTAGAAGGGAGTGACAGCGGCTCAAGGAACACTGAAAAGAGAGAGGGAAGCTACTCTGATGTTCCCCTCGCCACGGAAGGTGATGACGTAACGTGGCGCTGCTTGTTGCCTCGGTCGCCACTCGAGCGATCACCTTCATATTGATCGCCACTGTACAGTGGCGGCGATCGCGCCGTTTTTTCGAACTATCTGGAGAGGGTGCAGCTGTTCCAGCAACCTCGCATCACCCCCACTTGCTCACTTTCCCCTTCACCCTCGTTTATTTTTGTTTTGACATCAGTTTCGAAAATGATAACTGTAGCCGGCCGTCGACGCTCAAACTTCGTGATCCGGCCCGTCTCGGTCCCCCCAATCGCTCTTATCTGGTATGCCGCTTTTCGTTTGATCATTTTACAGAACAGGCAAATGCGGGAGGAAGCGCCGAAGACTAATATGCTGGAAAGTGGCTGTGTGTAGAGCCGAGAATAAACAGCAATACGTTTGTCAGCTCGCAAGATGTCCCGGGTGCCCAACAGTGAGCGATAGCGGATAGTTGAACTCTCGTTAAAACAGTATACCCAACGCCAAATAGCGGATACTACTGGAAGGTGAAATAAGACTGTGAACCGCATCATGCAGGCTTATAGGGATGAAGGCTGCATCCATCTGCGAAGGCCGCCGCAGTGGCTCAGTGGCTATGGTGCTCGGCTGCTGGCCCGAAAGACGCGGGTTCGATCCCGGCCGCGGCGGCTGAATTTCTTTGGAGGAGAAATTCGAGGCCCGTGTACTGTGCGATGTCAGTGCACGTTAAAGAACCCCAGGTGATCGAAATTTCCGGAGCCCTCCACTACAGCGTCTCTCATAGCCTTAGTCGCTTTGGGACGTTAAACCCCATAAACCAACCAACCAACCATCTGCGACGCTCCACATAAACGGTACCCTCGAGCCACGACTGCAGCTCAGGACAAGAGCATTCTTGAGGCCGTGCGGGAGAGCCCCTTCAGCACCGCCAGGGAGATAGGTGCTGCTGCTGGTGTGTCGGCCAGCGTGTCTACAGTCAAACGCAGGCTGGCGGAAGGAGGTCTGAAGAGCCATGTGGAGGCTCAGAAGCCGCTCGTGACAGACGCGAACAAGACGGCACGACTGAAATTCGCAAGTGAGCACGTCGACTGGACCACCGACGACTGGAAAACGGTAATATTTTGCGACGAGTCAACGGTCACAACACGCTGGGACCAAAAACAGAGTTTGGCGCCCTGTCTATGCCCGCCAAGACCCCCGTTACGTCCAGGAAGTGGCATCAAGTGGCCGCACTACGGTCAATGTGTGGGGAGCTGTGTCCTGAGATGGACTTGGTGTCCTCTATCGTATGGACGGACACCTGACATCGGCAAGCTATTGTGACATACTTGATTATGTCACGATTCCCTACGCGTTGGACGGCCCTTTTCCTGAAGGAGATTTCCTCTTCCAGCATGATCTCTCACGATTTAACGTTGCAAAAATTGTTGAGGAACTCCTTTACGAGTGAGGAGTACGATCTCTACAGTGGGTGCCCAAAGCAGCCGACCTCAATATCACTGAAAATGTATGGGGAAGGATGAAAGTCGGGCTCTGCAAAAGAGGACTACACCGATCAACCGCTGATGAGCTATGGAAGGCAGTAAAAGAGGAATGGATGCGCATCCAAAATGAAGCAGATTTTATGGAGAATCTGTACACGTCGCTTCTGTAGAGGATGCAGGAAGTGGTCGTCGTTCAAGGGGCGATGACGCGATACTGAAGAGTGACGACCGCATTTTTTTTTTCTTTCTGGGTGTTCGTGGTTTTGTAGTTTCTGATTTCATTTTCAAAGTGCAGTTATCGGCGCCAATAGCTGGCTATATTGTATTTGATACATCGCTTTCCATTTTCGTTGCAGTTCTTGTCTACTTGCTTCTATAGTCAAATATTTATTTACAATTTGTTAGCTTTTATTTTGGTGCACAACTGGTTAGTTTCTTCCTAATTCTATTGTGATATTAAAGCAAATGGTATGCCGCATTCGCACTGTATAATATATTTAATCTAGGGAGAATTTTTACTTTCTGGTAGTTTGCTTTCTATTTCAGTGAAGAAATATTACAGTTGTCAATGCAATATCTTTAATAACTTATTTGACTATGCCATCTCATGCTGTAGCTGTAATCTTAGTCGCACAAAAATAAAAGAAACGAAAAGTCATGGAGCTTCGGTGTTCACTCAAATCTATTTTAAGGTGAAAGCCTTATTTTCCCAAATTGTCAACAGAAGCTGCCAGCATCGGCGAGGTTGTCCAGGAAAACTGCTTCCCGAAAATTGGCGTGATGCCAACGGTTATTGGTCACAAGTTACAAGGCAGTATATACGCCAAAATATACTACTGATCCAGCTTAACCTCCTGATACACCTCTTAATACACAGTAATCGACACCTTCATTTATCTCAGGCTCTCACATTCACAGCAATCAAGCTGTCCTAGTGCTAACCAAAACTTTTTCATTCAGACTGAATATATATATCTCTGTGGTCACACGACCCTTCGAAACGCTAATTAAGTACCATAGTAAAAAAATACCCTGCACAAGACCTTGCGATCACGTATCTTGGAAAAGTATTTTCTGGTGCTACTTTGCATGACCTGACTGGGGACAAAGGTATTCCCGTAATGCCTGTAATGATTGGCAAAATCGGGTCTTGGGGCCTTATTTATAGAGCTCAATAAAATTTCGATACCATTTAACACACCTTTAGAAGGCGCGGTGTGCTCTGGAGCAATTACACACGAGGGAACTTTGTGAAGGCGCCAGACGCGTGGTCCCAGGAATGGCCGCAAGTGAACAAAGTAGGCTGCTGTGGCCAAATGCGAAATTTTGCTACAACGGAGAACGGCGGTGGTAGCAATGGCAACGCTTTGTCGCATTAGTATACCCGGACCATGCAAACGCTCTGTTAAAAACTATGCGTTGCCCACGCCGCGGCCGCTTCTGCCTTTGCGCCAGACGCTAACGCGTTCTGTCAGTGCTGATATCATGTCTAAACACACAGCCATTCTCGATGATGGAAGCACTCAGTCTGTGATAACCAACTTTCGCACGCCGTGCCTCGCCAGTGGAAAACACGCTGCATAATCTTGCAGTTTCTTCCCCAGTGAAAACAAAGTGAACAAGAAAAAAATGACGTGCCGTTCAGATGAACGGGGCTAAGGGGTTACAGCGCGCTTGCTGGAACAGCTCCACCCTCTCCAGATAGTTCGAAAAAACGGCGCGATCGGCGCCACTGTACAACCGTGCCGAGTGCCCGGCCACGCGCTCGCGTGGTGTAGCTCATCCTGAGCGCGATAGTACCTTCCTTCGTCTTTCCTAGTTTTCTCCCAAGTTCCCTTCGTCGTTCATTGACACACCAGCCTGTTTGTCGTTTATAGGAGAGGCCGCATTACAGGGGATTTGGCAAACCAACCCTTAAGGCCCATCTCCATGGGCGCATCCGAGGCGCACGAGCGCAGCGCCTACGCGCCCAGCGCCGCACCGCGACAAGCATCGGAAAACATATGAAACTCAATGACCTGTCGCTGCTACCGCGTTCAGCTCGGTTCGGCGAAGCAAACGACGCGAAGGGCCGTACCGGATGCCGAGAGAGCTGCGTTTTCTGATTGGTTACACCGACCGCAAACCAGCGGCCACTTCCGGCGCCGGCGCGAGCGAGGCTCGAACGAGGCGCGAATATCTGACATGTACAGATATTTGCCAAGCGCCAGCGCCAGCTCGCGTCTGCGCGTCGCGCATGCGCAGACCGGCTCCGGCGTACGCTGGTACGCGTAGGCGCTGCGCTCGTGCGCCTCGGATGTGCCCATGGAGATGGGCCTTTACGCGCATTTCATGTATGCCGCCTGTAATCTGTTCCGCAGCCTCGTTCCATCTCTTCTCTTTCTCGGTGCGAGAGCGAAGGCGTCCAAGGTTTCTTGGTGCTGAAAATGCGAGCGCTACATCACGGCGCCTCGCAACCTTTTTCAGATTTTTGGCACTTAGGTGCACATGCGAAACCAACGCAGGACTCGTCTCTTCTCGGCCGACTTCTGTCGCAGAATTCACATTGCTTCTCTCTTCCATCGCATCCTATTGGAGAATTTTAGCCACCGCTGTCACGAATGAGAGAACCAAGCTGCCCAAATATTAGCGAATTGTTTTTCAATCGCTCCCGCATATTGTGAGCGCACGACTTTCTGAGTGCGGATTCATGGTAAAGCTAAGCGAACCCTTTTTGCACCAGCTTAGAATATGAGGAGTCAAATGGCACAAGTGCTTGTTTGCTCACGGAGCAGTAAGCCAACACAATGGATTACTTCAGAACTGAGTTTTAAAGTGTAAATTTTAGCCAACCAATGACCGAAAAGTTTCTTAAACTCTATTGCACTATTGCCCGAACACGACATTGCATTTTATAGTTCCTATATTTTTCATTGCGCTTTTGTTGAACCTGAAATTGTGTTTTTTTTTCGCAATTGGGCAGTGACACCAAGTAACGTATTTAAAAAACATCGTCTATCAGCGTTTTGATTCTTTGTTTCTTGTTAATCTGTTTTTATTATTGTCGTATATTCGGTTATTGCAAAACACTTAGGAATGTTATGTTAGTCTAATGCAGTCGTTACCATTCTTATCCGGATGATTTTTGTTTACTTTTGTGATCTTGCGTAACCCGAATTTCATTGGACCAAATTTCAGTGTGCCGCCGTGGTGGCTCAGTGGTTACGGCGCTCGGCTGCTGACCCGAAAGACGCGGGTTCGATTTCGGCCGCGGCCATCGAATTTCGATGGAGGCAAAATTCGAAAGGCCCGTGTACTGTGTAATGTTAATGCACGTTAAAGAACTCCAGGTGGTCGAAATATTCCGAGCCCTTCACTACGGCGTCCCTCATAGCCTGAGTCGCTTTAGGACGTTAAATCCCTATAAAATAAATTAATGAAACAACTTTCTGTGTTTACGATTTGTATTTGTGTTTTGGAGTCCTCTTGTCGAATGCTCATCTAGCACTTTAACTGTTCGTCAAACGTCACTCGGACCGAAAGCGTTTGTCAGGCATTGCAGCCTTCATCCTTCGCTCCAGCTTTCTGTAATGGGAGCGAACAAATAAGACAGATACAAAAACTCAAACCTGATGTGCTCACGCAGTTCATGCCTAAAATAAGACCTTTTTCATGAACGATGATAAAACACTCTGCAGTTTTTTTAAAACTTAAACTTCCTTTATCGGTTAAAAAGTAATATAATCATGTTGATCGAAAATTTTAAAAACTTGCTCTGGGGCAAAATCTGCTACAGGGCTCGGTCAAACAGTGACAAGAAAATGTGACATAACACAGGAGCCACATAGGATCCAAGACAGGCGCCTACTATCAGCAGAAAACACTTCTGGTTGATATGTGGATTCTAAGTTTACGGTAGTAAAATTTTAAACATCTCTAACTGAAACACCTCCAGAGTTCTGAAGTCAAATCGAATTATTTTCTTTTATCCACTCCCTTACCGCAGTGAACGATGTCTCTTGAGGAAAAAAAATAAAATAAATCTACAATGTCCATTAAAAAAGCAATCCCAACCTCTGCGATGGTTCCCAGGAAGTCCTAAATTCCATCTGACGTTTCCTTCAATAACGAATCCTTTGCATGCAGCTTAGACGAATTCTTGCACTGGTATCAGCTAAGGTCTCATAGGCACCCCTCCATCTTAGCTACAATTCTTCTATAAGTCATGTCTTGCTTGTGCGTTCCAACAGGGCATTAAGCTTTCAGTGCATTACAAAGGCATTAGGAAATTTAATTAGTAAAAGTTGGCCAAACCCGGACGATCGCACAAAGACAGCGCCGTGATTTCCACTTTATTAGCCTCCATAGGAATCCGGGCAAACGTCTCTCCAACCACTTGAAGTGCTCTTATCATGAAGTTAACATCCGAGATATCTACAAAGTCGCCCTTCTTATCTGCTTGTTGAAGTCGCAGAATTGACCCAGACGGTGACGTGTGTTCCGCCGAAAGAACCAACGTAGGCTGCACAACCACAGGCGCCGGCTCATGAACTGGTGGCCATCAACCGGTGAATTGCGAGAAAGCCGCTCAGCAGGAGTACGAAATGTTCCTTCAGGATAGGGTTGACCGCCTTCTGAAGTCCGGTAACCCGAACAGTACAAGGCGCGTGGGAATGTCAACAGGAGCTATCGCGTCATTCTTTAGAAGCAGTCAACTGCGACTGCTTCAGGCAGATAAGCGGGGCGGATTTGTAGTTATCTCGGACGGTGACTTCTCAGAGAGAGATGCTCAGGCGGTTGCAAAAAAATTTTCCCGTACACCTCTGAAGGCTACAAAAGTGGAAACCACGGCTGTTTTTGTGCAATCGTATGGGTTTGGCCACCTCTGCTAACGCCGTCTGCAGAAGTCGTAGTGATGCTCTGAAATGTTTAGTTTCATTAGTTTCTGTTCCAGCACACGAGCAAGATATGCCGTGTAGATCAGCTGTAATTGAGAAGGGTAGTGGCAGGATCACCTTCGGCTGTTGTCCAGGAATTAGTCTGAGGATCCGTTATCGACGAGGACCTCAGAACGAATATTTTATTTATGGAGAGTGAATCTGGAGATTGAGAGTGCCTTCTCAGACGACGTTGTAGGTTTATTCACTTTGTTCGACATGGGGCATTACTCTCTGGGGTCAGGTAGTGCATTCATTAAATAACTCGAGGTATTTTAAGAATTCAGCCTGTGTTCCGCTGAGGATTTTTTAACGTTATTCCAGTTGCATTTGCTATCAGCTTTTACCACATTTGATGACCAGTTTTTTTTTCCGACGATAGCAAGCATACGCATTGGTTCCTTTGTGGCCTCTGTATTATGTCGCATTTTTATATCAAAGATTGACGAAGCCCTGCCGCAGCTGTTGTCCACTAACAAGGGTTTTATAATGTTTAAATATGCATATGTTTTTTCTAGTAGTTTGAACCAAGCAAGGAAGTTCGAGCTTCAAGAAAATATTTGAGTGTTTTATCATTATTCATGGAAAAGGTTTTGGTTGTACATATTAACTTCCGGAGCTTGAAAGCAATTTTTAAACCAGAACTTTAAGTTCCGTAGTGATCCGGTGTGCTTGTTCTTTGCTCCGCGTGCAAACAGCAAAACCTGCCATTTAACTGCTCAGATTATAGGCTAGAAAAAAGAAACATTTCTCCTTGCGCCTTGCCGTGAATCGGCGCTGACAAAGTAATGCCGTCACAAAATGCTGGACTGCTTTTAGAGCCAATCGGCTAGGCTGTCGGCCGCCGAGTTCACTCATTCGTGACAACGGAAGCTGAAATTCTCCTAGAAAAAAAATTGGCTGGGGCTTAGCTAAGGTTGAGCCTGGATATCTCGAAGCGAAAAGCTGCGCTGATCCGCGAGAAACACGCGCTTGGGGCGGACGTCAAACGATGACGCATAGCGCGCGGCAGCGTGCGCCTGTTCTATGGGCAAGCGCGCCTTATGTACCCCTCCTTTCAAATGCGCGCTGCGCACGGCTGCAGCGAAAGGTGAAACGGTTGCGAGGAGGAGCGGCGGCGCACATGCGCAGTGGCCTGCGCCATGCGTGACGTCACTCGTGCTCCGACATACGCCGGCTCACGCGAAGCGCGGTGTTGACTAGCGTAGTGAAGCTTTTCGCTTCAACATTTGCAGTGTTTTGACCAATGGCCATCCCGAGTAGAATTGTGGAAGCAACGGCGCGGCAAATGCAGCGGTGGCGGCATCTCAGGGGCACTTAGACTGTCTAAAGTGCGTAGAGGCGAAAGCGTTTTCCGCACTACTTTCACTGCCTCTGTGGCACTGGTGACTTCACCACTGGATGACGTCATACATAATTCAGTACTAATTACTAAGTAATCACAAATTACTAATTAATAACTGATTACTGTTTAATGACTAAATACTAATTTACTGCTAATTAATGACGCCGAAACTTCGCCTGTAAGAGTGGAACGCCACAACGTATTGTAGCGCTGCCAGGGAGTCCACCCGTTCGGCGCGATGCCTTGCCCTTTGAACGCAACGACGCTTTTTGAGGAAAGGAAGTGGAGCAGTAATTCTCTGCCATCTCGGTGGACAGCCGAACTGCACTTACAGGAAGGGAGGAAATCGGAGTCAGAGAAGAAAAAGAAAGAGGGGCCGTAACGAAGAAAATGAAAATTGTACTTGAGGAAAGGAAATTACGCGGTAGCTGTCTCACATACCTAGGTGGACACCCGTCACCCATTTGTAGAGGAAGGGAGGAAGTGGAAGTGACAGAAGAAAAGAAAGAGAGGCCGTAATGAAGAAAATGAAAATTGTATGAAAGGAAATAACGCAGTAAATGTCTCACACTCGCCCCTCGCGCATACGCAGTTGGGGCTCTCCGGGGATCCTCGAAATCGCTCACACCTAGCATAGCGTTGCTTCCGCAACAAAAAACAATGAGGGGCAATGTGAGAGCTAGGGCCGAAGTTAACCTCACCCCCGAAACACCAACCCCACCTACCACTAGCCCTGTCGCACGGCCCCTGCGAAGGCACTTCACAACTACTACTGATCGGAACCTGACGTCATGCGGGTGTACGCGACGTGCACGAGCTCTGAAGCGTCAGCAGCGGTTGTAGGTCACAGTCCACTGATACACCTCCTCTCTTCCTATTGCGCTCCAGAAACCGCAGAGGAGGCAGCGATAGCACTCGCGCTTACTCGCACGGAAGCCCGGTATGTATTCATCGACTCCAAGACCTCCCTCCTAAATTTCACGAGAAGGCAAGTCCTCGAGACAGCCTGTTGTTGTTGTCGTTACGACTGAGAGAAGGATGCTACGTGAAGATAGATGTCAATTTAAAGATACGAGAGGAAAGAGCAAAAGAAAGGACGCGCGTCGCAACAACCGCGTCTGCCGAAGCGGAAGCTGGATGAAAAACAGATAAGCGGCCGTAGCCCCTGGAGACAGCCTTTTAGTGCGAAAGCATTTATACGATCGCCCCGCCGCGGTGGCTCAGTGGTTAAGGCGCTCGGCTGCTGACCCGAAAGACGCGGGTTCGATCCCGGCCGCGGCGGCTGAATTTCTTGAAGGCGAAATTCTAGAAGCCCGTGTGCTGTGCGATGTCAGTGCACGTCGTAGAAGCTCAGGTGGTCGAAATTTCCGGAGCCCTTCACTACGGCGTCTCTCATAGCCTCAGTCGCTTTGGGACGTTAAACCCCAACAAAACAAACAAACAAACATTTATACGATCGTCACTATTGCTACAAGTGCATATTTCATCCTGCTTTTGCAGCTTGCTTGTGCTTCGCTCGTTGCCATAGCAAATGTGACGCCAAGCTGCAAAAATTCGTACGGCGATGCCCGCGTTTCGATGGAGGCGAAATGCAAGAGGCGCCCGTGTGCTGTGCGATGTCAGTGTACGTTAAAGATCCCCAGGTGGTAGAAATTATTCCGGAGACCTCCACTACGGATATTCATAAGGCTTTCGATACAATAAGCCATGACCATATCCTCACGACATTAGCCACCACGGGGTGTGGCACCCGCATATGGCAATTTATTCGGGCCTTCCTTCTGGGACGCACGGCAGACCTCCACCTTGAGGATATTGCCTCCCAGCCTTTCCCCCTGCCTAACCGTGGTACCCCACAAGGGGCGGTTCTGTCACCTTTACTTTTTAACATTGCCCTAGCGCCATTGGCAAAGGCCCTTGCTGCTATCCCAGGGCTCCACACAGCCATATACGCAGATGATATAACCCTCTGGACAACGGAAGGATCCCTTGGAACAGCCCAGGATATCCTGCAATCTGCCATAGACATCACCGCCACTCATTTAGCAAACACCTGCCTCCGTTGCTCTTCACATAAATCGGAACTCCAGCAGCTGAAACTCCTCCCCAGTAACCCCCCGATTGAACTGCACATGTACGGGAATCCAGTGCCCATTGTGCCTCAGGTGAAGATTCTCGGCCTTCTCATTAACAACACACTCGATGCAACCGCCACCCTTCAGCTCTTGCAGAGACAGACCAAACAGGTCGTTGCACTTATCAGGCGGGTGGCAGCACGCAATCATGGGTTGTCCGAAAGCTAGACCCTCAATATGACAAATGCATTAATCATTAGCCGCATTACATACCAACTTCCATACCACATAATCACTCAGCGGCAAATACAACAGGCATACATCCTAATACGCACGGCTGTCACCTCCGCACTGCGTCTTCCACGGACGGTTAGCACGAAACGTCTCCTGGCCACTGGTAGCCACAGTACGGTGATCGAATTAATAGTGGCTCAACGCACCAACCAATCAGTCCGCCTGAGCCGCACAGAAACAGAACAATGCCTACTGCGACAGCTACGTCTCAATCCACCAATTCCCACCCCAACAAGTCCTACACCTTACATGATTTCTCTGCACCCGCAGGATAACTTATATCAGAAGCCCCTACCGCGCAATATGAGTGCTTGTCTCCACCACGGTAGGCGGCAGGCACGAGCGAGCTATTACACCAAAACATACAGCAACCTCTCCGATATCCTTTATGTCGACGCGGCACAAAATTCTAAAGGAGGATATTTCACAGCAGTTGCAGCCTATGAAGACGGCACAGTGGGGGCCGCCGCCACTATCCGAACTAATTCGCTTGCAGAGGCGGAAGGAGCCGCCATCGCACTTGCTCTGGCCCACTCCACCATTGACACAAACATAACCGAAATTTGCACAGATTCCCAGGCCGCGTACCGCCATTACCTAAAGGGTGTGGCGACGCCGGCAACACACCGTATTCTTACCACGGCCACCTCTCTCGACCGAACGGTTACTCTGTCGTGGGTCACTGGGCATGCCTCGATCCCCGGTAATGAGCGCGTTCATGCGCTGGCCCGAGAACTCTCCTCCCGGACCCCGGATGATCAGGCACCCAACCCTGCACAAGCTCCATCGGTCCTCTCTACATATCACCAAATCACCAAATTTTACAAATTCAGCCGCATGACAATGCCACCACCCCACAGTACCTTGTCGCCCTTATCCAGCGCCCCATGGCGACAATTACAGCCAGGCTGTTTTATTTCACCCCACCGTCTCTCATGCTTCCACCCCACCTTTCCTCCTGATTGTAACACCTGTGGCGTGCCCAGATCCACACTTTTCCACTACTTTTGGGAATGTCCTTCCCCAAAGGCAGTACCCCCCATCCCCAATCCCACTCATTCTTCCTGGGAGGCTGCTTTACGGACCACTCAGCCCAACGGCCAGTAATGGCTGGTGGATCGGGCTTTACGTGAAGCACAAGCCCGTGGACTCCTGGACCAGCAGGGGACCACCCTGGAAGATTTTCTTTTGTAATAAAGTTGTTTCCATCCGTCCATCCTACGGCACCTCTTTGTCTCTTTCTTCTTT
This sequence comes from Amblyomma mixtum, assembly GCF_055824585.1. Lineage (NCBI taxonomy): Eukaryota > Metazoa > Arthropoda > Arachnida > Ixodida > Ixodidae > Amblyomma > Amblyomma mixtum. The sequence goes on along the minus strand of NC_143018.1, from coordinate 95,047,390 downwards.
CACTCCTACCTTCCTCCCTTCCCTTACGGCGCGGTTCAGGTGTCCGCCGAGATATGTGAGACAGACACTGCGCCATTTCCTTTCCTAAAAAAAACAATTTATATTATGGTGAAAACATTTATAGAGAAGGGACAGGAGGTATGTTTGGATCACCCCGTGAGCGACCGATCCTTACAAGCACTAAGAGGAGGTCCCTAGTTTGGGACTCCAGTGGCGGTGGCCGCCGCCCGGGCGTGCCCGACTAAGGCTTGCTGGGCCTGTAAGTCGTGGCAGCCGAGCAGGGTCGCCTCCCAGTCCTCCCGGATAGGGTTGAGGATGGGGGGAATGGCCTGGTTGGAAGAGCAGGCCCACACCAAGTGATAGGTGTCCGAAGACACCGCACTACAATGCGAGCAACTGCCGCTAAAGGAGAGGTCAAAATGTTTAGTGCTGCCGGGCACAGCACATTATTGGTGAGGAGGCGGAGAAGGAGCCGCTCATCCACCTTCTTGAGGCCTTTACATGGGCTAGGGTAAAGGCGATTACTATTTTGATAGTAGGTTGTAATATCTTTGAACGTATAGACCGGATTAAAATATGGTTACTGATCGGGCCACATCTAAAATTTGAGCTTGGCTGACTTGGACCAAAATCGACGTCAAACCATAACTGGACATGCCAAACACAATGGTGACCTCCAAATTTAGCACGGGTCATTTACAATAATTCGGCCCGGACGACCACAGTGTGACCTTGGTAGATTTGAATAAAAATCGATGTCCAACCATAATTGACCTTGCCCGCCATGACGACGACCTTCAAATTTGACCCGGGTTATTTTAAAGATTTGGTCAGGGCCATCCCTTAAAAAGTTGTTCACAGCTTTGACATTTACGCATTCTCGTTGCAATAGTGTCGCTTGTGGCGCCACCATTTACGTCACCACGCTTTTGAATGTCCCACATCGGTCGAAGCGGTGTTAAACATAGGGTAATTTTTTACTTTCTCAACTCGATCCCCGCGTATCCGCCCCATCATGTGGAGCTGATCTGGGTTCCTGCGCACTCCGACAATAACGGCAACGAGGCCTCCGATGACCGTGCCCAAGGTGTTATAAACCGGGAGATGGCAGACTTCGAGCTGGGCTCATCCCTGGAGTATGCTAATCATCAGAGAGTTGGCGCATCCCTATAGGGCCAAGCGCCAGCTCCACAACCGACCGAACCCCTCCCTAGTTTGGTTTGGTTTGTTTTAATGGGGTTTAACGTCCCAAAGCGATGCAGGCTATGAGAGACGCCGTAGTGAACGGCTGTAGAAATTTCAACTACCTGGTATTCTTTAGCGTGCACTGACATCGCACAGTACACGGGCCTCTATAATTTCGTCTCCATCGATATTCGACCACCGCGGACGGGATTAAACCCGCGTCTTTCGGGTCAGCAGCCGAAGCGGATCACCGTAAACACTGAGCCATCGCTCAGTCTTTATGAATAATTGTCATGATTGCTCCCTAGATAATTGCCGCCACATCCTCTGGAAACGCCTTCAGACTTGCACCATCCCATCCCCCAATATCCTCTGCCGGGTCAACCCGAGAGCCTACACCCCCATTTGCTCTCTCTCTGTACCCATCCACTCGCCGCCCTAATCCACGTCCTTTTCCAATGTCTGGCGGATCTTCCCCCGAGGGGCCTGGAGCAGCTCACCATGTTGGAATAATGGGAGAGTCTGTCGTGCTCTGCTGATGAAGACACTCAAAAGATCACGGCCGACCGGGCCGCCAAAGTCACGGAGCGTCATGAACTCATGAATGTATGAGAGCAGTAGGTCCGTGCGCGGGCACACAGCCTATGTGTCATAAACACTCTTGAGGGAGAGAGAGAAACGTTTAATGTGTAGAGGAAATCGCAGTTGAGTCAATAAAGTTTTTTTATCCTCCTCCGTCAAGAAGGGATGAGAGCTGCATTGGTGCCCTATGTGCACCGAGTGTCCCGAAGTCTGAAAAAGGTTACGAAGCGCCACCATCTTCCGCTCGTTTTGTGCGCACCAAGGAAGCTCGGAGGCCTTTGTTCACGCACCGAAGACGAGAAATAAAAGAAGAAATGTGGAGGAAATCTCTGTGTAATGCACCCGGGCCAATTCCCCCCTGTTGGTTTGTGCCGCTCTATTAGAGGCCAACAGCAACAACGACACTGGAAACATGATATGAAATGCCCTGAAGGGGTGGTTTACGAAATACCCTTGTCGCGCGGCCACTCCTTTAGGGACACATTTGCCGGTGCGTCAATGAACAAACAAGGAAACATCAGGGAAATGTACGCAAACGAAGGAAGGTACACGTTTACGTAAAAACATAAAGCGTTCCCACTAGGTACTTGTGTGTCATGCTTCACTGACGTACGCATTCTCTGTATATACAAGGGTACGAAAGCCACGGTGCTGACAGAAGCGTTTTTTTTATAAAAAAAATAAAGGCAGCTTGAGCGTACGCGAAACTTCAGTTTAAGTCTATGCGGTCGGAAAAAAATTTCTTGACGGTCCTTTATCACGACGTTCTTGATGCATAATTGACTTCTTTGTGCGTGCCCCAATAGCAGCTTTATACGTGTCGTGGGTAAAATAAAGTAATTGAAAGTGGTGCTTTCTGCTGTCACCTCGCTTCGTATTCCTTCCTCTAGTTTGAGAACTGTTTCATCTCGTTTCTTTGTTGGCTCAGACTGCAAAAAAGGGGAGTTTTTTTAGTAGCATGTCTCAAAGTTTCACGTCAGTAGTCACTTCCGTCAGTAATTAGAATATATGCATGACAATTCTACCTTTCCAGCCAAACGAGGCCCTATTACCCCGCTTGGTCCCTTCATCAAAGTTTACTGCTTTCATCATCATCAAAAATTGCTGAAATAGCAGGAAAAAATTGTAAAAAGAGATGAAGCACGAAAAAAGAAGTAAAGCCCCAAGATGCGATACCAGCTATCCTAGTAATGTGCATATCTTCTAAAATGCGTTAAATATCGAAAGAGAAGAAATATAACATCGCATTCAGAAATGAAGCCCGATTTCCGTCGAGATATTTCCGCAGCTTCGTTCCATGTTCCATGTTAGTTGCGCTTTCTTGCGATGACGGGGAAACCACTATATTAACGTTAAGTGACCTTTCCACAGACGGGTAGATCGCGGTAGCTCAGATAAGCTTCGCTATTTTAATTCGTCGTCGCTGGGTGTTCGCCTATCTTTAGAAATCTTGTTTATATGCTCCAGATATTTAGGCAGAATCCTTTGGATCTCTGCTTCTCATTTTCTTGACTCCGGGATCATGATCTTAGAGGTCTCGACTTCGTCTGCACTTTCAACACGACGACGTCTGCTGGGCAGACTAACGAAGGTACGATAAGAGGATACTAATAGAATTGAATGGAATAGGTGAGGTTACTAAGAGATAAACTGTAGAAGGACGGCAGATTGGGCGAGTTGGTGTTCCATGGTGACGAGAAAATTCAAACAGCGCTAGACAACATGGCCGTGTTTGTCTCCTCCTCTTTCGGTTCCTGTTGTCTAGCGCTGTTTGAATTTTCTTGTTACTAAGAGATATTGAAGAGGGGTTTCGCTCTGCTGTGATTGCAATTATATGTCCACTTTTTCGAGCCCATTTTTCTGTTCAAGTGCCTCGGCAAAACCAGGGCACGCTTCCGTCGTCACCCAGTCATGCCAATTGGCGAAACACTGCACAATTGTGTAAAACCAGAGATGCACGCCGCACAAGAAATGACCGACCGGCTCACCGTGGCGGCCATTCCATATTTACACAGTGCGGCTTGGCATCAAATATTCGGATTGCAGGCACAATCTGAAAGCGTTTTTTTCCGCATCAGGCTTACTTAACGCAGTCGCTAGAAGCATTACAGAATCGTGCGTTTCGTTTTATACTACCAAACTACAATATGCGGCTTGTATTCAGAGCTCCGAAATGCCTTGAGCCTTCAAACGCCTCAGCATCGATGACGCATTTTGTTACACTAATATGTGATCAGACTTTACCATGGCACCTCCCCTGTGAATGTTGAACAGACTCGCCCTGCTGTACATACCTCTGAAAGCGCTAATAACCAGTGAAACTACCTCTACCATTTTCCAAAACTAACTAATTGAAGCTGTTACGTTTGCTTTTATCTATTAAATTCTAAAACAACTTGAACATATCGTCTCTTTTATGATTTATTTTGAAAGATTTTATTTGTGTCGCTTTATATTTTTTATAGGCCTGTTCTTTTTGTATTCTCTATTCACAGTGATTGTATCTGATGTTTCCCAATCTGATGCAAATTCCCTGCATGTTTCTTTAAATGCATTGCAAATTTCAAAATAATCGCGTCCCTGCCTGCGAAGTTCGGTCATACCCGCGCTTGGCCAGACTTTAGGTATAAACCAACCGTTTAGAAGTTCTGGACATGTGTACTCTCAGGCACGGTACAACGTGTATCTAGCCCATAATGTGCGCAATGTGTAGCGTTCCGCTGCCTTGGCGCATGCGACATACTAGCCCGATGAGGCGCTGCCTTGCCAAGCGCTCATTGCCTGTCACTTAATTGAGATCCGTTCCAGCGCTTAATAAAAAACAGAACCTCATGTGGCTATTGTGCAGGTGTCAAGAATGCCCTTGAACTTAACATTTGTCCTGACCTGCGTAGATTAGAACTTGCCTAGGCACATCAAACTTCTAAAATTAAGCAACAAAAAACAAAGAGAAATGAAGTCGAGGGAAGCCTGGGGCCGCCAGCCAAAGTTCCGACTAGACGATTTCATTCCAATCTATAAGCGCGCATATATGACAGCCCCACGTATCCCCGCATTTTAAAAGGCATTCCCTCATTGAAATCTTTTTTATTTAGCTAGCGTTTTTACGCGCAGTATATCTGACCAGAGTGGGTTTGTGACATGCGCGGGCAGCGGCACCTGCTACTGTTCTGTCGCGACAAAGTTTTTCACTGCGCAGCCATGTCAGTCTTCTTCTTCTTCCTCTTAAAACATGACACATACTCACATGGGAGATTGGCCAAGGTGTAGTGGCCTAAAGAAGGAAATTTCCATAGGCGATTACGACAAAATATTAGCACGAAGCGTCAATTTTGAAAAATGTATCGACGAAAAACGACAGAAAAATATTAAAAGTAAAATAACAAACAACATTTCGGTGAAAAAAGAAGAGCTCTGAGAATTTCGAAGAGCAAATAAACCTACCAGTTGCAATTATGTAATCACGGAGTATCCCACAAATTGAACCCAATGTAGATCCTTTGGCACTCGCACCGAATGATAACAACGCTGGCGGAAATAACGGGAGCACTAACCTGGAGAGAGGGACCTCTTTCTATGAAGTGCGAACTTTGGACAGTAGAGGAGAAAATGAGTCACATAGGTTTCTCCGTCACCGCCCACATCTGCATAGATATAAATTTAAACTGAGACTCCTGCTTCGCAACTGCGTCATTGATATCTCACACAGCTTGGTTTTACACGGATGGGCGTTCCAATTAGATGCTAAGGGCCGATAATCAGTAGTATTTAGTAAGGATCGCGTAACCTGGCTGATACGTGTTGGAACCGCTGATGCCTGGAAATGGCCAGGAGACTGAAATTCGGGACGGAAAGTGTCACTGACCCATCAAGAGCCGGCCTTGCTAAGTAATCAGCGCCCTCGTTTGAATTAATGCCTGCATGGCCAGGAATCCCGACAAAACAGACCTCCTTAAAGTGGATGGGACAAAAATCGCAGGAAACAGCTCAAAAAATATTTTTGTGAACATTCAGGGCAGGCTAAAACTGACAAGCAATCAGCGATGAAGATAACACGTGACACATGGCACCAACATTTGTGCAGGGCCATTCGAAGAGGCAAAAATTCTGCAATAATATAGGAATATAATCTGGGATACGGACAGAATAGCTCCATGCCAAATCCTCCGAAAAGATGACAACAGCAGCTTTGTGGCAGCTGACGGAGACATCGGTAGAAAGCATCGTTTAATCTGGGTATTCCGCTATGCGATCAGAAAGGATACCGTTTAAAATGTTTGCGGGCATGTGTTTCGCATGAGATGGGAAGATGTGGTCAAAATGGAATACAGAGCCGCCGGCGTGTCATCAACCCAATGCAAAGAGCTTAGATCAACACCAGTCGGTGTTAAAAGGTTCTGCGTTAAAATAACTCGTGGCATTTGATACCGTTGTCAGGGATGAGCATGTCTGTCTACCTCGCAGTCTTTATCTTCGTTCCTTCGTTATCATTGCCATCATCATCAGCTGGACTACGCCCACTGCAGGACAAAGGCCTGCGTTCTTTGCCGGCTGACGAATCACATTCCTACTACTAGCCTTCCTCGGCATTCGCATAAAGCTTGCGCACAATTAAGGAATCGCGTTTCAATCGAGTGCGTGCCATTAAAGTGCATTCCCACCAGCCCACAGCCATCTGGAGAGGTGCGAGGGAAGTGTCATGAGAAGCGAACTCAAGCGCCCTGAAAAATACTTTAAACGAGATTAAGTGTGTGCGAATGTCGCAATGGGCATTTCGAACGTTGCTCTAACCAATATAAATGTCATTAAACAGCATAATAGCGTCAGGTCACGTAAAATAAACGGTTTTAGAGGTTCTTACTACTTATCTCTGAAGCTCATCAAAGTTCCATTGTGACGTTTATCCCGTGCGAAATGTATTCCGAGATATTGCTTACCGAAAATAGACTGTCCCAAAGTGGCCATTTAATATAAAGGAAGATGATATAACACTTGTTTTTGCAGCGTCAGCTGCTTTAGGCAGGTTCCCTTCCCCTATGAACTGTAGTCATCATCATCATCCTCAGCCTGACTACGCCCACTGCAGGGCAAAGGCCTCTCCCATGTCTCTCCAATTAGCCCTGTCCTTTGCCAACTGCGGCCACCGTATCCCCGTAAACTTCTTAATCTCATCCGCCCACCTTACCCGCTCACTGTGGCCTCGCAGGCAATGATCGTGCTGACGGTGCAGCAAGATCGACGCATGGCGACACCTCCTTGTTTCTACCGATACCCTTTTCTCGTAGTGATGGCGCGAGACTTCTCGCTACTAAAGCCTGGCAGACGCAACGCTCTTTGTGGTGTGATCCGCGGCGTCAATACAGACCCCTCTTTCGCATTGACCCCGTTTGTGAATTCCGCATGCCCCGAAATTTAAATAGACGTGGCTGTAATTGCCTTGACCGAATTCGTCTGGACGTTGCCTTTACTAAATTCTATCTTTATAAAATTGGTGTATCAAGTAGCCCTCTGTGCCTGACATGTGGTGTGCGCGAAGATATTCAACACTTGATCTGCCACTGCCAAATCTTTAATACTCATCGCAAGGCACTGTTAGGTGCTTTAGGACTTCGTCAGGACGACCCCGTGCACCTGGAGCATGTCCTTGGACCCTGTACTGATGCGACTTCGGCTGAGCGAGGGACAAAAGAGAGAGAGAGAGAGAGAGAGAGAGAGAGGGAAAGGCAGGGATGTTAACCAGAAAGGATTCCGGTTGGCTACCCTGCACAGGGAAAGGGAATGAGGGGAATTAAAGAGGAAAGAGAGAAGTAACGGGAAATAATCACAGTCTGTCAATCAAGGCAGTCGCTCTCAAAAAGCGAAAGAGTGCCTTCTAAGCCTTGATGGCAGTTGACTGTTGTGGCCACGGACCGAGGATCTTGGCCTCTGTGAAAGGGCGAGGGTCCAGGCGGTCCAAAGCACATCGCAGCTTATGTCTTTCGGCTACAAAGGCAGGACACTCACACAAGATATGGGTGATTGTCTCATCACAGGCGCAGTTCACACAAGAAGGGCTGTCGGCCATCGCGATCCGGAAAGCATACTTATTCGTGAAGGCAACACCGAGCCATAGACGACACAGTAGTGTTGCTTCACGACGCGCTACATTACACGGAAGACGGAGGCGCAGTCCAGGGTCCAAAGTCCTGAGGCGACGGTTGCACAACTCACCAGAGTTCCACGCTGAAAGTGTGAGCTCCAGCCTCAAAGAACGAAGCCCACACGCTGCGTCAGCTCTCGTTACGGGGATATTAACGGGGATTCCATCATTGTGGGCAGAACGGGCAGCTTCGTCAGCCTGGTGATTGCCATGAATGCCGCAGTGGCCCGGCAGCCACTGGAAAATTAAGCTTTCTAAGTTTTTCTAAGGCACACGGGTTTAGTGGACATACTTTGATACTCATTGTGTGTGTGAGAGTGCGTGAGTGTTGATTATGTTTGATGTCACCTTTTTTTTTCACCCTTTTCTTTCATCCTCATCTGGAGTAGCATGCCAGGCCCATAACCAGGCAGACCTCTCCATTATCCATTAAAGTCTCTTTCCTCCTCCTTTCCTCATCCGCCCGCCTAACTTCCTGGTGCCCCCTGCTACGCTTGCCTTCTCTTGGGAGCCCCTCCGTTACACTTAAGGACCACGACCTTAGTCTCCTTGCGCAACCTGATTACTTTCATAGCTGTTTTTTGTTTATTTTGTTTATTTATTCTATAATAAACACAACTGAGGGCGTTGCTAAAGGCGGGAGACTACAAAAAATTCAGGCACCTTAATTAAATATATATTCGACTGTGGTCTGAACAACTCTTTTTAAAGCGGGAATGAAAACTTTCGGCTTCAGGCTCACAACACAGGTTAGTAATCTGTTTTATTTCCTAGAAATATTCGAGGAGAAAGTCGCCCTGCAAAATGAAGTTCTTGTCTATAGTCAATTCAGATATCGTAAATCCCAGTGAACATGTTGATATTTGTAACACATTTGTGGCAAGTATCGTTCGTGCATCGCTTACCTTTCACGTTGAATGTCAGCAGTTGCAAATAAAGTATAATGAAAAGGTTTTGCATAAAGTTTCCTTTCTTTCATGTCCAGCAATTCCCATTTCATTGCCTGTCATCACAAACCACAACTGCTTCCTCTGGTATCAACCTGTTATATACCCACAGTATTGCCACATTACGTGAAAGCGAATTGAATTTTTAATGCCTGAGCATTAGAAGCCCCATTGTGATGAAAACGTGTCCGGCATCTTCCGGCAGCTTGTTATTGTGGACACTCGCCATCTGCAAGCTGGCAAGTGGCAAGAGCCACCCCCTGCCACGGTTAATAGATGCAAGGCCCACCTGCCACTTTTGGCAAGTTGCAAGGTGGAGAGAGGAAATTACTCTCTCGACTTGTAGGGCTGGGAACGAAAATGCCGCAAGGAGGCGCCCGGTGGACAGAGCAAAGTATATGAGAAAATGTGAAGGGAAGATAAGAAGTAGAAGAGAAGCAATTAAAAGAAAGGAGAGGACATAATGCTAACGCATTTTAATCACTATATGATAATTAAGGGCGCCCGTAATTTTTTCTTGCATATAAATTGCAAGTACAAAACGTATGGTCTCTCATATAATCGATAAAGTATTAAAGCACCTGCTTGTGCGTTTGAAAGAATATTTAGCTCTGTAAATATGCTTTCTCAACTTAATTCATTTCAAATTTACCTTTTGTAATATTAATCGGTTATTTTTTCCGTTTAAATGCCAAAATAAGCGCCTGCTCTGTTAGCACGCTTTCTCAGTCAAGGAGACGGGCAGTCGCGCCCTTCCAGGCTGATCAGCTGTTTTTTTTTTTTGAGAAAATAGGTACCATAAGTGTATCTTATTATGCAGAGATTTCTAATTGCTGTGTTTTGTGAGACAGTGCATGTTTCAACAAGGGATTCGGACGACTTAAGTTCAACATGGTCGCAGATGCAAACTAGAAGGCAGACTTTATTGCAGTGGGAGCAGAACCGCGAGCATGCATACACAGTTCATTTACTAAAGCAGCTGCTGATCCAGTTATTTTCTTGTGTGAAATAGTTTCCATGAACATGTGCTGCAGGCTGGCAACGCAAGGATAACCTTTTCTGACGAAAGACTGCGGCTCGGGAAATACTGTGCACTGGTGAGCAATTTTTTCTTTCTTTGCAGTTTCGATTTTGGCTTGGCTTCACAACCATTTTTACTCTAGCTACATTGTTGGTGAATTAGCAGCTAGACTTTGACATCGCTTAGCAGAGCAGCAAAGCATGCACCTAAGATTCCTACATTGCATTTACTTTCATTTATCGTGCCGCATTACCATCAGGCTAGGTTTGGCGTGCCAGGCAGCAAGTTAATCTTTTAATAATATTGGCTGCGGCTACTTTGTGTTTCTGTTTTGAAATTTTTAACGCTCCATTTGTGCTAAAACTTGATTAGTGCTGGTTGTAGTGAGAATGTTTCGGCTTTCTAAGGCTTGTATGCCGATTGCATAAAAGCAACCTGCGCATACTCATTGGAATGCCGTCTGTCGACCCTAAATAATGAACATGCGTAAGTTCTTCAGCTCTCCATAAGGTTTAGCTATGTGCGATAAAGTGCTCTGTTGTTTTAATGTCCTGAAGCGACTCAGGCGATGAAGAGCGCAGTGATTGAAGGCTCAATAGTAATTCTGGACACCTGCGGTTGTTTAACGCACGCAAAAACATTGCAAAACATGCGGAATTTCTGCAAATTGCCACGTATCATTGTAGTGCCCGTTCGTTCGCGCTTAAAGCCACAGGAAAGGGGTGTTATCGTTTTTGTTCGTGACGCGAGAAGCGACCGGACTAATCTCGATTGATCACAGCCATGTAGAGCTGCATCTACATGTTTCCAGATTACTGTAGATAATCTTGACCTGTTATCTCGAAAGCAATTTTCATTTCTTTTCATTTTCCTTAAAGGGACACTGAGGAGAGCACTATTAATATTTTTTTTATAGTAAAATCAGATAGTTCGGCATGTCATGGCTTTGTTGCCACTTGGCCGGCAGCGAAAGATGCATTTATTTCTAAAAAATTTGGATTCGAAGTTGAAAAAGTTTTTCCCGCCGCTCTGATCCGAACTTGGGATTCGCCTATGACGACACAGGACTAAGAGACGTGAAACATGACGCGCGCATGACGTAGCGCAGACTCCGTGATTTCTGCCTGCCAGCAGTGCAGCCTAGCAGCAGCCGAAAAGAAAGCTACCGCCGGTCGCACGTTGAAGGCATCTATCGGCTATTGCGGCCGTCGCTACAGTCGCTTCGATTACGTTTGCACTGGCGTTTTGCCAGCGTTACGATGGATCTCGTTCTCGAAGTCGTCAACGAAGTTCTCGCAAATATACACCTTGTTACCGCTAGCGGAATACCGGGAGCCCGCCTACCGCCGGAAAACAGGCGCTGATTTGTCCCAATGCTTCAGGAGCGCGCGTAGCTACCGGGCACGTGGCGCCATCTGGCGACGTCAAGGAGATTTGCGTATGCATTGGCTGCGCCTCAGTGATTCATGGCTTCTCGGTTCCTGGTGTTGCTAGAACCATTCGTTCTAGCAACACTGTTTTGTCCTATGACCTCATCACGCTTGTACTTGCGAGTTTGGCCTGTGGTGGCGATACCTTTATTTTGGTTCTTGCTCTTTTCTACGTTACAAGAGCTTTGTTGTCAGTATGAGTGGCGTTTTTGTAATCAGGAGCTGATATTCTGTCGATACAAGCCAACTTCAATTTCTCCTCAGTGTCCCTTTAAGGCCCTTACAGCTCGGTTCGGGTATCCACCGCGATATGAGAGAGTCAGGAGTCGTTTCCTTTCCTTAAAAGCAGTTTTCTTTTCATTTTCCTTCCCTTACGGCGCGGTTCGGGTGTCCACCGATATATAAGAGGTTCCTCGCGCACTGCTTGTCTTTTATTTATTTTTATTTGTGCCGCGTGTAAAGTCACTCCTTTTCGGTGTACACCAAGATATGAGAGACAGGCATTTCCTTTCCTTAAAACCAATTTTCATTTCGTTTTCCTTAAGGCCCTTACGCCGCGGTTAGGGTATCCTACGAGATATGAGAGAGACAGGCGTCGTTTCCTTTTCTTAAAACCAATTTTCTTTTCATTTTCGTTCTCTTACGGCGCGGTTCGGGTGTGCACCGAGATATGAGAGTTTCCTAGCGCACTGTTTGTCTTTGTTTCTTTGTTTGTTGCAGGCGGTCATGCTAAAGGTCACTGGTAGCTACCGGCCTCGCTACGCGACGGGCTGAAAGTGCAACTAGTATTGCTTTCGCAATAATAATAGCGCACAGAAGCTTTTCACGCAGTCCGCGGCAGTGAATGGACGTCGAAACCTACTCTTTCACTCGGTTTCGATCGTCGGTGGGTTGTTGATCTGTATGCATAGCAGGGATAGTCGTCGGGATTCGTCTGCGCGCTGCACGTAGACGGCAACGTAAATGCTGTGTTCGGTGACGACCGGTGTCATTGCGTTGAAGGTTGTCGTGACCTCTTTGCCATATACGAGACGTAACATGGCTAATCTGGTTGTCTACTGGGCGGCGACGCTGTCGTAGACGAAGACCACATAGGATAAGATGGTGTTCCATGTCTTTTGTTCAGTGCCGACGTTTATAGAAAGCATCTCCGAGGAGGTTTTGTTCGAGTGCTCCATAACGCCGTGAGTATACGGTTGGTATGCGGTTGTTCGCCAGTGGCTTGTATGGCTATACTGCAGAACAGCTTGGGTGAGCCTGGCCGTGAGTGATGCTCCCCTGTCGGTCATGAGGAGCTCTGGGGCGCCGTAGCCAAAAAACATCGGTTCAAAAAAAAATTGCGACGTCCGCTGCTGTACCTGATGGCCGGTCTGTTGCTTCTGCGTAGGGGCTTCAGTTCATTCCACGTTGGAAAGGCTTCGTCGGTGGAGGTATGGAGTCCAGTAGTCCACTTGGCCTGCTCAGTGGCGTCTTTTTGCGCGGGTATACTCACGACAAGTTTGGACGTAACCGTCAATACCGGTAGCTAATCGCGGCCAGTATTACTTGTCTTGAACTCGGAGGAAAGTGCGTGTGAACCCTAAGCGTTCTGTTGTCGGCTCGTCGTGCGATGCTTGAACAACTTCATCTCAAAGGCTTGGGGGCACAATTAGAAAGTATGCGCTCTTCCTAGGTGTGAAGCTCATAACGAGGACATCGTTCTATAAGGAGATGGACAACATTTGATGCCTCATACGTATGGGGCTGAAGCACCCTTGCTTTCAATGGGTTCGAAAAGACGTTTTAACCCAGGATCCGTACATTGCTCTCGGGAGAAATTGCAAGCCAATAAACAGTCAAAGGAACATTTCTTCATTGTCTTCGTATGGCGGCGCACGATGAAGTCGACTTCTTGGAGTCGCAAGCTTCATCGAGCGAGGGACCACACGGGTCCTTCAAGTTGGCAAGGCAGCCCAACTTAGGATGGTCACCCACAGCCTTTAAAAACCTACCGTACAAGTACGGATGGGATTTCAACATGAGCCCCACTGTCTAAAGGCACTACTTCTCTTTCGTTCAATAACTTGCCTCTGGTTTTGACAAAAAATCTCTGCCTCTCCCGTAACCGAGAGTAGAGTAAGCATGAAATGTTTACGGGCATAACACATGCGGGCTTAGGTAGGCAGCCGTGAATCGCTGCGGCTTTTTCGGGGAGCGGCCTTTCGGGGAGCGGCTTTTTCGGGGAGCGCTTTCGGGAGCGGCCGCATAATCATGGCGTTGTCGGCAGGGACGAGCAGTCTTCTGCTGTGGCGTATCATTAGCAAAGCGATCGCTTTCCGCAAGACGCTTCCTACCTCTCCTTGCATCAGGCTCCACTGCTCGGCTTAAGCAGCTGTGACGGTGGCGGCATTGAAATGCAGGACGATGCAGAAGCGTACGCGAACACGACGAGCCACAGGCCTGACAAGAATGTATATACAGCGCGTTCGAATACTCCGCGAGCGTGTATACATCTGCCTGCCAAAGAGGGAAACGTCATGAGATGAAGGCCCAGCGGCCGGTCTTTTACATGCGTGAGTGTGGGACCGCAGCGCCATCCTTGGGGACAGCGCGGAAGCAATTTTTCCGTCCAAAGTCCTTCTCGCCCTGGAGCTCCCCTCTTGCTCCAAGCGGCCCTCTCTCAAAACCTAGATAGTCTCGTTAAATCTCGTACGGTGTCCGGATGCTCTCGTTTCAGTGCCCGGATGAGTGAAATTCAGTGCCCGGATGTTGGCTTTCCGTCTCGGCGTGACGTCACCACACTGCCGACAACGGGAGCTAAAAGCATTTCATGCTTAAAAACGGCTGGCATGCGCTGTTAGACTTTCACGGCCTTCCTTCGTTTGCACGATTCCATCGACTCAGTCCACGCTGCTTGCATCTGTATGAACCTCGGTTTTGTCGTTTTCGTCGAAGTGCCCAAGTTTAGGCGGCGGTTCTAAACAACGCTGAAGTTTTTCGAGTGTTTCACTCTGCGAAGCTGGCCATTTTAATTGCAAGTCCAACTTCGTCTAATGTGTTACGGGTTCGGATATGCGTGAAAAGTTCTTTACAAATGTCGGTAATACGCACAGTGTGAGGAATTCGCGCACATCTTTCTTGTTGACCGACTCTGAAAACTGCTCGATAGAGGCTCATTCTGCGCGTCTGGTAGTGCTTTATTGTTGTTCTTTTTTTGGCCAAAAAACAGCAGCTCCTCTTGAGCAAACAGACATTTTTCTGGTGTCAGTGTCTGCCCTGGCCTATTGACTGCCTCAGAACATTGTCCAAATTACATTACATTATACTCATAGAGGCCGTTGCGATTGACGAAAGTTGTCTTCTCACGTCGTCTTCGCCGACTACGATTTGCCAATACCTGATCTTTAGATCAATGAACCAGAAGTACTTGCTGTCGCATATGCAGTCTACGGTGACTTCAATACGGGTAGGGGGTAGGCCTCCTGGTTATGCTGTTCAAGCAGCGTTTATTGTCGCAGAACCAGATACTTCTTTCCTTTCTAGGAGAACGACCGGTGTTCCCGGTGGCTTTCGAATAGCTGCCTGAAAACGTCGCGCAGCGTTTGTTCCACTTGTTTCTGGATGCCTCGACGCTCTCGCATCGGCACTTGTTAGGAGCTCTGAAGGAAAGGGCGAGCCTCTTCAACGGTTCTAATACGATGCTTGTCAACAGAAGTTCTTTGAACCTTTCACAAGGAAGCAAAGAGTGGCTGTAACTTTAAAGTTTGTTCTACCGAAATCGTAGTCAACGCTGGGGCAGGGCTGAGTTATTCTAGAAGGGTGGCTTTGGGGTTTTTGTTAGTCGGGTCATTGACTCCGGGTCAACTGCTCACCTCGGCCACTGTTGTCCAAGAAGGCGATGGCTCAAGCCTTTGTTAAGATGTTTTTTTTTAGCTGAGCTTAGTCACCAGCAGTTTGGCATGTACTGTAAAACAGACTATGCCTTTTGCAATCCCTAGTAATCCTTCGAGCTGCGCGCTTCCTTAGGCATCATCTATGTTTTTGGCAGCCTTAACGGCTATGGTGACCAGAATGTTTGTACGGGACGGCACGCTCGCTCCTTTTTAGAGTACAGTGAGCTTCGTGCAATTCTTCTGCGTCGATTTTAGCGGTACGACCTCGTTCGTCGAGATTGTGGTAAGTGAATCATCGCTCAGTGAGTCAAGAGATCCATGCCCAGAATCAAGTTACGTAAGCGCTGTTGTAGCACTACGGAAGCAGTAAGGCATATGAGTACGTTAAATGTTACTCTTTCAGTGCAGAGTTTTGACGAGGTAATGCCGTGGCCTACAGCAGTGCGAATCTGAGGGTCAACCCAGCTGGTTGTTACGTTCATGAGATGAGCCTCGAATGGTCCAATGATACTACATTAGTCTGCTCTCGTGTCGACCAATGTGGTTACATTTCGGCTGTCGACATGCAGTTCCCTGTCAGTTGTTCATGTCCCCGTACGACATGTTATCCCGGTAGCCGGAACTCGAATTTGCCGGATGTCAGCATTGCGGATACATTACAACGGCGCCCAGCAAAGAGACAGGAAAGAGGCTCATTCCTGTCGATTCGCTGTCTTTCGTTGTAGTTTCTGTTGCTTGGCGTCGTTAAAGGGCTGAGCGTCCTTTGAGGCGTTGTCATCGCGAGTGTGGCGTGGCGTTGTGCCGTCGGCGACGGAGGATCTTCGTCGTTTCGTCAAGCAACATCACCGCAAAGATTTACTTTTGAATAATTCCTTACTCAGGCTAGGGACCGTCCTCGGGAGGCCGTTGCATAGCTGGGTGCAGGCGATGAGAACCGCAAGGCTGAGGGCGACGGTAATCGGTAGAACGGGTCGTGACGAATTTTGCTCGGCGCAGGTAGCCGTCAATTCCCGTGGTCCTTCGCATGGGTGGCCCCGAGGGACCTATTCTTCTGTAGGGGCAGTGCCGAAGGATAGCCATTGGTTCAGCTCAGTGAAAACATAGACGGCTGTTGTCATGAGTTCTCCAGGAATCGCGCTTCCTGGAGTTGGAGAGTCGTTCGTAGGATACGAGGGCAGGAGCTAGAGGGCTGTGGTCTAGCACTGCTTAATTACGTCGCAGGAGGCTTGGAGTGTCTCGTCGGGGCTCTGGATTGATTTCTGAAGCGTGGTAAGCCATGGCTTGAGCGTCCGTTGCAGCTTTCGTTGAGAGGGAGTTAAGCGCACACTGGGCAACATGACATCCATGAGAGTCGCGGTTTGAGGCTTTGAACAAGACGGCAGTAGTCGATGCATTTCATCGTGGTCAGTTTCACGGATAGCTTCCTGCAAGCCGTTCCTGGTGGCGGACGCTATATCTGACTCAATTGCACAAAATGATGCCGGGCGGTTGTACTAACGAGTTAGGGCGTCGAGTGTCTTTAGGTGGTCCACGCTTCTTGGATAAATTCAGCGACGCTTTTGGGAGGATTTTTTGCGAGGCTGGCAAAAAATAGCTCCTTGATGTCTCACATAAAGAAGCGTTCGAGAGAAGCCAACAGCCACGGAAACCAAGGGACACAATGGATTTTTTAATTTATTTGTTTATTTTGTGGTGTTGTTCGATTTGGAATATTACTGAATATGTTATCGCTTCAGCTAATTGATTAGAAAAGCAGAAGAAAAAAACAACAACATGAGGTTGTTTTTTTCTTCTGCTTTTCTAATCAATTAGCTGAAGCGATAACATATTCAGTAATATTGAACAACAGCACAAAATAAATAAATAAATTTTAAAAAAAACCTTGTTTCCCTTGGTTTCTGTGGCTGTTGGCTTCTCTCATATTTATAACGAGCCCCTCATCCCCCCTCTCTTGTTTGCTTAATAAAGAAGCGTACATACTTTTTCTAGATCATATTGAGTACCACGAAGGCAGATCCGTGCTTATCATTCATTTCTCCCACATAGGCAACCAGAGACTCGTTCAGAAGCCTGAACCTGGACTGAAGCAGTGTTCCGCTTGTTACTTCCGCGCAGTTCTTGAGAGTGTCCGTCGTAGTTGGATCTTGAAACTGAAACAAGATCAATCAATCAATCGGTTATTTATTGTTGCTTTAATTGGAACTGGAATTTGAATTGCAAAACCGTGCCGTTAGATTCATCTTTTCTGATTATTCTCGTCATACTAGCGTCACCGCACTAAAGGCTCGCGCCGAACTTGATTCGTTATCACATCGCCGCAAACTATCACGCTTGACCCTTTTCCATAAACTTTACCATCATGTTCTGCCCCATGACTATTTTTTTCAATCACCTGAATCTTTTTTTCCACGTCGCGACCACCCGCTGAAAGTTAAACGCATATCATGCCACATTTCTTCTTTTGCTAACTCTTTCATACCATGTACTATAGTTGACAAGAATAATCTACCATCACACATCGCTTCTGAAAGGGATGTTAACAAGTTTCAGGACCTTCTAACCCAAATGTCTTTGTTTGTTTGTTTATGGGGTTTAACGTCCCAAAGCGACTAAGGCTATGAGAGACGCCGTAGTGGAGGGCTCCGGAAATTTCGACCACCTGGGGTTCTTAACGTGCACTGACATCGCACAGTACACGGGCCTCTAGAATTTCTCCTCCAAAGAAATTCAACCGCCGCGGCCGGGATCGAACCCGCGTCTTTTGGGTCAGCAGCCGAGCACCATAGCCACTGAGCCACCGCGGCGGCTTAACCCAAATGTCTGTTTAGCTTTACTAATTGATTGTACCACATGCTGCATTCAGCTGTTTTGTTATTTTGTTTTGTTCCTGCGGTTGTTATGCCTCTAAAACACTATCTGTTCTTTTTTCGTGTAAATTACAATGTATACTACAGGTTTTTGTTTGCTTCTTGTTTTGTTTTCTACATGTGCTTTCTGTATTTATGTATTGCACCTTGGCGCTTGCTCATTCTTATTTTGCGTTGTGTGTCATTGCTCCCCTTTATGTAATACTCTCGATTGAGGGCCTTTAGGGGCTTATTGAATAAATAAATAAATAAACATGTAACAATAACAATGAGCAGGAGGTCCCAAAGGAGATCAACTTCATGATCCTCATACCATGTCCTGGTTGGGCCTTTTAAAGCAAAATACAAATTCCTCTGGTTTGCAGCGTCATCCCAGGAGTTGAGACAAGCCAAACGATTATAAAGGTCGAGTATTTTCTCTGCATCTTCCCTATACAGTCTGCATCTACACTAGGCGCACAAGTACTGCGCGATACAAGTAAAAGTTAGGGAAACTAACGTGTCACAAATTATTTCGGACTGCTCCACTCCGGCGTTCCTAATAGGTCATGCCGCTCTGGGACATTGAACCCCATATACCATACCAGCTTTCTAGCATCATATAAAACTTACTTAATGTTTTCAGTTCTTAAAAATAAAAGAAAATTTTTCGATGCAGTGCTACACGCATGAGATGTCGAACGCTTCTTGTTCATTTTTAATTGGCGCAGGTGATATCGCCCAACGGCAATTATACGTCGCAGCTACCGGCAGAAGTCAAGGAAAAGTCTGGTAAGCCCATCAAGGTATATAATGGTTAATCTTCCGTGCTACTTTACGCATACAAAAGATGGCGGGACATGGCACTTACTCAGCGTTCCTTTGTAGTCAGTATTTTATCACATTGCTGCCAAAAGTGACGTGCCTGGTGCGCATTTTTTTCTTCAAATGAAGCGAGAAAACCAGAGCGATAACTATGGCAGATGCCGGGGCAAATGAGCTCGGACAGCACGAAGACAAAACAAGAAAACACCGAATAATAATCCCCCCGAAGGACAGTAACCGAGAAGAAACCATAGCGCGAAGCGTAACACTTCGCAAAAGGATACTTATCGCATGCTACTTTAATAGACACCTTTCTCAAGCACTCCAAAGGGCTGCAATCCGAGAATTACGAGAGAAGCAAAGGCAGCTAATTAGACCTAGCAGTGCAAAGGCTGCCGCTTAAGGAGGGGGTGAAAGGCAAGTTGCGATGAAATGAGGGAAAACAGAATGCCGCTTTGGATGAGACATACTACATTGTTAAGAATAAAGAAAATAACACACTGTTCCATGCTATCTAAAGTAAATAACAGCTAGGATTCGTTGTTGATTGCTTGAATCCTTGAAATGACTAGTGTTGAAAACTGGCCAAATTTCGTTTGCTCGCTGTGTACTCATTACCACGCAGAACGTGCACAAGTCTGGCGTCAAGATGTTTTTTGTAGCCAGCGCTTTTTGATCAAAATGTTTTGCGTCACGGTTAGGAATCTGCGTGAAGAAAAATGGGGCACGAAATGTACACCCCCCGTCAAAAGTATACAGCCCAAGGGGTTTGCTTGTGAGGCCTGCTGCATGCCTCGTTATGCATCCTCAGCGACCGTAATCTCTCGAAAGAAGAATGGCTATGCGTCCTTAATGTTCCCAAGCTTTGGACTGTTAGACGTGCTGCTAAACTATATAGAAGCAAACCCCTTGGGCTGTACACTTTTGACGGGGGCTGTACGTCTTCCCTACAGCGCTCAATAACTGCTCGTCATTGTATGAGGACCGTCGTGGGCTTTGATTCTAAAAAATCATGCCAGTACTATGTTTATTATCATGCTTGATAATAATCTCATTGACATTGCTGCAAAGCAAAAAGCGTGTGCAACAAATATCTCATAACGGTGTAGTAATAACTAATTCCAAGTATGTCACACAGCATTTTGTTCATAATTTTGTATTGTTTTATACACGCCTCCTGAACACTCACTTAGTACATATCCTTTGAATTTCCTCAATATTACTCATGCGAGCTTTCTCCTTTCCTCTCGGTGGGGTTCTCGGCGTAATGAAATCAAAAAGAAATGCGTCGCTACAAAAGGTGGGAACTGGCAAGGCCACAACAGGCTTATAGAAGGTCGACTTTTTTGAAGACACCCAAGTTTTTTTAAGCAGAAAATATTATGCTAACATTTTTCTCATTTGCAATCTCTTTAATTCGATCTGTTTATGCGTAGATATCACTGCTTTAAATTTTTTTTGTCTCTCATAGTTACCTTGGACTATAGTGCCATTATGTACGCTGTTGGTCACAAGTCTTCGCTCCCCACAGCTTGCTTTGGTGCCACATAGCGGAAGGCTGCCAGTACCTTTGAAGACCGAAGGGCTTTGAAAGGCATAGGCAATGGCTTTCCTCACCTCACATTAAATTACAGCTAGACGGCTGCTTCGAATGCAGCCCCACGGGGCTGAAAGCAAACTCACTGTCCTGAAAACTTTTGACAATCGCTGTACGCGAGTTCGACAATGGACAGCTTGTGGCTAGAGAGGCTAAGGAGCACAAGAATTGCAATTCATTGTGTGAAATGCACAAATATAGCAAACTTAGTCATAAAAATTGTATTCAAGAGAATTGGAAAAACAAATGGAAGGTAGCAGATTGAGTCTAGTCACCCGGACGCAAGCAACTTACCTCTGCCAGCATACACACGCTCGTGCCTCGAGATCGACTCGGTCTGGTGAAGTCTCGAAACCACTGCACTTGTTCTGATCAAGCTTCTTCGCATCATGAACAACAGCACAGTTTTCTACCTTTTCTACAGAAACATGAAGGAGCTTTGCTGTTTCATCTGTTAGTCATAATTTCTTTTACAAAACAGTGCTTATTCTTCATTGGTGTGGCCGACAGGCTTCCCTCAGGAACTGCAGCTGTGGTCAGCTAGAATAATGTCTAGATTATGAATGTGTACCCTTCAGCACTGATACAAACGTTAGGCGGTGCACTAGACAAACTGTGCAGTCCAGAAAAACTTTCGGCCGATGGTTGCACCGATCGCTACTCTTTAGCGCTCACCAGATACTTCTGCGCATCGTGTGGCGTCACGCTTGAGCGACTGGTTTTTACTTTCTGTTGCAACTTCACGTGTGTTTTCTAAATGCGCACACCTTTGATCGCCTTATCTGGGGATCCTTCAGGGCTTCATCAGGGAGTGCAGGGAATGCACTTCAGGGAATGAACTTCAGAGAATGCACGTTGGCAGTGGAAACATCCTCAAGAGCTCGCGTTTGATCGGGCCAAGCAAAACCTTAAAACAGCCAAGGTTCTCGTTCATTTCGACCCTTCGAAGGAAGTAAAACTTAAATGTGACGTTTTTCTGTAAGGAGCTGTCTTGTTTCACGCGACTGGTAAAGATCGCAGGCCCATCGGTTTCCGCTTGGGAACATTAAAAGAATGCGGAGCGCAGATATTCACAGCTCGAGCGAGAGGCACTGGCGCTGGTATTCGGCGTCACGAAATTCCGTGACTACCTTCTAGGTCGGGGATTTACCTTGGTGACTGACCATTAGCCATTGCTGGGCCTGCAGAGATCAGACAACCAGACGTCCACAATGGCTGCCGCACGGATACAACGTTGGGCGCTCCGCCTGGGGGCCTACTTATACCCGCTACAGTACGCAACAGGACAACAGATGATGAACGCTGACGCCCTGAGCCGACCTCCACAGCGATCTCCGGAAGCTGACGACGACGGTGAGCGGCCCGAATATGTGCTGTCGCTGAACCAGCTAACTATGGCGCCGTAACAACGCGTGAGCTGAAGGCATTAACGTCTTCGGACACTGTCCTGGTCGAGGTCAAACGGTACATTCTACATGGGTTGCCCAGAAACGCAAACGGAATGACCCGGGCCGTACTGCCGTTTTTTGACCGTACGCTCGAACTATCCGTAGCACATGAACTGGTGTACTGGTGTAGTAGGGTTATAATACCGACCGACACTAGGGAGCTAGTGCCGCATCTTCTACATGAAACGCACCAGGGTTCATTGCAATGAAATCTTTCCCACCCTCTTTGTTCTGGTGGCCAGGCCTCGACATAAATATTGAAGAGGTATCTGCTCAGTGTCAGAACTGTGTGCAAAATTTGCCGATGCCAGCCGCGCCACCCGTCGTTAACTCGCCTGAAACAGACGAAAGGTAGTTCCGTATTCACAATGACTACGCTGGTCCGATCTGCGGAAAAAATGATACTCCTAGTAGTACACGCACATACCAAATGGCTCGAAGCAATACCTTTGTCGCATGCTTCACCGCAGACCACCATTAACTGTCTCCGGAACATTTTCAGCAGAATTGGAATACCTCGCACGATAGTTTCTGACAACGGGATCAAGTTTACCAGTCAACACTTCGCGTCGTTCTTGGCAAACAACAACACTGTGCACCTTCGTTGCGCTCCATACTCTCCCCAGTCTAATGGTGTGACGGAAAGGGCAAGCTTTAGTGTGGGCCATTAAAAGAAATAAAAATAATAGTGCCCTGCCCGCACCGCTTACAGCACAACGGGCTACGGAAAGGGCAGTGCGAACTATAAAAGATGGCCTTCGAAAAAGGAAACCTGGATGAGAACCTAGTACGGTTGCTTTTTAACTGCCAGAGGACTCCGCCAAAATCGGGTAAATCCCAGCAGAGCTGATTTTGGCCTAACAAACACGCTCACGCTTGGACACATGCTTTCCTCCAGCACTTCCGGGACCAAAATAGAACAACGATGACAGGCTGCCACTACCTGGAAGTGAGGTGTATGCCCGCAATTATGGTGCGGGGAGCAAGTGGACGCCTGGCCATGTGAAAGCGACGTCTGGAGTGAGAATGATGACCGTGGAAACATCGGACGGAGTCTTCCAGCGGTATGTAGACAAGGTCCGCCCGCGACCAGAAGCACCAGGCTATGACCCGGCAGTAACTACAACCACCACACATCGCAGTGAGCCAGACCAGGCAACACAACTACAGCATCCAGAAACGGTGAGCCCGGATGAAGGCATGACTGCTCGGCGCATCCCAAATAGCTCCGGTTCTCCAGATTTTTCGGCACCAGATATTCCGGTGGCCCCGTTGAATACAGCTGTCGCCCAACAAACTCCAAGACGCTCAACAAGAGAACGCAAGACAGTGCAACGCTTTCATTTCTTAGGAGGAATGAATGTTGCAACTTCACGTGTGTGTTCGAAGTGCCCGCACATTCTTTTATCGCCTTATCTGGTGATACTTCAGGGCTTCGGACTATCGCTACTAACACGTGTTCTTTCCTATCTTCCTGCTACTCGGCTACTTATAAATACGCTCTACACCTATGAATAAAGGTTCATTTTTGGTTCTACTAACTACGCTGCTGCTTTCCTGGTTTGGTGTTACTGCTAGCACGCCATGGCTATGCTGCACTTTCTCTCAAGAACGACCCTAACTTTTGTCCGCCATGGTTATTTTACCCCTGTCTTTACTGCTTTTCCCTCCCAGCAGCGCAGGGTAACGAACTCAAACCGTCTTCTGGTTGCCTCAAATATCCTCCTCTTTGTCTCTGCACGTGCAAGATCAGTACATTTTTTTTTTCTGTTCTCTTCTCAGATGACGTCACTGCGACCAGCATACAGACCCCGACAGCATGTCTAAAGTGGAACGGGACGATTGACCTTGAAGGCTCCTACACTAAGTGAGTCTCCCTCTAGCACCCATAGCAGCAGCATGTTGCGGCTTCACCTGTGCAGTATGGTTGCTCCGCACTTTCTCCGCCTCTTTAGTGCTAATCAGTAATAATAATAATAAAGGCTTTCTTGAGTTAACTCAGAAATTTCCCTCTTTATAAGTATTAGCCACTGCCGCATGGCATTTTCAAACTGATGACTAAATGGTCCCTTTTGTCAACAACGCAGTTTGCCGCACTGATACCAAGGCTTCGAGATAACAGAAGGTATCAGGAAAGCGTTGCTACTACTCTCTCGGTTGAGCAAAGTACCTTACATTCGCTGAGTGAAATCGCCAACTAGCGAGTCCTGGGAGACTGCAGTCAAGAAAAATATGGAAGAGCCATGCCTCGAGCGAACGACTCAGCTCTGTTCGTCTCTCGGTGGAAAGGGTGGTTGGATTCTATATATGCATGGTCTTATGACAGTTAATTTGCGCTTTTTTCAAAACATGCAGTTTTACATGAAAAAAAATTGTTTATTCACAATCTGCGTTATTGCACGCAATACAGTGTTGCCACAACTTATGTCGTTATGAGTAGTTCAGGAGTGCGAAACTACGGCAGTGGTTATAACGCCAGAAGTATCAAACGTGGATACAAACAAGGTGGTATTTGGCTTTTGGGCTTTGGCTTCTTTTTAGTCACCCAAGAACGAAGCTTCTGTTTTATTTCCTCGGAATTGTTCATGAGTCATCTCTAAGACAAGTGACTTCTTGCAGCCGTTAAAAAAGATTCTGATATTCTCAGGCTGCCGTGCCTCCGCTTAGCATCATGAGCTGTTGTCGTCTGAGATGAATATAACGCGAATGAGCGAGTACAAAAAAAATGTACTGGCTATCAAATTATGTATGCATCCCAATTGCGCCTTAAATGATTTCTCCGTGGGCTTCTGGAGGGAGGAGGCCTTCTGTAGGTTTTGTGCTGGAGAATCGTAGATCGGAGATGTATTTGCGATGCTGGGTTCAGATCCAGGGCTTCCTTCGTGAAACTCTGAGCCGGAAGCTCTGTGTGATCCTGTGAGATGTTGGTACAATTGCTACCTGTCTTCGTCGTCTTCACAGTTGTGTTGCCTTCTCTGAATCCGGTCTGGTCCATTACAATAACTCCGCGCCAAAAAAAAAGGTGTCATCCTGGCGACTTACTGGAGCGGAAACAAAGAGCGGTTCCTCGCAAGGTTTGAGGCGCTCAACGTGTACAGTGTCACTGGCGCGGCCACGATCGTCTGAAGACGCGATGGGATCGACAACATAGTTTACTTGGAAGGTTTGGTTAACTACATCGTAAGGGCCGCGGTGGCAGGAAAACAGTTTCGTTGATAAGCCACGAGTGGCGGAAGGGGCCAAGAGCCAAACGAGAGAGTCGGATGGATATGATTTGGCAGGGTCGTTGGGTTCCAGGCTCGGATTTTGGTGCCAGTGGTGCTCACTGGTGAAAGAGCGGGCAAACTAACAGCATTCTTCAGCGCACATATGGGCTGAGAAAAGGAGAGTAGTTTCAGAGGAGCCAGGACTATAGCGTAGAATTATGTCCATAGTAAACGTGAGTTCACAGCCGTAAAGGAGGAAAAAAGGAGAGAAGCCTGTCGTAGACTCCGTAGCGGTATTATAGGCATATTTGATAAAGGTAAGGGCTCGGTCGCTGTTGGAGTGAGCAGAGTCAACGTGCATGGCGAGCATGTCACTGAGAGCACGGCTGAAGTGCTTGGTAATGCCGTCAGTTTTACGGTGGTGCGCTCTCAAGCAGGTCTACCGCATTCGAAAGGAATATACGTCCGCTGTCACTCAGCTGCTATTGTGGGGCGTCGTGACACAGAACGAGACGATGAAGGGTGAAGGACGCAACACCGTTGGCTGAGGCAAACGGCAGCAGCGATGTTTCCACGCAACGCGTCAGATGTTCTACGGCAACCATCACCCAGCGATTGCTAGCGGCGGTGGTCGGAAGTGGGCGGACATAGAGATCTGTTCCGACGCGGCCGAGAGGTCGACGAAGGCAAGGCAGCGGTTGCAATGAGGCGGCTGTGTGGCTAGGAGAGTTTATTTATATATTTATTTATTTATTGTACACCTCAAATGCCCCTGAATAGGGGTATTACATGAGGGGAAACAGTACAAAAAAAATGAATCTGAAATGAATGACATGGGGTTTAAAACAGAACATTTTCAATGGCTTGTTTAAAATGGACGGGGCTGGTGCGGCATCGGCAGGCAGGCCATTCCAGTCTACTGCAGTCTGGGAAAAGAAGGAATGAAGGTGCGCAGTGGTGCGTGCGCGGGGGGGGATAAACGGCTTTGCTGTGACTGGTGCGAGGAGACACGTGATGAGCTGGTTTTAGATCTGCAAGGGATGAATGATAAAACTTGTGGAAAAGGATTAGTCGGCAGATTTTGCGTCGCAGCTCGAGGTCAGGCAGGTTAGCTCTTGATTTCATGGCAGTCACACTAGAATGATAAGAGTAGTCTGAATGGATGAATCTAGCAGCACGGTTTTGCACTGATTCAAGTGCTTTAGTTAGATAAGAAATGTGAGGGTCCCAAACTGCGCATGCATATTCCAGCTTGGGACGAACCAACGTTATGTAGGCGAGAGTTTTAATAGACGAAGAAGCTACTGACAAATTACGTCGTAAGTAAGACAGGACACGATTAGCTTCATTAGTAATGGCAGTGATATGGGTGGACCAAGAAAGATCATGCGATATGTTAATTCCCAGGTACTTACATGTTGATGTCGGAGAAATAACGGAACCGCAAAGTACGTAGCAAGGAGTTGGGTAAGTGCGTCGCCGATGAAAAGAAATTAACGAAGTTCTTTTCACATTCAAGGACATTAACCATGTTTTGCACCAAGTTTCTATGTGTGAAAGGTCAGTTTGGAGGGCATGAGCATCGGCTTGATGGTTAATAAGACGGTAAATAATGCAATCGTCGGCAAATAGGCGAATGGAAGATGGGATGTTTCAAGCAATGTCATTTATATATATTAGAAAGAGTAGAGGACCAAGTACAGTACCCTGAGGCACACCTGAAAGTACGGGAGACCTGGAAGAGGCGGTATTGTTAGCATACACAAACTGCTGGCGGTTAGTTAAGAAATCACATATCCATTCATATATGCGCATATCAAGGTTAAGACACGAAAGTTTTAAAAATAGCCGTTTGTGAGGAACCTTGTCAAAAGCCTTTTCAAAGTCTAAAAATATGGCATCAACGGGAATGTTATTATCGAGGCTAGAACTAAGATCATCAATGAATAATGCTAGCTGAGTGTCACAAGAGCGACCCTTACGAAACCCATGTTGGTTGGGATGAAAGAAATTATTAGATAATAAAAAGTTTACGACATGCGAGTGAATTACATGTTCCATTAGTTTAGAACAAACGCAAGTGAGAGATATAGGACGATAATTACTGGGTGACTGTGAAGGGCCTTTTTTCGGGACTGGAATGACCTTGCCTACCTTCCAATCCTGTGGAACAGTGCTTGAAGAAAGGGACTGTTGGAAGATATGAGCTAGAATGATACTTGAGATGTGCTTGGTATTAACTAATATTTTGGCATTAATTCCATCCACACCAGCAGAAGAAGTAAGTTTGAGTGATTCAATTAGTTTCAGGATTCCGCGAGGTTCAAATATTAAGTCAGGCATTAAAGGGTCATCAAAACACGGAAAAACTGGTAAGGTGGTATCGGGTTCACGCGTAAACACAGAACAGAATGTTGAATTCAAAACTGGGGCAGCGTCCTGGTCTGGTACAGTGGTTCCATCATGGTCGAGCAGAGACAAGGGCTTGGAATAAGTGGGGTTAATAAGTTTCCAGAATTTTTTGGGGTTATTACGTAGCATTGAAGGCAGGGTAGTTGAATAAAAAGATCGTTTTCTTTATTTTGCCAAGGAATCAAATGTTTTTTCGGCATCGTAATACTTGTTCCAAGCTCCTGTATTACAAGACCCTTTCGCAAGGCGGAATAATCGTTTTTTCCTCTTATACAGACGGCTCAGAGCATTATCAAACCATGGGGATTGTGTTTTCTCGGCTATTGGGACAGTAGGTACATGCGCATGGATAAGAGCTTGCATTTTGTTTTTAAAGAGTTTCCAGTTGGTGTCAACGGAGCGCTGGTGGAAGTCGATTAGGAACCAGTTACAAAACTCACAGAGTGCTTCATTAATTTTTCCATAATCGGCTTTATCGTACAAGGTAATTTTCTTCTTAAGTTTAGCGGAATGTGGAATGTGGCATTCATAAGTTGCATGAATCGTTACATGGTCGCTAAGCATGGGAAGCTGCGAAACCGACAAGAAGTTATCTGGGTGTGACGTGAGGATGATGTCGAGAATGTTAGCTGATGTATGCGTTTGCCTGGTTGCGAAGTGTACCATTTGCGATAAACCAAATGTGAGACATGAATTTACGAAATCACTTTCAGTACTCTGTGTCGCTGTTGTTAGCGTCATATCCGTCCAGGTTATAGCGGGGAAGTTGAAATCTCCAACGATTATTATGGGGGCATGGGGGCGTAACCTAGTTAAGTCCTCGAGTGCGTTATGAAAATGCGCATTGAAGGAACTGTCAGCATCTGGCGGTCGGTAAAATGCTGCTATAGTTGTGGTTGGGAAAGTAGCGGAACAGGAGAGAAAAACAGCCTCAAGTGGGCAGGAGATGTCGAGGCTAGTGCACTGTAGGTTGCTATGTGCGGCGATAAGGACACCTCCACCACGTTTACCAGAACGATCACGCCGGAATACATCAAAGTTAGTTAAGGGAGAAAGTAATTCGGAATTGGAAACTGAAGAGTTTAACCATGTTTCAGTTAATACAACAATATTACTATCGGTGGTGTTAATGAGGCTGATAAGAGAATCACGTTTTGGGATGATGCTTCTAATATTGGCGTATAGAACTGAAAGACAGCTACGATTTAATTTCTGGTGCGCTTTAGCCCGTAGCTATGCAGGTCGTAAAATGACATTTTGGCTCACCTGGTCGAAAATATATGTTTTTCCGTCAATCTCTAATCTTTTATACTTAAGTTTCCATTTACCGGGTTGGCCTTTGCCGAATGCAATGAGCTGTTTTCGTGCAAACCGAGTGCTGGGTGAAAAGTCTTCAGATATGCTGAAGTTCTTTCCCTTTAGTTTTCCAGCACATGACAGCACTTTGTCTCTATCTTTGAAGTGCGCGAATTTGACAATAATCGGTCGTTTTTTGCTTGGTTGACTGGTGCCAATTCTATGTGCGCGCTCGATATCTCTAGGCTGCAAAGTGATACCTAGATCAGTACTGCAGTGCCGTAGAACAATTTCCTCCGATTGTGCCCACGTTTCACCCGCGCTGTCGTCATGGCCGTAAAACAAAAGGTTGCAACGACGTGCTCTGTCCTCACTATAATCAATTCTTTGAGTGAGGTCTTTAATGTGATTAGCATTTTGCCCTGCAAGTTCTTGAACATCCTCAACGACCGCCTTCATCGCGAGAAGATTAGAACAGTCATTTTCTATTTTACTGAGGCGTTCTTTAATATCGTCGAATGTCTTTTCGTTCTGCGATAGTGTGGCCTTAATCGACTTAACATCAGTTAGCAAAGATGCTTGTCCAGCACGGATTTCATCAAGGACAGCTAAGACGTCAGATAAATCTTTAGGATCGTTGGAACGAGTGTTGGGACCGGGGTTTTCTTCAACATCACCGCATAATTTAAGCAGATTCAAAAACAAACAGGTGTAGTCATAAGCAACAGAAGCACAAAACCGTGGGCTCGGCAGCACTATTAATGCGGCGTAAGAGGTACGCGGGGCGTACAAAGAATAACGATTGGTTACCTGCACAAAAAGCAGCAAAGGCAGGTGAGGCGTATGCATCGTGGCTGCGCTGCCGAGCCCACTGGAGACCGAGTAGATTTCCGCCCGCCTTTTAAGGAGCAGTAGTGATGGCAGTAGCGATGTGGTTGTCCAAGGTGATGACGAGGGTGGTGGCCAGAGGTAATTCATATCGGGAAAAGGTAGCGCCGGGCAGGAGTGCAGTGCGTCGGGCGGTGTGTCCGGAATGTTCCAGCGATGAATCGGCACTGTCTGGCGCGGAAGCTCAAGCTGCAAGCGGGACGTTGTCGACTGGTTTCCGGGGTAGGGTTCT
This sequence comes from Amblyomma mixtum, assembly GCF_055824585.1. Lineage (NCBI taxonomy): Eukaryota > Metazoa > Arthropoda > Arachnida > Ixodida > Ixodidae > Amblyomma > Amblyomma mixtum. The sequence goes on along the minus strand of NC_143018.1, from coordinate 95,017,464 downwards.
TCTGCAGCGTTCAGCTGAAGAGAAGCGACCATCTTCACAAAAAGCAGCAAAGGCAGGTGAGGCGTATGCATCGTGGCTGCGCTGCCGAGCCCACTGGAGGAGTTCTTTTGGAGTTGGCAGGGAGGACATGAGTGCATGAAGTGGCGAACAATGCGGTACATAAATACCACGCCAATAGTATCGTAGACACAGACGAGCATACGTCTCCAACACGCCGGCGTGGGCGCAGTTGTAGCCAGAGTGAATTGGGGCACAGTTGTCAGCACGCAGGTGTCGAGGAATAACCGACACGTACAAGCGCTAAAAAACACGGACAGAGAAGAGACTTGGACAACACGAGCGCTTCCAAGTCTCTCCAAGTCTCTTCTCTGTCCGTGTTTTTTAGCGCTTGTACGTGTCTGCTATGAACCAACTAGCCCAAAGGTCTGTGCTCCTGAGGAATAACCAGCAGCCATTTCCACTTGTCGAGGAGGTAACTGTGGCGGTATAGGAGTCTGTCGCGGACGGCTAAGTAATGAGCTTAACGGCGCAGCGCCTGCCATGGACGACGCCGTGAGGGAGTAGACAATAAGTTCAAGGTGGAGAGAATCTGAGGATCCATCCGCTGCTCGGCAGGCATGTCAGCGATGTCAAGGGACTAGAAATCAGAAACACGGACGGCGTCCAAGCGGTAATCACATGGCTGTGGTGAGTGGGAGAGAGCGTCCGAGTCGGAATGCTTGCGCCCAGAGCGAAAAATAACGTGGATGCCGTACCCCTGGAGACGTGAAGCACAAGGGGCGAGATGGCCAGATTGATCCTCTCAGAGGACAGCCAGTACAGGACGTGATGGTCGGGAAAGGCGTAAAACGGGCAGCCATAGACGTAGGAGCGAAATTTGCCCATCGCCCAAATGATGGCGAGACCTTCATTTTCAGTTAGAAAATAGTTAGATTCCGCCTTAGCGTACGGATGGCGCAAGCAACACATTCCGGAAATACCGTTTTTCGTTGGGCGAGAACAGCTCCCAGGTTCATGCCGTCAGCTTCAGTATATGTTTCGGTCGGTGCATCGAGGTCAAAATAGCTAAGGATTGGAGGAGAAGAGGCCAGGGGACGACGTAAGGTATTGAATGCGGCATCACAAGCGAGTGACCAAGATGAGAGGTTCTGGCTGCCGGTGACAAGCTGAGTTAAAGAGAAAATGATGCAGCCGAAAATGCCTGTGAACAATCGGAAATATGAACACAAGCCAATAAAACAACATTGGAGTTTTTTCAAGGTAGTTGGTTTGGGAAAGTAAGCACCTGCGCGAAGTTTTGCAGGATCAGGATGAACACCATCCTCCGAGATTATATTGCCCAAGATCGTGAGCTTCCTTGCACTAAAGTAACATTTTTCACGTTCAGTTGCAGCCCCGCGTCGCCAATGCACGTTAGAACGCTCTGAAAACGTTTTAGATAGGAAGGAAAATCTTTGGAAAAAACAATACCATCCAGATAGCAGACATGTCTATTTTTTGAGCCCGGTGAGAATATCGCCCATCATTCAATGGAATGACGCTGGAGAATTGCAGAGGCCGAAAGGCATCGCGTTAAACTTCGACAAGCCGTCGGGGATGACGAAGGCGGTTTTAGGTGAGTCAGCGACAGCCATCGGTACTTGCCAGAAGCCGGAACATAAATCCAAGGAGGAAAAAAAAACGCAGCGTCCTGGAAGCAATCCAGCTCATCGTCTAGGCGTGCAAAAGTATAAATATATTTTCGGGTGGCGGGTGAGGGTAACGTGCGGCTCCAGAGTTCCAGCATGAAGACGAGGATCAGGAGCAACCTTAACCACTTGTGATACGGGGTTCAGTCCCAGGGCTTCCTTGCTGGAACGGTGAGCCTGAAGCTCTGTGTGATCTTCTGAGGCGTTGCTACAGTTTCCACTTGTATTCTTCGCCTTCCCAGTTGTGTCGCGTTCTGTGACGCCGGTCTGAAACTGAAAACTGAAGATTGGTTTTTGAGGAAAGGAAATGGAGCACTAATTGTCTTATATCTCGGTGGACACCCGAATTGCGCCGTAAGGGGAGAGAGGAAGGTTGGGATGAAAGAAGAGAGCAAGAGGGGCCGTAGTATAGGTCTCCGGAATAATTTCGCCAACCTGGGGATCTTTAACGTGCACTAACATCGCACAGCACACGGGCGCCTATGCGTTCCGCCTCCAACGAAACGAGGTCGCCGCAGCCGAGTTCGAACCCGGGAACTCCGGCTCAGTAGCTTAGTGCCCTAACAACTTAGCCATAGAGGCGGGTTACCGGTCTGGTCCATTACACTTTTTAACCGAGGACGTTCTGGAGGAGATACTTCTGGGCTCAGAGAGTCGCTAGAAGGTGCCCTGATTTGCTTCGATCCGCTAGGGACGCTGCAGTAAAGGCTTCACACACACACAGAGAAAGAGAAAAACCATGGCTTTTCGCCAAAAGATGATTAAAATACAAAACCCAAGCGCGGAGCAATGGGAGACTCTGCTGTCCAGCGACCGCTGTGAAGACCAACAAGGTCTGGTACAGCGAGCTCAACGGGCGGCAGTAGCCTGCGGAGCCCTGGACTGAGGGCAACTGACCACTGATTAGAGGCGGACGACTTCGACGGAAAAGGCTCCTGGGGATAGAACCAAGACGTCTCTGAAGATGCCCCCAAACCGCAGGAAAAAGCTTCATTAGTGAAAATGAAGTTTTCCCTTCCTTCCTATACTTCTTGCGCAATGAAAAGAAAGTATCGCAACAGCATGACTGCATTCATAAACAAGAAAGTAGGGCTATATTTATATAATGTGTCATCCGAGGTGACAGTCGAGCAAACGGAGCCGCACGAAAAATTAAGATCATGGCAGGGCAAACGCTGGCATAAGTAATGATGGCCGAGTTAATTCTGTATGACAATTGTTATTAGTCATTTTTGTGCGAATTCACTAGAACGCGGAAAAAAGGGGGTAATAGTGTGTGCTTGGACTATTCCCTTCCTTCTGGCAGAAGCCAAGGTAGCTAAGCTACTTCACTGTACACTGTCACCATAATCACCAAAGGTTCGCTCACTCTGTGGCAGGACGAAGTTATCTCACAATGATACCCTATTAGCTCTGTCCGGCTCCATCCACGCAACCTTTCCTATCTCATTGCTTCCACTCTGCAGCGTTGTTAAATTTCGAATGTTCCCTGTCATGTTTACACTACGCACCGAAAGTGGTGTGCTTCGTCACTCTAAGTCCAGGATTCGAGATCAGTCCACACATCTCTGCAGGAGCACCATCCAGGTGTCCGTGGTCGTGTTCCGGGAGAGCGCGCCCCGTTGCGAGCAGCTCCGCGTGGGCCTGTGGCAGGCGAACGGCAGTGCAGTGGTGGACCGGCAGGAGTTTTGCCGCACGGACTACATTAAGTTTGCGAGGCAGAAGACGGAGTCATTGGTAAGCTCTTGAGAAGGAAGTGGAAATAGTGAGCGATTATGGTGGATTATGTGTCCTAAATATGGTAGTGCTCATAAAACTCGTTCTTCAAAGACTGGTCCACCATATTAAAGGTGCAGTGAATAGGAATCTGAACTCGTCTTTTTGCCGCGGGAACTCGATCTACACGTTCCGGGCATTCTTAGAAACTTCGACTTATTGCCCTGTGTGGCCGCTTTCCCTAATTAAATCTAATTAACGTCCGGCTCCGGCCTTTATTTTTTGAATTCTCCCCGTACGATGGGCGGAGTCGACCAACGCATGGAGTGCCTTTCAGCCAGCTCCGTGGAGGCTTTGCCTTCGCTTTATTTTGTTTTTTAAGTTTCAGTGAATAAGTAGTTTCATTCGCAGTTAATATAGCCGCAAAATAAGCCCCCAGAAATAAAACTACGCGCGGACTATTTGCTACTACGGATTACTACGTATTACTCCGCCGATGGCAGAGCGGCAAGCCGCCACGGGACTGGGTGAAAGGCACTCCACGCGTTGGTTGACTCCGCCCACCGTACGGGGAGAATTAAAAAAAAAATGCGGGAACCAGACGTTAATTCGCTTTAATTAGGGAAATCGGCCACACAGGGCAATAAATCTGAGTTTCTAAGAATGATCGAACGTGTACATTGAGTTTCCGCTGCAAAAAGACGGGTTCAGATTCCTCTTCACTGCACCTTTAAGGCGAAATCCTTTATTAGCTCATACTCGCGGCCGTGACTCTGTCCGTCCGTTCGTTACATCAGAAGTGAAAATCAAAACTAGTCATTACTAGTCACAAGTCATGACTAACTAGTCATTAACCAGTTGTCAGCTAATAGTCATGACTAACTAGTCATTCAGCCGTCAAACTAATTAGTCATGACCAGTTATTCACGAAGCAGTCATTCACTAAGCAGTCATGACTAGTTAGTCATTAATCAGTCATGACTAATTAGCCATGAATAGCCAATCCAAGTCACAGTAGTAGCCAGAGTTGCATGGAAAGGCTTTCGCCTCACGCACTTTAGATCGTTAAAGTTCGCCCTAAATTTTTAACATACACCTTTTCTGGTACTAAGTACCTGGTAGAAATTAGATTGGCCTGCCGTCACGGCTCTTGCACGCTAAGCAGCAGGACGTTTTGCATACTTTTGAATGGGTTGTACACAAGGCCTGCTTTACATTATGGCATTATGGAAGATTTATTTATGCTTGGCGCCATGCATCCAACCAAATCACCTAATAAATCAGCCTTATAAAAAAATGTTGCTCCATAGAACTCTCTTGTTTTGTTTTTTTTTTGTTTTTTTTTTTTTGTCGAGAAGCTGCGTCTCATTGGTGTCTTCTTACTATACAATGACACCTCCCGCGTTTCAGTACTGGCTTTAAATTTTTTTCGCTACATTTCAGTGAAGGCTAAGGCTGTATGTTTGCACTCCATTTTCTGCAGAGGTCTTAAACTGGTAGGGTTCTCTCATAATACTCAATTTACTTTATGATTGAAAGTATGCTTCGGCTTCGTCCCTTCTTGCTCTTTTTCTTCGTTCTTTGAGGATATAGCAAGGAGATCATTCCTTATTTTTGTCGTTTTTATTTTTTTCTTGCTTTGCCGTGATTACCTCAAGAGGCGCCATTCACCCGTCATCAGTGGGGTTTGGACCAATACAGTAAAGGCTCAAAGAATGTGGCATCACGGGGGGGAATTAATAATTACAAAGGAAATGTGATTGACTCTAAATGACATTTTCATAAATCTGCGGTCTTAGATATCTCCTTTAGGAATCCCCTGTCTGTCAGTGTTGAAACTACAGGGTACGCAAAAAAGGCAATTTTTTTATCTTCCTCGGCATGATAACGCACCTGCATTCTTGGCATTAAAGGTTCCTTAACGTTATAAGCACTGCGTCTCTTTCGAATATTTCACCAACGTCAGAAGACATTTCATTAGGCGAGTGCTCTTAATAATGGAATGGTATCGAGGAGTTAACGTCACTTAGCAACGCATGGACTGTGGAGAGGCGTTAGCGCAGGAGTCGGATAATTCAGGCTACCTGGGGTTTCTAAGCGTGTGCTAGAGTGGAAGAGTACATGGACGTTTTCGCATTTTGCCTTCACCAAAATTCTTCCGGTGGTGTCAGAATTCGGGTCCGCATCCCTGGGATCTTCAGCCGAACACCAACGACACCGCACGAAATATTAGCTGTGAACGAATACAAGCCGCTGTCGATTAATGACAGTTTGCTGAAGACCGGCAGAGAACGCAAATTAACCCACTGTAGACAGCAACAAGTGGCATTGAAGCTTTATTGAATGTTTCTTTCATCAATTTTATATTTGTATATGTTTTTGTGCACCGTAATCTTTTCTATTGTTGAGTATAAATAGAAAAAGAATTGCTAGGTTTATCGTCCGCCACACATTCGAACCTGCAATTAAGATGCCTTCAAAGAGTGATTATGCCCATGCTTCGGTCATTTCTTTCAAACCTCTTAACACCCACCTTGCTTTTTGTTCCAGAGTCTATCCATGGAGGTGCTATTCCATAATCTCTCCGCTGGCAACTATTGCGTTCGAGTAAGAGTAGTCACCTTACTGTTTTGTGCCCGTTCAGCAGCGGACACATTTGGCGCTATTTGCTTTTTTCTTACGTGTTGGTGATACCGCAATCGTAGCGAACTGAAAGCGAACTGCATTTTTAGTGTCGCTTCTGTATAAACCAAATGAATGTTAGTTTCTACGTACTGACGCCGCATGTCCTCTCAAGAAAATGTGCGTAGAAGCATATTCTAGCTGCTGAACTCATTTAGAAATGGTTTAGAAGAAAAATAGTCCCATTTGGCCTCATCTACCAAAACCATGGCGTAGAGCGCAGCAAATGAAAGAACCGCAATCGTGAATTCCGCACCTAGTGTGCGGCTACCTTCGGTTTGACAGTAAACGGGTATACATGGATACATCGCTCCAGGGGCTTGATTGTCGTACTTTAACGGAAGATAAAGTACTTGAGCCATGGCCACAACTTCCGCCTGAGAAGGAAATCATCAAGGCGTTTAGTGAATACTCAAGGCAACAGGCTTGACTTGAACACAGTAGAGTCTCTGTGTGCGGCATGCGTTCTCCCAGTGTAATGGCCCCCACGGACATGTTCAGTACTATTCTCTAACCTACATTCCTTTTACCTCTTTATTTATTTACATCCCGCTCCCCACGTATAGGGCAGCAAACTTGGAACTGCCTAGTTAACTTCCCTGCCGTTAATTATTCTGTCTCCCTAATCTCTTAAGCCCGTAATGGAAACTTTTTTTTTCGAAAAGGATACCAACATCGTGACTTAGTGCTTGTGCTGCCATCTATCGGCATCCCAAAAATGGTTTGGGGGATCGTTACTCGCCTTAAACCGGACACAGAGTGACAGAAAACATAGGACAAGTTTCATTCGTCACGAGCCAGAAATGACAGTCGGCTTATGATGAGTATGGCTCTTCCATGTACCTTTGGGGCTTATCAGAAATGTGCTCCGAAAATTGGTAGCTAAAAAACAGTCCTAGACAGATATTTGAATCGAAACAAGGTCACCGTAATGACACAGATGGATTGACCGCCTCCGTGCTCGCTGCCTAACTCGCATAGCTACTTCACAACATGACCACGGCGTTATCTAGAGAGCGGAAAGCATATTTATTCAGTTACCCTAAAGACCCGAACCCGCATTCTGCATTACATTTGGCGGAGGGGGGGGGGGGGGGGGGGGGGGTAGAATAAATGCTTAACAGGCAGGACATACACAGATACTATCAAGGGTCCTGCAGCTACAGCCAACGTCTCCTGAATTTAATTTTAATCACCAAATGGTAACATTCGGTGATTTCTGTCACCCAGGCTGCTTTCTTAAATGCATAAATTCAGTGGGGTCTCTTCTAGTTTTGATAACTTATCTGAGTAATCTGACTGCGGCTATTAAATGCACCTGTGGCTTATTAGTTATGGCGCTCAGGCTACGCCATTTATCGGCTTCCAAAATTTTCTCACAACGATAAGCCTTCCAGAGCTCTTTTTGCTCACGTTTCTACACGCGTGGCTCTTAAGAGAGAAAATAAAGATGAATATTAGTGCGTAACCGTCATTTCCGTTCCGTTATGGCGAGGTACTGCAAGGAAGGATTTATGATAATAGTTCTTTTCTTATTCTTTTCTTTCTCTGAACTGGTATCAATCCAAAAATGGGTGCATAATATCAGTATAAAACCAGACTTAGAGCACAAGTCAGTCGCGCATCGGCGCTTTACAAGCAATTAGCATACAGACAAAAATACAAACTCACGTCAAGCTCCTCTCTCTCCACTGGTGTGGTCCCAACACCCCACAAATGGCAGGAAACTAACCCGTAACCAGCGCATGTTGCTTGCAGACCTGTGTAAATAAAATGATAGCAGAAGCTTTAGTTCCTTCACTCTGACCACGTTCCTGGAAATCTGAGAACGTGTTACGAGTGCATCTCTGGCCTATCCTTTGGAACGTTAACCTTCATCACTGCTTTGCTGCAATGGTATCCATATGCATTTGGCGTTTATCATTAAAGTGTTCAGAAATGGGAAGTGAACATCTACTGGCTGTTGTGTTTCCTGCTACGGAACGCATTAACGTCGCCACAAGTTCATCTAAATAAGGCATTACCATGCTACAAGATTACCGATGTTTGCTACGGTGTTCCTCTCGATGTACAGGTGACTCCGATCTGCAGCCAGCCACAGGAATGCCTAACTCTAGTATCCAGGGTGATTGAGTTGCCCTCAGGTGAGCAGTGACCATTTCGCTCTGAAACCATCTTTCTCACATGAGTGTTACCGTGTGTCCCAAAAATGACTAATGGTTTTTGAAAATCAATAAAAAAAAGACGGAATGAGATAGAATTCTATTGTTTGCGGCCTTATGCTTAAGAAATCATGGAATTTTATCCCTTAAAAATTCAAATTTAGTTTACATTTCCCCCCACACGTGGCGCTGCAGGCGATCTGGAACAGGTATAGCTACAACGGGGCATATTTGAGCTCGTCATTCCGTAGTTTGCCATCAAGCTGATGGCGTGTGCTATTGAGATTGCAATTCCGCTTTACCAAAATGGTTTATTCCGTTGAACAGCGGGTGTTTATTGTGTTAGAGTTCCACCGCCTGGAACAACAGTCTTGTTGGAACGAGGCGCAGTTTCCAAAGAAAATATCCGCCACCTGTTGGCGGAAATGTAAACTAAATTTGAATTTTGAAGGCATAAAATTCTCTGATTTCCTAAGCGTAATGCCGCAAACAGTACAATTATATCTCATTCCGTCTTTTTTTATTGATTTTCAAAATCCATCAGTCATTTTTGCGACACCCGTTATTTTACTCTGCCGCACAGTGCCGATTGGTCATACGCCTGAGGCTCCCGAGGAAATCCTAACCGAGCTGATATGGCTGGTCCTGCTGCTGCCGCTAGTGGTGATCTTGACTGCGACGCTCATACTGCTGGTACACCGGGAGCGAAGTCCGTCGTGGAAGGCGAACAAAGAATCCTTCACCCAGCGTTCATCTGAGCTTGGTGTGGGGAAGCCTCTGCTGGACCCCGGACCCCCCGGTCAGTGATAAACATTCACCGTCCGGAAAGCGTTCTTGGGCGCTCTGCCGCAAACCGAGGACAGGCGCCAATCTTGAAACGCGTATCGAATCTGTGCTGTCAATCCTCATCTGTCTTTTCATTTTACCCCGAAATAATAGTGCAGGTATGAACAGGAGGAACTTACTCAGATCACTAGATTTCTCACTAGGCCGCAAAGTAGACTGTCGTAGCAGCACTACAGCTGTTTAGCTGTGGAACAGGGAGGACCAAACTTTACCTCCCTGACGGGCATTTACAGTAGTAGCGATGCGGTACAGGCCCCAAATCAAAGCCCGGGAGCCAACCAAATGAGCTTTGTATTTTTCGCAAAGGCTTACTCCTTGGTCCCAAAAACACATACTTTTGTCAAAAGCACTGAAGGGAAGGCGGGCATGAAAAAAAAAACGAGGTGCAAATAAATGCTTGTTTTCTTTTCTATGTTTCGAATAGACATTCATGCAACGTACTGAACATGAACACACAATGCCTGCACAACAGAGCTCCGTAATGTAAAGCTCCGTCAGAAAACCCGCTTTACCTACCGGACTTGTTACCACGCTTGTAAATTAGTCATTATTGCACGGAAATTCCTGCTGCCAGAGCCATGCATTCGAAATAAATCTTTCTGGTGCACCTTCTCACGGGAGCTTCATGTGGTCGCCGCAAGAAACAACAGCCAGCTATGTATACCGCAGCTTCATCAGATGTCTACATCGCTAACTTCCCAAAAACAATTATAGCACTTCTAATGAATTTTGTGCCGTCGAGAATGTATATGGAGGAGGCTTTAAGTATACGCTGAGCCAGCGACGGCAACTTGACAAGGGCCTACAACCTTCGCTACTTGGTAACAGTTAGCATAGAAGGAGAATTCACATAGAAAAACAATTTCCTCCTCAACATGCACAAACGAAAATGTCATTTTCTTCCTACATAAAAAAGCCGCAAAAAATGAACACGCCATTGAAACAAAAAAAAATGATTGGCGTTCAACGCGGCTTAAACCTTGTTATACGAGCGAAAGCTCTTAAGCATGGTATCCACTGTCTCTAATCAAATGTTAAGGTCAAGGTCAGGTACCCAACGGTCATAGTTATATGACCAAGTGGTCACACTACGACACCTTGGGCCATAACACCACGCAGTTAAGTTCGGATTCACCTTGCGAGGCATTGAAGGTCATTGTCGATGTGGCGCCCACTGTCTCAGATTAAATGTCAAGGTCAGGGTCATGTACCCAATGGTCATAGTCATATTATCACGTCGTCATACTACGACACCTTGGGCCACACCACCACACAGTTAGGTTAGGTTTGACCTTGTGAGGTACTGAAGGTCATTGCCTCATCCACATCGAAATCGGAAGTTGTACGCCGAGGAGTAGAGCTTTCACTCTAAAACGCATATGGTTGGTGTACTACAAGTTTGAAAACGCACCTGGCTGGTGTACTGCTCGTTTGGTAAATTTTGCAAGGTCTGCGCTACTCTGTTAAGAATATTTAGAAACTTTAATTGGGTTAGCGACGACTTTTGTATGCAATAAGATGCTCAGTGTGCAATTAGATTCCATTTTCTTTCTTACAACCGCCGCTGTGTGCTGCAGCGTTTTAATATGACGACGACAATTCGCGGAGGAGGTTTCCATTGGCAGTTGTTTTCCGTCGGAAAGTAACCGTTTTCTTTTAATTGCGGAGGTCGGTATGCTCATTATTATGAGTCCTTTTTGAAAAGAGCATGGTGAAGGCTCTTATACCGGGTGTTTCAGCGAACACTTTCAAAAATTCTCATAAGTAGAATTTTCTTGGTAAAGATATGGCTTTTGCAGCATAGTATTACCAATGTTGGCGGACAGCAGAAAACCGGTAAATCATATTAGGTAGTAAATTGGTTCACTAATTTTTAATAATTAACTTTTTAACTCTAGTTGCAATTAGATATTTGTAGCCGGTCGGTAGTAATAGCCATATCAGTTTTTAGAATTTCGAAAACGCAATTACCCTGACCGCTGTGGCTCGACAAAGTCTGGCTGGTTCGTGCGAAAAATACATGCGCTATCGAAAGCATGCAGGCAAAGCATCCCCTCCAGTGCACGTAACTATTCGAAGAAGCCAAATTTTGTCGAGCAAATAATTGCATTTTCGAAATTCTAAAAACTTATATGGCTATTACTAACGACCGGCTACAAATATCTAATTGCAACTAGGCGCCTAACTGTAATAGTTAAAAAGTTAATTATTAAAAATTAGTGAACCATTTTACTACCTAATATGATTTACCGGTTTTCTGGTGTCCGCCAACATTGGTAATACTATGCTGCAAAAACCATATCTTTACCAAGAAAATTCCACTTATGAGAATTTTTGAAAGTGTTCGCTGAAACACCCGGTATATCAGGTTCTACACTATCCGGGAAGTGCATCTGGCGAACAATTATTTTTAAAATTTTTATGGGTCTTTATGCCCAAAACGAACTCAATAATTAAGCTTTGAACAGGAAAAAACTGCACATAATTATGTATACATGGAATTGCAACTATAACTTTAACTGGACGTTCTGCCAACTACGCCAGAAAACTGAGCGTAATTGTATTTATTATAGTTATACAAAGGTATATATTAAAGTGAACTACAAGAATTTTGCTCTTATTTAGTACCTCTTCTTGTCCTCCTCCATGCGTTATATATGTTGAAAACTTTGCTGTCATTTCATGTAAATAAGACAGCTGTTGCTTTATTCGTGCCTATTTTTACTTTATGTGCTGCCGACTCTTTAGAAAAATATCCGTGCAATTGAGCAAGCGAAGAGATCCCAAGGAGGCGCGTTACACGACCAACCCGCGTTCAGAGCCCGTGTCTTGCGCTTGGCGCCAACTTTCCGAAAACAAACAGAGCGAACGTTCCCTGGATATTTATGCGGAAAATGGAGCAGAGACCACGCTCAGGCTTCCCGAATTGGTTGCATCGTTCCGAGCGCTATACTTATCACATGCCCGCAAGAGCCGATATTCGGAATTTCCAGTTGTCTAAACGCCACTCTATTCTTGACGTGAATAAACGCAACCACTTATCCGCCTCCTCAGTTATATCTTTGTGGCTTTGCAGTGCTGAAGGTGGTGTACTCGCGCGACAGCGAACCCCACGTGTCGGCGGTATGGCAGCTGTGCGAGATGCTGGAGACAGAGCTGGGCATGCGTGTTGAGTGGGACGAAGCGGCCGCAGGTCCCGCCCACGTGACGCATGACTGGGCGATAGCCATGGCGCAGCTGCCCTGCCCTGTCTTCAACCCTGCGGCCGTCCAAGCAGCGGTTAGCAAGGCCACCGAGAAGATTCTGGTGCTCGAGTCTGATGGGGCGCTGCTCAAGCACCAGGCATACCGAAAGCACAAGGTACGTGGTTACAGCAGCAGGGACTAGGCTTATTAGATTTTTGTGAGCCGAAGAAACAGCGAAGACGAGGCAGAACTTTGGGCGGGCTCCGGATAAAACAGCAGTATAGACCTTATGCAAAAGTGCTGCCATCTACCGGAAGAAAACCGAAACAAGCAAGCGACGCCATGTTGGGGGCTTGTGGTCATGGAGTCAACGTAGTTGCTTGGTGCGGACCGTGTGCGATCGCTTTACTTTAAGTTTTTATTTTTTATTTTATTTTAAGTTTTTTTATTTTAAGAGCTTTTGGTGGCTTTCGGGTTTTCTTCGGCATGGAGAATGCAGACACGGATGGTACAGCCGTGACAGTTAGCCTCCTGCGCCCACTAGCTATGTTCCTCAGGAAGTCATTTTCTGTGAAATGCTTTGAGCAGATGCGGGCAGTCGCAATGTTGAACGGGCAATTTCTCTTTATGGCGATTAGCCATGCTTTGCGCATGTTCAGCTCATCTGGGATGCAGTGGAAAGACACCTGCAAAAGAAAAACGCACAGTAAAATATGCTGCATACCTGGAAATAATTTTTTTCTGAATTTGGCTCAATGCATGCTTTGCTAAACATCTTGTTTATATTGGAACTAAGAAGAGATTTTGTAGTTATGTTCTTCTGAAAACTGCTGCTTAATGGACAATTGCAAGATAACTTCGTGTACCATGCTACAGTGAGGTTAATTATCTGAAATAAGTCAGAACAACAATTAGTCGAGCATTAGCGACGATACGTTATGAGCTGTTTTCAAATTTACATAAAGCCTAAAATGCCTGGTGACAGCATAGCCACCTAGTGGCTACGGCGTTGTGCTGCTGAGCCGAAGGACGTGGGTTCGATCCCGGCTGCGGCAGCCGTTTTTCTGATGGAGGCGAAAAACGAAAACGCCAGTATATCGAAGTTTCGGCACAAGTTACAGATCCCCAGGTAGTCAACATTAATCCGATGCCCTCCCCTACTGCGCTCCTCATAGCCCAGGTGTAGCTTCGGCGCGTAAAAATAATAATAATAAAGACGACCTGAACATCTGTGTTGCTCGCATTTCTGCTCCCCACGATTCGTATTCGGCAAAGTGATCGCCCGACCATGACTGGCGACGCTGCACTGTGGGTCATACCTTGGAAAATACGATCTTCACAAAATACGCGACGATCGAACAGCCGACCACGAACGGTAAATGATCGATTTACGCTGCCTACTACGTACGCAAGTCACTGACACGGGCTACGCGAAGGTCCTTTGCGGATCCGTTCGCCTGTGACACTTCCCAAATTTAAGATTGCATAAATCTTGCATAAAAGCAAACCGAAGGTTCAGGATAAAAAAACGGGCACATGAAGCCGAGCGGCAGACACAAAACTAATACCGCGTGAGAAACTACTAGCTGACCGACGCAGTGCGCCGTAACTGCTAGCAGGCAGGAGCGCTCCTCGGCAAATACAAGATGAGCAAACATCCGGCTTATTAGCCGTTTTAGTTCTGTAAATGTTATTTGTGTTGCGACTTCGTTTACGATCTGGTTGTTAACTCTCGAAAAGCACTCGACACCCGCAAGAGGCTTCCTGCTGCCTCGCATCGTGCTCCAGGCGAGAAATAAAAAAAATTGCACGAAGCTAGCACTCTTACCTTGTTTCCTTGGTTATCCGTGAGTCCTCTTTGTGTACAGCAAGGTACAGAGTAGTATTTGGGCATCTTGGACGACGATAAATGCCAGCGTGCGCGTCGCTATTCCCGCACTGCCATATAATGCGGTATCCGTAAGCCCCCAACATGGCGGAAACGCGCGCGGTCAACGCACGGGGGCGCTAGTTTTTGCATAAGGTCTATTGGGGCGCCCTTCAATTCTGCCGCCCTTTAAATGCGGCCACAGTCGTAGTGATGAAACCAGTTGTGAAGTTATCACTCGTGTAGTCTACGTAAAGCTATGCAAAGAAAAGAAGTGCTGCTCTGGAAATCACACAGAACCCAAGTAATAGAGTCACATGCTTTATTTTTCCCTACAAAACATTCTACTAGGCCCCTGCGATAATTTTATTATAAGATGCAAAGAACATTCCTTCATGCAAGCGAAACAAACGCTTTTAGATGCAGCTTGGCTAATTTGGCGCCTTGTGAAGGCTTTTGGGCTGTCGCTTTTGCCTTGTACGGTAATACCTCCCTTTTAGAATACCTCCCGACTATTTCTCCAAGTACACTTCAATAGGAAATCTCACCCAAGGCAACGGCGCGCATTTAAAAGAAAGGTCACAGCATGGCAATGATGGGAAATGTAGTGAACCAAGCAAGAGGCAATGGCACATGTAGACATAACCGTTCTGACATAAAAATTAACGAAAACAAACAAATTTATCAGTTTGTTTTTTCACGTTACACTCATGGCATGACTAAAATGAGGGCAGGAACGTTCAGCGTCATTAAAGTGTGTGCCAGCAGGTCATCTAGTTGTTCACATATGCCACTGAAAGCAGGATACAGGCGATACCGCATCGTGGTTCTCGATGAGATTAGCAGACAGCACTTGAGCGTGATAACAGAAGCTACGATAGTTTAAGAGAACAAGCAGATGTGGACGCTTCAAGGTTCAGTAAGTGGTAGGTCTGTAAAAAGAAAAACGTGTCTCTCTGCAGCGCCAAGACCCTAAGATAAGAAAGTCAACAAAGAGAAAAACTGATAACAGGTTTTGTTTGTCTGTACCCGCTTTGTCCTGAGTTGGTTTAATATCCTTTATTAGACAGTTCCCAGAAAACCGCAGGTATTGAGTTCGATAAAGCCTGCTCCCAATAGACCCCTGGCTTGTCTGGCGCAAATCTCGCAGAGAGTCTGTTCTTTCCTTTGTTTATTGGCTTGGGATGTCTTCAACAGCAGCTGGAACACGTGCTGTCATGCAGAAATAAAAAATAGTTGCATCTGCAGAACAATGGAATCGACAAGCGTGACACAAGTGTGGAAAAAAAAATCATTTCATCGGCCTGGCATGGCCCCTGCAGGGCAAAGGCCTCTCCCATGTCTCTCCAGTTAACCCTGTCCTGTGCCAGCTGCGGCCACCGTATTCCCGCAAACTTCTTAGCCTCATTCGCACACCTAACTTTCTGCCGCCCATTGCTAAACTTGCCTTCTCTTGGAATCCACTCCGTTATCCTTAAGGACCATCGATTATCTTGCGTTCATATCACATGCCGTGGCCATGAACATTTCTTTTTAATTTCGGCTAGGATGTCATTAACTCGCGTTTGTTCTTGGACCCACTCTTCTCTCTTCCTATCTCTTAACGTTACAGGTATCATTTTCCTTTCCATAGCTCAATTCATTCTCCTTTTCGTTAACCTCCAGTTTTCTTCCCTGAAAGTGAGTTCTGATAAGATGCATCTGTTATGCACTTTTCCCTTGAAGAATACTCGTAAACTTCTACTCCTGCACTGAGAGTACCAGCCAAATGCTCTGTACCCCATAATTATTCTTCTATGGATTTCTCGCTTGTGGCCCGGATCTGGGGTAACTACCTGTCCTAAGTAAATATCATCCCTTGAAACTTCCAGCGCGAACATACCTACCTTAAATGGCTGTTCGTTTTCCATACTGGTCAAAATCACTTGTTTTCCGGGTATGATTTTTCGCACCTGCGGCTCTGCTTTTTGCAATGCATTGATCATGCTGAGCAGTTAATACCCTGAGTGGCTTAGCAAGTCAATGTCGTCAGCGAACCGCATATCACTATGGCATTCTCCATTAACTCTTATCTCCAAATTCTTTCTAGTCCTCTGAATGCCTTTTATAAACGTGAGGCTAATTGGACCCGGGAGATTGTGTCTTCCTGCCTAGCAGCTTTCCTTCTTGGGACTTTAGTGTCGATAAAACCTCATAATAACCAGCCGTCCTATAGATGAACATCGTTGAACTTGTTCCAGCTTCCTCTATGCAGGATGCGCAATCGTTCGATTTGGCTGCCTGGAGTTGGTTTTAGGGTTGCGTTAAATTTGTGCGATTAAATTTAAAACATAAATATCAGCTAATCAGACCGAAAAGGTACTGATAATAAAAGCACAACTCTCGCTGAATATTCAGTACTGACGATTGTACTCGCGGTACATGTGGACCGAGGGATATCTCACTCTCTCTTGTTCTGCAGCTAAGGGTAGTGCGTCGCCCGGCCCCAATCAATACAGTTCTAAAGCAGATCCGACTAAGGAACGGTACAATCAGTTACGCCTCCACCCTGTACTTCAAGATAGAGTAAACTACATCTCGAAAACAAAAATCAGCGCACACGGAGGAAGGACATAGGAAGAGCAGGTACTTCCTGTGTAATTCGTTAGTTTTCTCATAATTTTGTTTTCAAGATGAACTACATCCGACTGTCCCAGCTTCCCATTCTTCTGCAACAGAATAACAACCGCTGCTTTGAAAGCAACCAGGGGCGCCAAGCCCGCGCCACTGATCCATCACGAACTTGGTTAAGTAATGTTCCCGCATAAGCCCGCAAACGGAAGTTCTACAGCAGGCACGCCGAGCTTCACGTAACGCGGTTATTCTTTGAATAAGCGAGGACGTCGAGAAACGACAAATATTTTATAAAACAGTGATTCTATTACTATGCTTCTCATGTGGGAACCTTGGCTTAGTCCTGGCGATATTTAAGCGTGTCTGCATGTCGCAGCTTAGTAAGAAGCTTCAAGACGTGCTGAAGGAGCAGCCTGGTAGCTCCTCCCAGCTTTTCTGTCTTGTGTTGTTTCCACTGCTGAACTCAACTAGCAATCATTTCAGTACAAGTAAAAGGACAGGAAGACTGCTGAGTGAAAAGCAGCATTTATTTTAAGATATGTGTTTATATACACACAACCAGTGTTGTTACCTCCCCGTTCTCCAGCACTAGGGCTTAAGATCAAGACCAAAAAGTTACCCTTGAAACCAAACCAATCGGTTCTCGCATTGTGTAGAAGGCATAGCATCTGCATGCGAAAGTTCACAAAGGCCAGGGATGCCAGCCAACTATGATTTCCTTCCTTGCAGGACCTTGGCATGGTGAGCGAAAGCAACGTAGACGAGCTGTACCACACCACCTACGCGGCGCTACTGTCCAGTCAGGCGCAGGCTCTGGGCGACTACTGCCACATCGTGGTGGCCCGCCTGCCCTACACAACGCTGCCCGGCCGATTAGACCTGGTGCCGGAGAAGCGGTACCTGCTGCCACAACACCTGCACCAACTCCTAGCCGCGCTCCTGCACGGCACGGCGCTGCCCGAGAGTCGCGTGGACGTAGCACTGAACTCGCACGCGTGTCGCCGTTTCAGCGACGCACTCACACGCGCCGGCAACCTCCACGAGGAGAGAGGCTTCGAGCCGGACAGCCTGTGCGGAAGACTGCAGTCGATGCTTCGCGAGGTGTGATCGCAAGAGGGGAGACATCGTGCGCGAGGCTGTGGTGACACTGGACGCCGCTTTGCGGAGGTTACTCGAGGCTTCTTGTGTGTGTGTGCGGTGACAAGCAGCGGAGAATTTTTAAGGCGTAAGCCTTTAATGCCTCATCGTTGTCGACAGAGGTGTCATGGTTTTTCTAGTCAGACCAGGAAAAAGATCTTTCTGCACGATGGGACTCGAACCATCACCCTTCCGTTCCGCAGCCTAGCGTGGTAATGGCTACGCTACTTTCTGCCAACGCATATGTAGTTCTCCTTGTCTAGGACGCTGGAGAGTATTAGCAGAAAGGCGTCGAGTCAGACGGATGCCTCCCAGACGCCTTCCAGTGTCTCCAGCATTTAAGATTCACAAACATTTGTGTACTTAATTAGCATCTTAACCACACACCAGGGACACAAGCAGCAAGACCGCGATAAAGGCTTTCGCCTCACCGCACTTTAGGTCAACAAGGTCCCCCTGAATTTTTCTAAGCCTTCGAGAGATGACTGGAGCACGGATCTCTTAGTGTAGCTACTACATCAGCACATCTTTGCCACTTACAGACCAGAAGGCAGCCGAAGTGGAGCTGTTTCCTTTCCGGATGCCATAAGGACTTGGTACTGCACTCATGCTGAGAGTGCTGTAAAGCCTGAAGTCCTGTTTTGCGAAGCCCCATGCTGGCTTCCGCAAATATGTATTTCTCTTACGCAGAGCATTTCGTGCTGAGATTTTGTCTACTGGGGAAAAGTAATGTCGCTGTTTCTTTTTTACTTTTTTTCCCCCTGCAAGACTGGCGCGCTTGTGGAATTGGCGATGGCCATTTAAAAAATCTCCATTTTACGCTCAGTATTCAAGGTCACATTTTAGGCTCTTCAGCGCTGTCTGCGCACCAGCAGTAAAGATTACTGCTTCGCACATTACGAAGTGCCTCAGTGCCTGCCATCACGGAATCGAATATTAGTGCACTTTCATTGTTTTTGTAACACCCTTCTGCCATCGAACAATCCACGCATATTCTTTTCCACCGGCAAGAAGAAATTCATCTCTTTTTTGGGGGGGAGAGAGAACTTGTCTTCGTATCGTCTTCCATTAGAAAGACAACTTCTTAGGACCGAATAATACACATGCTGTTCATTACCTCTTAAAGTTTGTCTTCATGCTTTGTCTGTGTCTCTGAATGGCACAGTCCTTTCATTTTGCTAATTTTTCTCTACACCTAATCCTGAGCAGCGCCCCACTTAGGTTATTTTGTGGGAAGAATAATGTGTCACTGCTAAGAGTGAAGTACAAAGAATGAGTCTCATAGCCGGCACTCATCTATCCAGTTTTTCTGCGTTCCGTGAGCCTCATCACCAGGATGCCATAAACATTCGAGCAACTTCATTCTCGTGGGATCTTTACACTGACGAGAAATAGACCATTCTTCTCGTCTGTCATGCTGCGATCGTTCAGGATGATACGGTGTGAACTTCTACCACCTGACTTCGTTTTATTGACATAGTGTATTAATAAGATGGGGCAGTTACAGGAAACAGCCAATAAAATATTCGCGAATTCTTCGTTTCTCTATCAAAGCTCGGAAATGTACGATTGCTATCTCCTAATTAGAAATTATAGCTTTTAAAAAATCTATTAGTGCGGCTAATCTTTGTGGCACTGAAAATAATTATTTTCTTCTGAGTGGCTTATTCTTCTAAAGAAATCAATCTCAAAGAATATATGCCTAAGGATTCGCACTTTTCAGCGCCTATAGGTGGCGCGACGGCATCGTCGTCATGGAGAACGGAGCGGTGATGGCGGTGCCACGGAAGTGCGCACGTATGAAGGATCGGGCAGCTCCCGGCCCTGTTGTGTTTGTCGAAGCGATTCAGTGGCTCACTAAAGAAACGCAGAGGTGCGTCGCAGAGGATGAGACACCTTTTAATGACAGCCATGTGATCCACTATCCGCTTTAAACCATACAACACAAAGGAAGGCAGTGGACGATGTAAACCTCATTTCGATCATCTTTTGCATTGCTTTGCGCTGCAACTTTTTAACATGAAATCTTAACTAATTGGCTTCCATGTACCCTAACTTCAAATATACAGTCCGCGGGATGTAGATGTTTAGAAACTTAAATTTTTTGCTCTGCGCACTAACTATAGGCGCGGACAGTAAATTATCTTTCAATATCGCCGGATGGCATGAAATTCCTTACGCTTCTTCTATTACGAGGTTATGCTTCTGCTGTGCGTGCAGACATTTTTATGCGCCGGTTGCACACGTTGCTCCCCTGGCTATATGTATCGGACGCGGACAGTCTAGTGAACAAAATTTTTTCAGAAGAAATTGAGCCCTGCATGCCGA
This sequence comes from Amblyomma mixtum, assembly GCF_055824585.1. Classification (NCBI taxonomy): domain Eukaryota; kingdom Metazoa; phylum Arthropoda; class Arachnida; order Ixodida; family Ixodidae; genus Amblyomma; species Amblyomma mixtum. Next base: position 94,997,240 of record NC_143018.1, on the reverse strand, counting down.
CGGGTGTGGACTGTATATCGTAAATTAAGGTAATTAACTACGCCCGGCCCAAATGTACTGCTTTAACCTCGCCCTATGAACAAAAGTCGTGAACATGATAACGAGCGAAAAATGCAGACCATTTTGTAAAATGGTCTGTGCACACGGGTACGCTACATTTAAATGTTTCATGCGCACCACAGTCAAAACATCTTCAACTGTTGACATTGAAACCATACCTTTAAAACACACATCTGCAACCTCCCTAGCAGGCTTGTGGTTTTTTTTTTTTTTTGCATTCTTGACGCCATGTCGGGAGAGTTCTCGATAATCTGTAGCGACAACACGGTGCTGGCATTCAGCCGAGATCGCAAAGGATTCAGGTCCTTAATTGAAGTTATAAATCTCCGGACCGAGGAGCGCCGTAACCAGCCAAGCTATGACGGCTAACTCAGCGAGATAACGCCAGTAGAAATCTTCTTTCTAGACGTGCTCACTATACACGACCACTGAATTCGAATCAGTCACTTTATTCCCGATCCACAGCTCCAAGTTACAAAGTGCTTCAAATTTTTTCTGCCTAGAGGAACTGTGCAAGCTCAATAGATCTCACGCTGCTCGATTGATGCACTGGGGAACACTGCACAAACGATTGCTTTCCACTTTTCGCGTCGGCACATCCATTGCACGAAACGTAGCTGCTTGCACTGCGAACGCTGATCACCGGTCGACCGCTTCGGAAGAGAACCGCGTGGGGGCGCCACCATTGCTGAAAAGTGCGAATAACCCACCGCGGTGGCTCAGTGGTTAGAGCGCTCGGCTTCTGGCCCGAAAAACGCGGGTTCGATCCCGGCCGCGGCTGCTGAATTTCGATGGGGGCGAAATTCTGGACGCCCATGTACTGCGCGATGTCAGCGCACGTTACAGAACCCCAGGTGGTCGAAATTTCCGGAGCCCTCCTCTACGGCATTCCTCATAGCTTGAGTAACTTTTGGACGTTAAACCCCAAACTAAACCACACCAGAGGATAGGTGGCTTTTTGCGCTGTACTCAAAACAACTGTGGTCTGCTATCAATTACTTCTGCACCTCCGCACCAGTTTAACAACTGTAAAGGATCTCACACGAAACCACACAACTGTAGAAACACATATTCATGGCTTATTTATTTTTTCATATAAGCTTGCTTTTTACCCGCTCTGTTTCGTTGTGTAACATGGTTTTGCAATTTTTTTATTCTGTGATTTCTGGCTGCCTATATGCTTTTGTACATGTATTTCTGTCGCCTTTGAGCATGATTGTTTCATGTACATCCATTTTTCTCGTCTTTAAGTATGATTGTTTGATTTTAGTGCTGCACGCGTGATAGTCGACACCATTTTAAATTATGTCATCATTCATTGTTTTTCTGGCGCACTTCTTTAGGACATGCCGGGCCAGTCACTCGATCAATCTGTTTCGACACCAGCGTTTTGTCATTGTGAGAAAGAATAATAAATCATGATTAAAATGACCTCACCTTCACTGGCACTACACATGCTCTGTTCAAACTGTTTCTGGGCTCGTGTCCTGGAGATGGCCTTATCAATTAGTCATCGAATAGGCATTGCAAATGCTTGTATGTTGAATCCGGTCAATGTCAATGTTGCCATTAGCTAAAAAACTTGTAGATCGAAGGATGTGTTTTTGTAAAATGATCTGCAGGGAACAACCCACACGCTACAAGTTTTTTTTAAACGCTTGTGCTCCTGGAAGGCTTGCGCAAACTATAGAGTTAATCGCAAAGCACGTGTGCTGTAGGGGGCGTGCGAGGACGTGATTTAAGATGACTGGCCTTCGGATAATCAGTGTCCTCTCCGGGCTGTGCCGTACCACGTTATTGCAAACGTGTTTCTTGTCAGGCTAAAACATCTCGACACTTTAACATCTTACAGTTCTTAAGGACCTGGAAGACAGAATACCACCCTCAGCCCCTGCCAGGTCCTTAAATTTTATTCGGTGCTCGCCCCTCTTCGTTACAAGTCCACTAAGCTAGTGTACTCAACTTCGGCGATTGTCGACACTAAATTTAGCATTTTTAAAACCTTACAGTGGCCCTTAAATCTATTTCTGATATTGAAAACCTCACAGTGATAACTGTATATGTTTTGGCAGTGCACCCAGGCGTGAGCACGTTGGGAGGAAGCCACATAGTGTCAACTGTTCTGCCCCGCGTCACTGAATGCCAGCCGCCGGAGCCGCTTCTCGACTGTCAGTTAGGCCAACGAAACTCACACAGTCTGGAGGCAAGCATGCTTCTGGCTAGCGGTACTTAAAATAAAATTTTGTTGCGCTTTGTTAACATAAATTCAATGTTTATCCACATCTCAGAACACGCACAAAATTAGCTACAGACGCAGGTCCTACACAGCGTCAGCCGCCAGACGGCCGAGCGTTCCCGTGGCAGGTGGTAGAACTCAGCTGCCCTTTACGCAGAGTTATCACCCTCTAAATAAATCCGCAACCAGTATAAAAGCCCACACAGTGTTTAAAATTAGCACAGCGTAGCTTCAGACTTTTCCCACAAGGGCCAGAAATGGCGTCTCCCCACTAGAATGCTCCAGATAGAGGCGTATGTAGAACAATGAAAATGCGTAGTCATGTAATATTTGAGAGAAACATGAAAATCCACATGCATTTCTGAAGTTTTCCGTGCCGTTTCGAATCATTTTCGTAGAGTCCCTAGTTGGTTTTCGTATGATGTGTACGACGTCAAACGAAGTCCATGAGTACTCTCGGGTTTGTCTGGTAGCGGTGAATAAAGCATGTCGGGTAAGCTGCCGGGAATGCTCTATTGTGAACTTTGTTTGTGTATAAAACACAAGCCAGCAATTATTTTTATTCGATTTTGGTCACGGAGTTTGCATGAATTTAGACTTTTGCATATGTTGTCTTTGTGGTCCACAGGACGTCGTATGTTCAGTATGGTTTCCATAACAGTCATACAAAAACACGCGAAATCATGAGAATTTGTCATATGAAACTTTTAATTACGCCTCCGTACGTGTATAGAGCTTTCTAAGCAAGATTTGTACCTTAGCCGGCCTTGGCGCTTTTATTGGAGAATTTCACGTCTAAACGAGAGATCTAATTAAGCCTCGGGTATTATCAATAAACTCATCGTTAGCAAGACCTTGACCTGCTGCGAAAATAAACTGTCGAAAATTGCGAGCACTAGGAACTTAATTCACTAAAAGCGGTGTTTTCGACAGGCATGGCAGCCGCGTGAACGGTGGAGTCCTGCGGAAAGAGGTGAATCCGGAATGGGGATCTATTTTAACTGCCCCTTGAAGTATACGTCATGAGCAATAGAGCCGCGGCGCAGAGAATGAATATATCATAAGCTGAAGGCACAGAGAAGACGCAACTGAGATGACGAAAAACCACCTTGCATTATCTCATGAGACGCTTTAGGTTGGATGGAAAGACCATAAGGCTTTGCTCTTGGCCCCGCCATGTCATCGCTCGTATCAAGCATACTACATATTCTGCATGCTGGCGTAGTGCTCGGTACACAATATGCATGACAATGTGTAACGTTACGCGAGATATTGTTAACAGAATGTGCAACCGGAAGTGCGACTGTACAAAATATATACATCATTAATGTCATGGACTACTTCCTCGAAGCAAGAAGCAAGCACGCAGCGAGCTATGGAAAGGAAAATGATAGGTGTAACGTTAGAGATCGGAGGAGGACGGAGTGGGGGAGGGAACAAACGCGGGTTAATGACATCTTAGTTGAAATCAAGAGGAAGAAATGGGCTTGGGCAGGGCATGTAATGCGAAGGCAAGATAACCGCTGGTCCTTAAGGGTAACAGAGTGGATTCCAAGAGAAAGCAAACGTAGCAGGGGACGGCAGAAAGTTAGGTGGGTGGATGAGATTAAGAAGTTTGCGGGCATACAGTGGCGGCAACTGACAAAGGACAGGGTTAATTGGAGAGACATGGGAGAGGCCTTTGCCCTGCAGTGGGTGTAGTCAGGCTGATGATGATGATGATGACTTCCTCGAAAGATGAGATGTCACTGTAACTAGCGGCTGTGAACAAAGGACCGTACTCTTTTCCGCTTAGTCTTTCGTGTACAGCATGCAGAGTTCAGCGCCTAGAATATTCCTGGTTACAGGCATCCAAACTTCTGTCCTCTCGCAGTGCTCTAGGCTTATTACGTCACCAGATTGTCAGCTGCCCGAAGAAAGAGCAAAGTTTCGCTTGCCGTACGTTTAACCTTTTATTCATGGCTGCGTTCAGAATGGCTGTTAGTGCGGCTCCGTTAGCAATTTTCTTTGCTTGGGCACCTCACTCCGCCTGTCTTCCATAACGCAGCCGCTTCATTTTATGGACCTGTTTCGCTGGCGCGGCGGCTGCTTCCAATAAACCCCCGTGAAGGTCGCTTCTGTTGTCACCGGATAAGATGGGCCGGAAGCTGCTTGCTATGTTTGTGCGACAGGCCTCATTCACTTGGCCGTGAGTACCTCGCATGACTGATTATTGAGGCGTGAGGTTATATACATGTATGACGTGAGCAAATCCTCATGCTTTCCTTCATGATAAAAGTTTTGGGAGCAGCACAGACGTCAAGTTTGGGGGCGTTAACAGCGGTGGTAAACCTAGGTTTGATTTCATGACAGATACACTGGCAGTGTGATGAAAGTTGGATGAAATGAAAGGTGCTGATTTATTCTGAAACATTTCTATCTCGTTCATGAGAGCCTCTATGTCAGGCATAAATATTAGTTCACTTCCTTCAGGTTCATCTGATTGGACGTCAGCAGTCATCAAATTTACACATACAATGGTGTAAATCTTTCCTTTGCAGCTCCGTCAGGCAATGAATGCATGATCCTCTCAAAGGGTATCAACTTCTGCCCGCAAGCGGCAAACCGAATGAGCTCCAAGTTTACAAAAACCTCGAAAGTTTCTCCTGAATCCCTAGACTGGGGAAATGCTATCGCGATGGCCCCAAAAATTTGACCCCGGTCGAAAACTTCCTTGTATTACCCACTGGACGCCCCCTCCGCTGCACGCCAAGTGTTTTGATTTCTATATAAAAGCGATGCAAAAGACATCCTTTCGCATTTTATTAAACGTAACTCTTACCGACCTATCCCAACAATACATGAGCGCAAAGCATTGCACGCTCTTAGCAGTCGATCGGACATTTTAGTTATGGATGATAAGAGTGGCGCCACAGTGCTTATGGACGAAAATTGTTAACTTGATGAGGCCTAAAGAAAACAAAACGATTCCACATTTTAGAAGGTTCTCCGCGCTGATCTTATGCCAGAGTATAAAAGCCACACTTCCGAAACTATTGGCAGTCTGGCAAAAAAGAAGGAAATTGATGACAAGATCGCACAAGCACTTATTCCACCAGTTCAGGTGCGGGACGTTTTTATTGCCTTCCGAAAATTTAGAAAGCATACGATCAGGAAGACCAATCGTGTCCGGTATTGGAACCGTTGCTGAAAAAATCTACAGTTATGTCGACAACCTCATTAGGAATATCTCTCCCTGATACCTCTCCTATGTTAAATAAACCACTCATCTTTAGGCAAGATTCTTGATTTAGTCATCCCAAATAATTTCCTTCTGGTCGCCCTGGATGTCGTTTCACTGTACACCAACATACGCTTGCAGATGACATCAAAGCAGTCGTTAATTGTTACGGCCGTTTAAAAGCCTAAAAACTTACTGACGGCAACACGCTTACAAGGCTTGTTAAAACTGATATTCGAGCCGCACAGTTTTTATCTCCGTGGCCATCATTGTGAGCAAATAATCGGAGCATCATTGGGCACAAAAATTGGCCAAATTACGCCTATGCAAGAAAGAATTCCTCGATAGTTACCGGTATAAGAAAGACTTATACAGGAGGTCCATCGACGACTTCTTTTCGATCTCGACGCATCGGGAGGGAAAACTTAATTTATTTGCAACTTCAGCAATACCTGTACTAACAACTTATTCTCCTCTTCATACTCGGCCACTATAAAAACTTTCTTGACGTCAAAGTAACTAGCACAAGCGCAAAACATGACACAACAGTTTGGAGAAAACCCCATACACAGACAATACTAGCACTTTCAGTGCAGTCGCACCAGGCATTGTACAGCCTCCTTTCCTTGCAGCCAGTTTCGACGTTTTCGCAGGATTGGCTTCAAAGCAGAAGATTTTGAATGTCACTGAGCTAAACTCCGTACGGACATACCATGCCAGAAACGCCCTCTGACAATCATCGATGATCAGTCACAAAAGTTAAACATAAAAAAAGCAACTATAAACGACGCAAAGCAGGCACGCTTTGACTCCCACGTCAACTTCGTCCTTGCCCATTCGGTACCTATCCCCAATGTTAACCCCCCACTTAAGAATCACAGCAGCATACTTCTATAGATTGAAGGAATGCTGAAGTGCTCCCAACTCTATGAGTTATGTTAGCTTGTTGTTGTAACTTGATATGTTATGTTATTATAACTTGTTGTTGCTGAAAACGTTTCCATGGTGTAAAATTTCATTTCTTTCTTTTTTATGACGCATTCAAACACTCTGCTGCTGTTAGGTACTGCAACAGTGATATGTTCGTTTATCCTGTGTTTTTCTCTGACATTGCTCTATATTTCTTTTTCTTTTTTGATATTTCGGCATCACGAGCGTTCCCATCAGAACATCGCCTGTAAACCTCATATGGTTTGAGTGGCACATGTGCCACCGACATGGAGCTACTCTGAGTTGTCTGAACCTGAGTGTCTCTGTTTGGTTTTGGTTTGGCGTCGCTTGAGACCACACAGATGCGGCCAGAGGCGCTGCAGAGGCTTACAAATGGCGTGGTTTTACCTTCTTTTGTTAATTCCTTACGCCGCTTTTTTTTTTTTTTGGCTATCTCTACCCTCAGTATCGCCCGCCTCCACCTCATGTCGAGGGAGTGAGGGGCGTATCTACGTTCGCATGTACGTACAGTCTTTGCCAAAAGTAACCAGGCCGCTTGGATTGCTTCTCATTACTATAGTAGAGCCCTCACGTCTTCCCTAAAGATCAAAAAGTTCTCGGAAGGTGATGACAGGGGTTCTCCTTGCCGTGCAGAGATTTAGGGCTTGAGGGCTGGCACAATAGCTTTAATATAGGACTGAGAAGCAAACCGTGCAGCCTGGTTGCTTTTGACAAAGACTGTACGTACCTACATAAGTACATCTTCCGTCGTGTGTACTATCAGCAACGAATGAAACGCGAACAAGAAAGTTAGGTGCCAATACAAAAACGCCAACATATTAGCTCCTGGACAAGAAATTCAAGCCAGGTTGAATAACACTTTTTGAAGAAAAGTTTTCACGCTTTCGAAATAAAAAAAAAAGCGCGATGATAGTACTAAGATCCCCTGGCTAAGAGATTCGCAATTTGCGTTTCAGTTCTTGTAGATAGTACATACGTCTCGAGGCTGGCCGGGCGTTTTGCTTGCCCCTGTGTGTCGGCGTATGCCTTCACTCTCTCACTCTCTCCTTTAAACTCTTTCTGGGCAGATTTGCGTGCTATCAAAAGACGCGGGTAGGCCCCGCGCTCTCACTCTTCAATAAGGCCGGCCTCCAGTCAAAACGTCAAATAAACGCGTTGACTTTTTTCACTCCGACTCTCTAATCTTAAAGCACTTCTCTTTTAGCGTTCTAGTCCTAAGATCCCCACTCACCAATTTCGGCATTGTATGTTTGGCGACGCGGGTTCTTCGGCAAGAGCAACCTGGATCCCACAAGCCCCACCCGTGGCAACACCTGTCATCGCAGGGCCGCGGCGCAATGCCAAACCACTGCTCCACTGCACCAGGAATGGTATGAAGACTAGCAAGGATCTATGAACGTAAAGTAGATAATGACCATGCCTGCAAAGCGCTACGCAAAGGGGACTCCGGGCCGATGAAGGCACCCATGAAAGCAGTCACGTCATACCGTTAAGGCTTGGCGTTAGTATCCGCTTCTATTTTTACTCTTTACGCCCATCCCTCATGTAATACCCCACACCAAAGGGCATTTGAGGTACTAATAATAAATAAATAAATAAATAGTTGCTGATCTTGTTACTTTTGCAGTGGTCATATTGGTTTATTTTTTTATTTTTTTGGTTTACAATGCATACGTAAACCAAGGACGAGTAGGCAAAAGGCGTTAAACAACACCTAAGGCCTGCCCTCCTAAACAAAAACAAACAACAAATTAAAACAAACATTCGAAGCATTTTACAGCAACCGACTTCGAACAGAAAAAAAAAACGCAGGTTAAAATTAAATTGGCAGTAATATACAGATTTGATACCAAAAAAGATACAACGGTGTTTACTTATACAGCCCTGTCACGAAAGTAGCATATCATGCACGGCTCTTTTATAGCTTTGGTCACTTTGTTTTTCCATTGCCATAGAAAGTAGCGGGGCGTAAGCATTTAGAACTCGCGGTATCATAAATGTCAACATTTGGTGGCCATAATTTGTACGGGACTTTGAAACATGGAAATTAGCTGTTCGGAAGTTATATAGTCCAGGCATGTGCAGATATGTGTTCTGAAACGTTTCTTTACTGTATTTTATTTGATTCTTTATGTATATAGCCAGTTTTTTGTCATACATTGTTTGTATTTTAAGTAACTTGTGTTTCCTAAAAACCTCCCCTGTGTCTTGGCTGAGTGTAAGGTCGAATACAGCTCGGATAGCCCTTTTTTGCAGCGCAAATAATTTTGCTATATTAGTAAGTGTTGTTGTTCCCCACACAAGCAGGCCGTAATGTATATAGGAGTGAACTTAAGAGTAGTATAGCTGTAGTTTGCATCTGACAGGTACAAGCATTCGTAGTCTGTTTATCATGCCCACTGACCGCGATACTTCAGTGCGTAAATAATCTGAATGGTCATTCCACAGTAAGTGCTGCTCGAAAATTACTCCTAAAAATTTTATTCAATTTTCACGAAGTAGTTGAATTTTGAAATTTCAGTTGAAAACTTTCAGTAATGATCTTGTTTTTGGCTCTAAATACGACATATTTAGTCTTTTCAACATTTAGTTTCAATTGGTTAGATTCCAGCCATGAAGAAAGTTCTTGTAGCCATACGTTTGCTTCTTTTTCTAAGATAGCCATATTATTTCCTGAAAAGAACACATTAGTATCATCTGCGTAAATAATAATATTCTTAGTCTGAGGTAAGTTCACTATGTCGTTAATATACAGAAGGAAAAGTATCGGTCCTAAAATAGAACCCTCTTGTACACCAACTACAATTTCCCCTGGTGTTGATGATACTGCGTTTATTTGGGTTATTTGAAAACGATTTTTTAAATAACTGGTGATAAGCTCAAGAGCAAGACCTCTTACCCCGTACCGTTCCAGCTTTTGGAGAAGGATATCGTGTTTTACCGAGTGAAAAGCTTTTTTTAAATCAAGAAAAATTCCTATTGTTACTAGTCTTTTTTCTATATTGTTGCGGGAAAGAATATATTTACAAATATTTACAAATAGATAAGAACAGCTGTGAGCGACACCGAGAACACAGTCCGAACTTAGTTGTCGTCTTCTACTCTTCCCACTCGTGCCATCGCTCTTTGTCGTCGTCGTCTACCCGCTTCAGGACCCCCGGCTGCTGAAACGCCGTCTCGGCGTTAGGGCGGTGACGTATGGGCGTCGTGATAAGGTTTAAGGCGACAGACGTGGACGATGTCGGTGGTGGCGCCAGAGGACGATGGCGAGGTTTCAAGGGGAGCAATTTCATAGTTCACGTCGGTAACACGGCGCACGACACGGTAAGGGCCACGGTAGTGCGAAAGGAGCTTCTCGGAGAGACCGACGCTGCGAGAGGGCGTCCAGAGAAGGACGAATGATCCTGGGGTATATTCGACGGCCTGGTGACGGCGATCGTAGGCTGATTTCTGGGAAACTTGAGAGGCTTGGAGCCTACTACGTGCTATTTGACGAGCCAGCGTGGCCTGGGAGATGGCGTCCCGAGCGTAAGCAGTGGTGGGGGCTGAAGAGTGAGTGTGTCCAAAGGCAAGGTGGGATGCCTACCAAACAAAAGGTAGAAAGGAGAATAGCCTGTTCTGTCATGAAGGGAAGAGTTATATGCAAATGTCACATAAGGCAAGGCTGCGTCCCAATCAAGGTGGTCTGGCGATACGTACATGGCTAACATGTCGGTGAGCGTGCGGTTGAACCTTTCCGTAAGCCTATTGGTTTGTGGGTGGTAAGCTGTCGCGAGCTGGTGCTGCGTGTCACACGAACGAAGAATGTCGTGAACTACTCTGGATAGAAAATAACGACCGCGGTCGGTGAGCAGTTGACGAGGGGCGCCGTGGTGAAGGATGACGTCTTGCAGTAGAAAATCGGCAACATCGGTAGCGCAGCTGGACGGCAAAGCACGCCTGATGGCGTACCGAGTCGTATAATCAGTTGCGACCGCGATCCACTTGTTGCCGGAGAGGGACGTCGGAAAAGGGCCAAGAAGGTCGAGGCCAACACGGTGAAAAGGTTCCGGAGGGATGTCGATGGGTTGCAGAAGACCGGCAGGCAAAGTGAAGGGCCTTTTCCGACGTTGACACAGGTCACAAGCGGCCACGTAACGCTTGACGGAACGATAGAGACCAGGCCAAAAGAAGCGATGCCGCACCCGAGCGTACGTGCGGGACACGCCAAGGTGACCGGCTGTCGGCAGATCGTGCAGTTCTTCAAGGACAGACGAGCGTAGACGTTGGGGTATCACGAGCAGGAGCGGAGGGCCATCGGAGCGTAGGTTTCGGAGATACAAAATGCCGTTCTGGAGCACATAAAGGTTCAGAGACGGAGATCGGTTTGCAGAACGGAGGCCATCAAATATAGGACGTAAAGATGAGTCGTGGCGCTGTTCGTTGGCAATATCGGCAAGATCGGAGATAGATAAGAGGCAGGGCAGGGTCTCAGCGTCCTCTAGGTCAGGTGGTTCCACAGGGTATCAGGATAAACAGTCAGCGTCCTGGTGATGGCGCCCTGACTTGTACACGACGGAGTATGAGTATTCTTGGAGGCGCAATGCCCGGCGACCAAGGCGACCGGTGGGATCTTTTAGTGAAGACAGCCAACAGAGAGCGTGGTGATCAGTGACAACAGCGAATGAACGGCCGAACAGGTAGGGTCTGAATTTAGCTACTGCCCAGACAAGGGCAAGACACTCGCGCTCAGTAATGGTGTAATTTTGCTCTGCGGCTGAAAGTAGGCGGCTGGCATAAGCGATGACTCGATCTTGACCATGTTGACGTTGGGCTAGGACGGCGCCGATGCCATATCCGGAGGCGTCCGTGCGAACCTCTGTGGGAGACGACGGGTCAAAATGTGCTAAGATGGGCGGAGTGGTCAGCAAATGGACGAGGGATGAAAATGAGTTCTCTTGAGCAGGGCCCCAGGTAAAGGGGGTGTCGTTCTTCAGAAGATCGGTGATGGGACGAGCGATGCCGGCGAAATCTTTGATAAAACGGCGAAAATACGAGCACAAGCCGAAAAAGCTGCGCACATCTTTCGACGACCTTGGAAGAGGAAAGTCCTTCACAGCTTGAATTTTGATGGGATCTGGGCGTACACCAGAAGCGTCAACGAGGTGTCCGAGAATAGTGAGTTGGCGACGACCGAACTTGCATTTCGATGAGTTCAGCTGAAGTCCGGCGTTACGAAACACTGTCAGAATATTGGAGAGGCGCTCGAGGTGCGTGGAAAAAGTAGGCGAGAAAACCACAACATCGTCTAGGTAACAGAGGCAAGTGGACCATTTAAAGCCACGAAGAAGGGAGTCCATCATTCGTTCGAAGGTAGCCGGGGAGTTACAGAGGCCGAACGGCATGACTTTAAACTGGTATAAACCATCAGGCGTCACGAAGGCGGTCTTCTCGCGGTCCTTTTCATCAACGGCAATTTGCCAGTACCCCGATCGAAGATCAATTGAAGAGAAATATTTGGCGCCGTGGAGGCAATCTAATGCATCATCGATCCTTGGGAGCGGATATACGTCTTTTTTTGTGATGCGGTTGAGGTGCCGATAATCAACGCAGAAGCGCCAGCTGCCGTCCTTCTTTTTCACCAGGACGACTGGTGAAGCCCAAGGACTTGACGAGGGCTCGATGATGTCTTTTGCGAGCATCTTGTCCACCTCTTGATTTAGGACGGTGCGTTCGGCGCTGGACACTCGGTACGGACGTCTGCGGAGAGGAGCGGAATCACCGGTGTTTATGTGATGCGTCACCACAGAGGTCCGAGCCAAAACACGGCTATCAAAGTCGAAGATGTAGCGGAAAGATGATAAGAGGCACTTACGATCGCGAGCTTGCATCGGCGGTAGGTCAGAAGCGATCATGTCGGCGTAGTCGTCTGTTGGGTTCACTGTTGATGGGGCCGCAGGCAGCCGGCATTGCTGAGTGGAAGGTAAGCAGCTGTCCACCACTGATATCACACATTCGGCAGCAGGGTACAGCGTGGCGAGTGAGATGCCTTGCGGGAGCGGTTGGATGGATGAACCAAAGTTCAGGACCGGAAGGTACGCTCGGTTGGCCGACATTGTAAATACAATGTGTGGAAGCGCAATGCTGCGCGTCAGGGCGACGTCAAGTTCCGGAGTGACTACGTAGTGACCATCAGGTACAGGGGGAACAGATGAGAAAGAAATGTAAGTTGCGGCTTGAGGCGGTAGACGGACAAAGTCGACAGCACAAAGACGGTGTATAACTGGGGACGGCGACTCAGCAGAAAGAGGAAGGTCATGCTCAACAACATTAGTGGCGCAGTCAATGAGGGCTGAATGCTGACAGGAAGTCGAGGCCAAGAATGACTTCATGAGGGCACTGGTCCAGAACAGAGAACAGAACGGATGTATGGCGGCCGGATATGGTCACACGGGCTGTGCAAGTCCAACAACATGAGGCGTTCCGCCGTCGGCAACGCGGAGAACGGCTTTGGGTGCCGGGGTCAGTACTTTTCGGAGGCGGCGTCGTAGGGCTGAACTCATGACGGATACGTGCGCGCCTGTATCGATCAGGGCTCGCACAGGCACTCCATCGACATGAATGGCGAGCAAATTATGGTGTGCGCGAAGGGCTAATCGAGGATTTTGGGACTGGGGCTGTACTGCAGCATCACCTCCAGACACTGCAGCGTCTAGTTTTCCGCTTGCGAGCGTCCGTAGGGGCCAGGAGAGGAGCGACGGCGTTGGGGCGAACGAGACTGTCGACGCAAGGGGGACGGGGAGCGGCTGGAGCGGGGAATCTGGCCGTCGACTGTAGCACTGTGCTGGGCTGGAGGGGGCGTGTAGTGGCTGGGCTGTTCGTCGTCGCGGTGGGAGCTGAGAGGACGGTATGTGCTGCGACGGGACCAATAATTTCGACAGTGGCGGGAGATGAGGCCAATGCGGTGGCAATGGAAACAAATGGGCCTGTCGTCGGTTGTCCGCCACTCATTAGGGTTTCGGCGACGTGTAGAGAAGTACGAAGGTCGTCCAGGAGCAATCGCAGTGATTTCGGGTGGTGGTGAAGACCGTACAGGGCTGACGGGCTGGAAACCAAATTGTCAATATTGTCAATTAGCTGTTCCTTATTATTAAGCAAAGCAGATTCTGTTGTTTTATTTTTTGGAAACCATATTGCTCTTTTGCAATAATTTCGTGTCGTGCCAGATAATTATACAGGCGATTATTTATTACATGTTCAGCAACCTTCGCAAAAGTTGAGAGAACGGAAATCGGTCTCTAGTTGTTGAGGTTGTTGGCATCACCGCTCTTGTGAATTACAGCTACACGAGCCACTTTCATCAAGTCTGGGAACCTACCAGTGTTAAGCATAATGTTACAGATATGTGCTAGTGGGGCAGCTAAAATATCTGCAACAAATTTGATTGGCCATGTCAGGATGTCATCTATTCCCGGAGCACTATTGTTTCGGAGTGAGTTAATTATGTCTACAATTTCATTATCAGTACATGGTTCCAGGAAAATTGAATTTGTGTCTGTCTTCTTTATGTAACTTGTAGGCTCTTTACGGAGAGGATCTACATTTTCCATTACACCAGCTGTAAGGAAATGCTCGTTAAATTTATTTGCCAAGTCAATCCCCGTGGAGGACACTGTTTGGTTTTTTCCCGAGGATATCGTTTACGAGAGCCCAACTCTGCTTTGGAGATGTAGTATTCGAGAACTTGTTTAGATAGTATTCTTGTCTAGCCTTTTTTATGTCGGCTTCGCATGTTTTTATGTCGGATGTTGAGGTACCCGTGCGAGTACCTCAACATCCTCATTGTTTTCACAAATTTCGGACAGTATGTAGTAGGACTTTTCATTTTTTATGTATGCAGTGAGTCCGCCTCCTCTCCTGTCACCCCTTGTTCGAGAAACACTGGTGTAAGATTCAAGATTAAAAGCATCAAGTTCACTTTTCAACCATGTTTTCGAGAATACCACGACATCAAATTTTATCGACAGTTCGTTCAGCAATGTGACCAGTTCATCCTGTTTATGACATAGGCTTCGCACGTTTAAATGAAGAACTGAGAAATAATTTTTTCAGACTTCTTCAAGCTTGACATTTGGTTATTGAAAGAAACGATGTCAATGTAAGCCATAGTGATACTTAACAAAAAAAAATCAGGTTTAGAGCTTGAGACGATAAATGGAAAACTATCTAATCTTCTCGAGATCGCTCTCAGAAGCAATGCATACTACACGGTCGCCTTCCCTTTTTCTTGAGAAAATTTTCCCATTTCGTGCCCATGTGAACTTGTAGTCAAATTCCTTTGCCTTCACGCGAGCAAGCCAGAGAAGTCGCTTGTTTTTGGCTGTCAGGTTTTCATAGAACCGGAGGTCAGATTGTTGCGTTCTGAGTTCTTGAGATTTGGATAGCCATTGCTCCTTTGTCTTGCGGCTCACGAAACGTATTAAAACTGGAGGGTTTGCGTTTTTTGAGGGGAGCCTGTGAATTTCATCGAGGTCAGTTTCTTTGAGTGAATCGATACCAAGTGATCGATACCAATCGATACCAAGTGATATATGTGAATGCTTGCCGGTCCGCCCAGCTTTCTGCCCTTCGGAATTGTATTGTTCAGTGCCATTACATCCACGCTGGTCGTGTGCATGGGCTACTGCTTGCTACGTTACTGCTAGCGAGTGACATGGCCTTATCTAGCCATTTGAGTGCGTGGCAAAAGGAGTTAGATATGAGAGATAAATGAGTCCTTGGAAGCTCGTTATCAGCAGGACTGTGTACCGTACGGTATAGAAGGTTACACGTTGGTGACGCAGGGTTTCTTCTTATCACGTACTCTATTGTCATGCAGTGGTGACAACGTCGCAGACAATAGAGGAGGTCATTCACGTGGCGCTGGAGTGAACTCTTCATGGGGCAGACCTGCAGCCGCAAAGAACTGAACTCGGCGGCGGCGGCGAAAGCAACAAGCGAGCTTGTGCTCGTAGGAGATAAGGAATGCCCGCTGTTCTCGGCAGTGCTCAATTTAAAACTGTCAACGAACTTTCGAGATACGGCGTGCAAAGTATCTGCAACAGCCTCCAACAGAGTACAATCGGCTTCGCACGGGTGCTATTATTTGGGATAAGTCTTGTCTTATCTCGCGTCACGAGGTGACAAAGCCACGTGCCGGCGTCCGTGAGCATGAACCAATATACATCGCAAAAAGCTATGCGGTAATATTCACGAGGTTTAGATGCTGCAAATATGCAGTTTGGCTCCAAACCAAGGAACGCTGTATGCGTTTAAAGTGGTCCATTATGACAGATGCAGGCAACAACTGGTTAATAAGATACTAAGAAAGTATGCGGGATGACGTAATACAGAAATTAGGCCCCGTTTTTTTTATCTATAAATGAAAAGACATACCGGGAGCTCCTACCTGATCTTTCTTCGTTTTACTACCATGTATCCTCTGAACCTGCTTAAATTTCTATAAGCGACAACGCATTTAAAGCCTCCAAATCCGACATCGAAAGCCCGTGGAGTGATTGCTTCTCTCTTCTATATTACTTTTAGGTGGTTCGTGAAGCTAAAGCTACAGCCGCGCGAAAACTCATCTTTCAAGGCACACCCAATGTTAGTTCTAAGCAAAAATCTATTTTGTTCTTGATGCAAGCGGTGCTTCTTTCACAACAAGAGATGCACTTATTGCTCACAAGGTTGGTTTTAAAATGACATTTATTTTTTTTTATCTGACCGTTCGGTTCTAACTCGAGAGATCAATAGCACAAACGACCCAACGTGTTTCGAGCGAACGGAGCGTGCTCGCTGACCGCGGCGAAGTGAACGGCCACCGCTATTAGCAGCGGCTTGACAGTACATACGTCATCACTTTCCCCAGCGGCGCGTCTTTTCCACTCGCCGCTGCAGATAAGGCTGACGCACTGTCGAAGACGCGCCGCAGCCTCTGATAAGCGACGGAGAGGCCGCAGATAGCCAATGGTGACAACACTTTAATTCAGTAGCTTCCATAGGTCATTCCAGAAAGCGCAGGAGTTCGTCTGGTTTCTAAGGCAGCATCCGGATTTTTCCTCCATTGCATCACAGGGCAGCCTATCAGCAAGTGCTCTTTAGCCGAGTGTTCGAGTTCAGGAGAGTGTTCTCACAGCTTAGAGCGAGAAAAAAGCGTTTCTCCAACGAAGAAAAAGTAGACATGGTGCTAGCCTTGGGTGCGAACAGCTCAGATATTTCACAGCTGGCATCCCGGAACCAAACCAAGATAATCAACCATTGTGCGACTCTACGAGGCCCTCAGGCAGACCAGAAACTTCACCACGAAGCGTCATAGGGTGAGCTCCACAAGTCAACCTGCTCGCGCTGGTGTCCTTTTTATCGCGGCTTCCCGTCCTCATGCAAGCGTGCGCGGTTTAAGTGCGAGACTGGAATGTCGGCATCGACGGCATGGAGGACACTGTAGAGCGCAGGCCTCCTGCCATACCACGTACATCTGCATCAAAAGCTTGAAGATCAAGACTTAGAAAAGCGTCTGGACTTTTCAAACTGGGTGCCCATCAAGGCGGACGAAGACGCGGATTTTGTGAATAAGATTATTTCGACAGACGAGGCAAATTTCTCGAGGAACGCGCAGGTAAACCTTCATAACGCGCACTATTGAGTGAAGCAAATCCCCCAAGGCTTATTGGGTCCCACAACCAGTACCAGTGGTATTTCAGCATGTGGTGTGGGATTCATGATGGAACCCTAATCGGCCCTGTATATTTTTATCGAACGCTGACACGACAGCGATATGTTTCTGAGATCTTAGAAGGAGCAGTGGATAAACTATTTTGCGGCCTGCCCCTAGCACGACTCTCTGACGTGTGATACCAACACCAACAGCGAAAGCCAAGCCAGAACGTGGCTTGATCGCTCCTTTCCCAACCTTTGGATTGGTCGCCACGGACCTGTGGCGTGGCCTGCTCGATCCCCAGACGTCACACCTTTGGGCTTTTTTTATGGGGATACCTCAAGGATCGGGCGCACGACACAAAGGCGCCAATGTCTGAAGCTCTGAAGACGAAGATAACTCAAGTTTCTCGTCAGATTCCTCAAAGCATGCTGAAGGCTGCGTCGGCAAGTGTGATAAAGAGGTGTGAGAACAGCATAGTTCTCAATAGTGGATTGTTCGCACACATATTGAACTGGAGGGCAGCGCGTCAATGCGAGAATCCGGTGGTTGCAGTGAATTATAGCTACCAATCTTCGCAGCTTTTACTTCCTATACGGGAGTAAAACTTTCGCTTTAACCGGCTGTCCGTGGCCTGTCTGTCGCATATCACAGACTGCGGCCCGTCTTTTCCA
This sequence comes from Amblyomma mixtum, assembly GCF_055824585.1. Lineage (NCBI taxonomy): Eukaryota > Metazoa > Arthropoda > Arachnida > Ixodida > Ixodidae > Amblyomma > Amblyomma mixtum. The sequence continues at coordinate 94,979,424 of NC_143018.1, read as the reverse complement.
CGCGCCGCTGCGGAATGTGCTGAGGCACTATCAAGCCGCTGATAAGAGCGGCGGCCGTTCACTTCGCCACGGACAGCGGGCGCGCTCCGTTTGCTCGAAACGCCGTTGAGAGCGCTGCAATATGGTAGCGCACGAGCCCAGTGACGTGGTATTTTTTTTCATATTTCGCGGGCTTTCTTTAGATACCGGAAAAAAGGGTCCCATAGGAGATACGAGGCTACAATAAACTAGATTGGTTGTTTCTAAACCTGCTCTACAACCTAACGTAACACTCTTGACACTAAAATGAGTACTTGAAAATTTGAATAACTCATCTTAGTTAATTAACTAATTAGGCAGAATAAATAAATATTCTGAGGAGCGCCACATGATGGCAAACAATGTATAGTTGGTTTCAGCGGGGTGCGGTTTACAGCCATTTTTAAATCCTTGGCTCAAGCTACGTGAAACACCCTGTGTATATATCAAAGGTGATTTGTTGGCAGCTGATTGATCGATATAAGAAAAATTCACAGGAAATTGAAACACACACACACGCTTATATACGCTTATATACAGGGTGTCCCAGCTAACTTTGACCAAGATTTTTAAAAAAACCAGCGTTCTTCTGAACTAAAATTGCGTGGATGTTGTTCGGGTTTATCTAAAGTTAGAGTGCCATTTTTTTCGCTCCTCCTATTTGAATAATTAGTTGAGCGAAATAAATTAACTTGCCGTAAGGGCAGGGATAAAGGAGTGTCTGAGAGAAGAAAGCAAGGAAGAGGTGCCGTATTCGACCACCTGGGGATCTTTAACGTGCACTGACATCGCACAGCACACGGGCGTCTTTTGCGTTTCGCCTCCATCGAAACGCTGCCGCCGCAGTCGGGTTCGAACCCGGGTACTCCGGCTCAGTAGCCCTTAAACCAAACCTAAGTAGCCGAGCACCCTTAACACTGGGCCACTGATGCGGGGTAAATAATAAAAGGGAAAGGGAAATAATCGAGACAGCGTGGTGGTGGTGGTAACAACTTTATTTACAAAAGCTCCTCAAGAGTGGGCGCCTACTTGTACAAGAGTCCACGTGTCTGGGCTTTACAGAGATCTCTGTCCATGTTTGGCCATTTGGTTAAGCAACTCGCATAACGGCCTCCCATGAGGAGGTGGATGGAGTGCATATGGGGGAAGTGCCGTGTTTTGTGTTCATTCCTACAAGTAGTGTGTGAGGATCACCTTGGCCGCCCAATATGTTAGAGGAGTGGGAGGGTCAGGGTAGAGTGGAAGCGACGGAGGAGATAGGTTGAGATGTAGCAGTTTCTCTCCAGTAGCCGCCAGACTGCACTGTATTTTGAATCCAGTGTACGGTAAGGTGATGGAAGGGTGAAGCGGCTGTTTTTGTTATAAGTGCTCATTTTGTGGTATGCGAGTAGATCCAGCGGGATTTCCTGCGTGGGTTTGTGTGTCCAATCTTTCGGAGCCGCGAGGGATAGTTCTCGGGCCAGTGCATGTACGCACTGATTAACGGGCGTCGAACCATGCGCAGGACCCCACGTGAGGGTTATCTTAGTTGAGCGTGTGTCTATAATGTGAGAACGCGTCAGACGGTTGGTGTAATAATGCTTTGCTGATAATGACAATACGCAGGTTTGGAGTCGATGCAGGTTTCCGTGATGTTGGGATCTTGTGTAACAAGTATGAGCGATACGGCGATGGCCGCTCCCGCAGCCTCATTGGGGTTCTTGGCGCCGAGGGTGGCTGCGGCCCCGGTGGTGCACTGTCCAAAATATAACAGTGGGCGAGCGACCACTGCTCATACTTGTTCAACATGAAAATACGTTGTATCTACAAAGCCCCACGCAAGCCGCCATCGAAGCCAGACTTTGCGGAAAATTACCCTGCTAATGCTCGAGCATTAAAATGGCGTCTGTCAACAAAGGCGACACCATTCACCCTCCACTCTCACTTCTCGCGAAGAATGGCCTGGAGCTTTCCGCACAGGCTGTCTACTGCGAAGCCCCGCTCGTCATGGGCATTGCAGGCGTTGGCGAGGGCGTCGCCAAAGCGGCTGCAGGCGTCTGAGCTGAGCGCAGCGTCGGCGCGACTCTCGGGAAGTGACGTGCCGTGCAACAGCTTCTCTAGTAGTTGGCGCAGGTGCTGTGGCAGCAGGTACCGCTTCTCGGGCACCAGGTCCAGGCGGCTGGGCAGTGTGGTGTATGGCAGGCGAGCCACCACGATGTGGCAGTAGTCGCCCAGAGCCTGCGCCTGGTTGGACAGCAGCGCCGCGTACGTGGTGTGGTAAAGGTCGTCTATGTTGCTCTCGCTCACCGCTCCCAAGTCCTGCGAAGAACCAAGTCGTCGAGGGGTGTGAAGTGCGGCGCTCATAGCTCTTGAGAAATCTACTTTAGTCACGTGTTCGATCCATTTCACAGCGCGCTTCCCGTAAACCTGCGCAAAATTTCCGTTACTTGTTATATGCAAGGTAGCTTAAATGCACACAGTCCATGCTACACCCTATATAGGATATGTGTCAGACTAGAAGGGAACTGAGAAATAAATACTAGGATATACCTTTATATAAAAATATAAACAGATAAGTTTACCTTTGCCTAATACCAAGTACGCACCAAGTGCTTACTGTCGCAAAGTTCTGTCGGCGTTCTAACAAGACGCCTCTCACTAGTTGTCACTGAGCCTAACCTGTTTCACATGAATGCTGCAGTGAACGGCGCTTTGATACTACTCGCCGCCTTTCCAGGAACGTATATTTTTCTTACTATTGCACTACAAACAGAAAAAAAATCGGGGTGATACCTTCGCTGATCGGAAATGCGTCAGAGCTGGTTCCTCCAACTCCTTTGTACCACACACGCGACACGAGGACTGATTAAACACTGCTTCAAGTCTGTTTTTCATATCTGTTTATTTCCACTTTAGAGGAGGTCTTCCGTATCTGACATTCGCATCAATTTCTAGCCGACGACGTTGCTCCCTCGTTTCAGCAGCACGCTTTTATCGCGATAGCGTTGAAAGGTCCCGCTCACCAGAAAATCCGGTGTCAGCAGTATGAGCGAAAAATCACGGGCATGCCTCTGGCAGGTGGTCCCCACAGAGCAATCTAGGAGGGAGGTGGGCTACCTTGGCCACCTGACCTTGCGACATCATCAAAACCTGCCCACCAGATAGTGAGCAAACTGGCCACCGTGGCACGTGGCAGTTAAATTAATGATTGGTCGCTCGGGAACAGCAAGTTGGGCAGCACAAGGCCCTCCACTAGGAGCCCCTGCCATTGCAGGACAGTGGCCCATCTCTTAACCGCTGCACCATTGCGCCAGGAGTAGTGTGACGACTTCCGTAGATCTATGAATGTAAAGCAAAGAATGACCCTCTGCATATATTGGAATTAGCTCATCATGCTCTAGCCTCATACCCTGAAGGCGAAGCTTAAGTGTCCTCTGCAATTTTCGCCGACGCGCTGCCGCCGCTAAGTGCTGATTCCGCCCTTCTTCTCTCTCGCAGCACCATCCAGCGCATCGCTAAAACCCATGTGGAGCTGGTTTATGGTTTATGGGGTTTAACGCCCCAGAGCGACTCAGGCTACGGGAGACGGCGTAGTGAAGGGATCCGGAATAATTTCGCCCACCTGGGGTTCTTTAATGTGCACTGACATCGCACAGTACACGGGACTCTAGAATTTCGCCTCCATCGAAATTCGACCGCCGCGGCCAGGATCGAACCCGCTTCGTTCGGGTCAGCAGCCGAGCCGTAACCCCTGAGCCACCGTGGCGGATCACCTCATATAGAGCTAGCTGAAATACATGCGCGAACCGTGCCCAGTCTTCTCGGGAGCAAAGCGCATCTGCAGGCGCCCACCGCACTCCTCCGAGCAGAGGCCATTCCCCATCTTCCCGAACTGCCCTCTTCTTCCTCCTCTCTGACAATATAAACATCTCCCTCGCCTCCTTTCGCTTGCCAGCTCTCCCGTCCCCTTGGCACCGACAGTCGGCCGCCGCTGTGTTTTCATTTGCGCAATCGTTCTACTGCTACAGCCTTATTAACTGGATCTTTAACACTAAGGTGTCATTGGTTTCGCCAAAGCCTTCGGCAGCGACGCTGGCCAGACAAGAGCCGCCGGTAGTATTCTGCCAGTTAAGCTGGCTTCACCACACGACAAACATTGCACTTAACGCCGGCTTTCTCCCATCAAGGCGATTTCGCGGTAAAAATTGAGCACGCCAGGATCTTCTAGCTCTGCCAGTTGACCAAGACAGCGCCGCCCACGCTTCTGCACTCTATTGTACGAAGTCGTGCGGCGGCTTGCTTTCGCCCGCGAAACAATGCAATTACGCTGTTAGACGCACCACCTGTAAAGGCGCGGAGCGTCATTCGATATATCGAACACAGCGCTGAACGGGACTTCAGTAGTAATTCACTTTTGCAAAGGATCTTTAAGGGGAAGCCCTGACTGTTTATACAGACAATAATCCCGTATATCCCGGATAGACCTTGCTTGGACTAATGCAAGTGTTTCCCAAAATAGCACTTGGGTTAGAAACGCTGCAAAGCTCGCTTTCTTTCCCTGACAGGAAAAAAAAAGCGGGGCAGGGTTCCATATGACTACACCTCAAAACATGCCCACCATGGACGACAGGCTCTCACTGTCTAGACTTTTCATTCGACAGGCTACGACGTGTGTCAAGGATGATGACAATACCGGCCTCAAGCTTTTTCTTATGATGTGTTGTGGAAACACTGAGCAAACATATCTCGACAACAAGCCCACTGAACACGCTTTGAGAATCAGCCAATATAGGAGAAATATAGGATAAAAATAGATTTTAACATAGTATCCATTGTTGTAATCTCTTATGGACGTCTCTAAAGTTATACGTCCTTCAGAAAACTGAAGAGCGGTCATGGTTGATTTATGGTTTATGGGGTTTAACGTCCCAAAGCGACTCAGGCTATGAGAGACGCCGTAGTGGAGGGCTCCGGAAATTTCGACCACCTGGGGTTCTTTAACGTGCACTGACACCGCACAGTACACGGGCCTCTAGAATTTCGCCTCCATAGAAATTCGACCGCCGCGGCCGGGATCGAACCCGCGTCTTTCGTGTCAGCCGCCGAGCACCATAACCACTGAGCCACCGCGGCGGACGAAAACTGAATAGCATGAACCCCAGCAACAGCTTCTTTCCAATGCGCACCTTGTGCTGGCGGTATGCCTGGTGTTTGAGCAGCGCCCCGTCCGACTCGAGCACGAGCATCATCTCGGGAGCCCTCCTTCCAGCCGGTTGGACGGCGGCGGGGTTGAAGGCGGGACAGGGAAGCTGCGCCATGGCCATGGCCCAGTCGTGTGTCACGTGGGCGGGACCTGCGGCCGCTTCGTCCCACTCCACCCGCATGCCCAGCTCGCTCTGGAGCAGCGAGCACAGCTGGGACACCGCTGCTACGTGGAGTTCGCTGTCACGCGAGTACACCACCTTCACCACTGCACACCCAGGAAAAGGAGGATGCGGAGGAAAGGATGGAGAAGAAAAAGTGGTGGTTAATTTCGGTGCCAAAAGGTAGAAGATGTAAGAACAAAAGAACAAAAGGAGTGCAAAAAAGGCACTGCGCATGGTTCTTAACCTTTTTCCAACCTACTAGTGCAAAAAAAGACAAGCTTGTGACAAAAACAACCTGTCTGTTTTTTTTTTTCTTAAAAGTTCAGCTCTACAGGTTGTACTGCCTCTCGTCCGAATAATGTTTTCCTTTTGGCCTAACTTTCCACCCTAATGCATTGCAGTGGACACCTATGCTCTTTCTGGCAAAGCACAAGGAAACAATAGCCATGTCTTAAGCTCATACTAAGGGCCGTCGCAGCTGCATCCTTCAGTGACTCATCGCTGAATGTGTCGAGATTAGTCTTGCAAGCCACTGGTCCGTCTTCATCCCTCCTATTATACTGTGTTTTTTTTTTGTTTACGGGGTTTAACGTCCCAAAGCGACTCAGATTATGATGTACGCCGTAGTGAACGGCTCCGGAAATTTCGACCGCCTGGGGTTCTTTAACGTGCACTGACATCGCCTCTAGAATTTTGGGCCTCCATCTAAATTCGAGCGCCGCGGCCGGGATCGAAGTTTGATGGTTCATTAGACGAGTACACGTTAAGGTCCTCCGTGTTCAGTTTTATTGCACTTACGGGACTGTGAAACAACCCTCTCTGCTCTTGGCACCTGAATGTGTATATCTAACATCCTCTTTCTTTCGCACTTGTCGCACCCTGTCTCACAGACAGCTTGGCACACAGCATACCCTTTACGTTAACTTTGTCTAGTTTTCCGCTGTTTTAGAGAGTCTTTTTAACCAATTCATTTTGATTACAAACAGACTTACTCTTGTCCGCTCTCTGATATGAATGCTGGCTGAAGTTCTCAATATTTAACGCCGTGTAATATGGGAGTAATTACTCATTGGCATCCACCCGAGCACAGCCATACGGCTACAAAGGAAACCTATACAGCTTTCTCAGAAACTTCGTAATTAAAGAAAAATTCGTCCTGGTCCGGGGTGAGAACCCGGGACCACCGCTTCACCGGAGCAGTCGCTCTACCAATTGAGCTAACCTGGACGGCAAGCTTATGGTAGGGCGAGAGCGAATTGATCATTAACTCGAAGTGGGAGCAGTGTTGGTAAAATGTTCAGGAGAATCCCCCAAGGTGGAGTAGATTTGTAATAAGGGAGTAATTACTCAATGGCATCCACCCGAGCGCAGCCATACGGCTACAAAGGAAAGCTTTGTAGCTTTTCTTTGCTCGGGTGGATGCCAATGAGTAATTACTCCCTTATTACAAATCTACCCCACTTTGGGGGATTCCCCTAAACATTTGACCAACACTGCTCCCGCTTAGAGTTAATGATCAATTCGCTCTCGCCCTACCATAAGCTTGCCGTCCCGAATGGTGCATGGTTTTGAGAAAAGAAGATGCGCTGTGAAATTCTGTGGCAAGAATTCAACTGTGACATCCATGTGCTTAACAACGCCAAATGAATGAAATACTTGAAGGTCAGTCCCTTCGACCAATGCGAGGGACACACCCAAAACCCTGGATCTGTCTTGCCGCTTCTATCTGACGGCGTACGCTGAATGCCGACATGAAAGCATGCGGCTCTTTGTAACATTGAGCTTGTTTCCCTTATTCGACATCTTTGCCTCACTGTGCTTCAAGCTCCCACAGCAGCAGCCAGTCGAAAAATGGCCGAAGTTCTGAACATTTCCTCGTATGCTTTTCCCGTTTGAATTCCCGTCTCCACCCAAAACCAAGACGAAGGATTTCACGGTACACACCAGGGGGTCCAGGATCGAGCCGAGGCCTTTTCAGGACGGGCAGGGATGATCGTAGGGTGAGCTGCTTGCTGCGGTGAGTCCACGCATGTCGCCGCGTCCAAAGCACGGCCAGAGCGATCAGCGCAGCAACACCCAGCAGTAGCGGCAGCAGTAGCAGCCACAGCAGCCCACTCTGACTGCTTTCCAGGCGAGGCGACGCCCTTTCCACAGGAGCTGTGTGAACGAGTAACACGAGAAGCAGAGAATCAACAGTTCGTGAGTAAGTTAGCAAGAACTGCACTGCAGAAGGCACCAGTGGCAGAACTGCAGAAGGCACCAGTGGCATGGCACTTGTGCCTTCTGCATTTGTTCGATAAGGGGTTCTTTTATCCTGTTACGGATTACTTCTTTTTGCGCCTCCCTTTCTATTGAATACCTGTTTGTGAAATAAACCTCAGTTGAAGTCCGGCGTTCGTCCGGTCTCGTCTACCTTCGTTCGTCTTTTTAGCCGCTAGAATGTCTCACAATAGTACTCGCAACCAACTAGCCCAGCTTTGTACGCCTAATGAGGGACAATAGAGGACAAAAAGACACTGAAAACAATGCGATAGACATGTGCACGCGTGCCGCACTGGGTCGCGAAGTCAGTGCGATCGCCTACAGATTTATGAAGGAAGCCAACAGTCACTAACCGGCGGAAAGCATACGGAGATCTTTTAGTACGAAAGCACTCCTTCCCAAGGTCAAAACGGTGCACCGGTTTGCTTTAAGTTTATGAGGAGTACCTCGGGCAAACCAGATGTGAATAAGTAAAATAAGATTTGCCGCGACAAAGATTCTAACCCGCGGCGGCGCAAACAAATTAGCTTCGCAGGCCACTGCCCGAGAGCACTAGACCGTTGCTGCAGCCGAGCACGCCTCGAGTTAAACTGCATTATACTCTCGTGCTGTGCATTGCACGTCTTATTCCTCATCAACTAATACTACTACCAAACAAATATTCGCACTTTGAGCTATGTGGCGGCAGTGACAGAGAGATGTGCGCTGCATACGTTGGCGCGACAACGTTGTTGCATAAACGCGGCCCTAGAGCAATACGCGTTGGAGTTCACAAGATTGCTGCAAAAACGCTGTACTGCACCATAGGACGCCGGCGTACATCTGGTAAACTGATATTGACGATGAACAAGTTTAAGGCGCGCATAGATGGGTCCCTGTGTCAGTGGGGCCATTTATAGCTCCACTGACCCAGGGAGCGATTTGAGGTACCTGGCGGTGGCATCCACGTGCAAAAAATTATGCTTTTGTACTATATTTCGAGCTTAGGAACGCGAAACCCCCCGCCATTTTTCAATAACCAACGGGTAGGTAGTACTTCATCGAAAAAATGATTTATTACAAAGTATAAAAAGACCACCAGATGCTGCCAGGGATTCCCAATTCACGAATTCCGCGTCTCGCGTACTGTGCTCTACCAAGCGAGCTATGACGGTGGTTTGCTAGCCTACTACTTTCGATTTTATTCATATTGCGTAGCCTAACACGAACGGACGGACGGGTGGAGAGACGGGTGGACGGACGTACGGGCGGGCGAACGGGCAAGAAGCGGGCAAGCGGGCGGGCAAGCAAAAAAGCGGACGGGCAGGCGGGCTGGCGGGCGCGCGGATGGATGGATGGCTGGATGGATGAATGGACGGACGGACGGACGTGGTCTGCGGTCCTCTTTGCAAACCGCTTAACACGCACGGGCACTGTTCTTTTGCGTACTCAGAAATGAAAGAAAGACGACGCGCACTTTATGCTGCTCGCGCCGTCTGTTGGCGCAGCGACGTACATCTGATTACGGGGGTTTTCTAGTGACCCCCGTATGCCGGCGCCATTATGCCACGTCAAGTAGAAACGATACGAAACGCTAATATGTACTTAGCTGCACTGTTAATTATTGCTTCCGTAAATAGAATCTGTGCAACTGCACACATATCCATTAGCATACAATCGTTACATGCTACTTTACGTGAAAGACCACCCGACATAGATATAAACCACTCTTGTACCCAAGCTGTACAAGCGTGTACTTGCATAGCCTAGTCGCAGGCTCGAATCGCGACTAACATTTATGAAATCCTTCTATGAGCACGGGTTATTTACTGTATAACGTGTAATCGTTTGAGACATTCGCATTAAATGTCGTTTTTAATTACCTTAATTCCACAGACCCACGTGTGATGTCACTTGCGACATAAGGTTCGCTGCATGACGCTGCCAACGGGATGTCGCCGCTTTTTCCGCTAAACGGGACCCTTAACGCTGGCGCGTTAAAGGATGGAACACGCGCAACATGTACACTGCGCACATCGCACATTAAGCGTTCTTGTTCTTAGAGCCACACAAGTCTGTCCTCGGCAGAAAAACAGTGGATTGCATCCCCTTCACAAAAGCACCTAGCACCTTAAGAAACATTTATGCGCACTATTTGGCGCTTTCACAAAATCATACGTCAGAAATAGCTGCTCACACTACTAGCACACGTATTTCCCGTAGAAGTGCAGTGCTCACCTGAAGGCAGCTCGATGACCTTGGACATGAGACTGAGGCAGTCCTTGGATGGACGACACACGGGTGTTACCTGCACATTTCGAAGCATCGCAGGACAAAAGCAATTAGATAAAAGTAAGGGGAAAGTTTTGATTACTCACAGGTTGTTTCGCCTTAGACTTTACACAATTTTTAAAAATAGACTTTCTGAGTTAGAAGAGAGCCTTTTTCTGCATACCATGATCAGCGGTGAAGTACATCAGAATATAGCATACAGCTAAGGTGTGCTAACTAGCAGGCTGATTAACTAGTATTGAATAGTTAGCTTTTAGCTATTACTGTGCAAAAGCACTGTAGTTTGTACCAGTTTATATTGATCCAACTTGAAAAAACGTTGCAGCAAGAAAAAAACGCGCACGAAATAGTCACACATGCGGCACACATGTCTCCTGACGTATATGTGTCTATTTCATCCCCGTTTTTTTCTGGCTGCTACGTTTTTTCAAGATGTAACTATTACTGTTAGACTCCTTAATTATCAAAAGGCGTGTAGCCCACCATAATTAATATCTATATCAGTTTCTAGAATTTAGAAAATGCAATTACACTCGGTGCTGCGGCCGACCAAATTTTGGCTGCTTCCACGAGTTACGTGCACTGGAGAGGTTGGTTTGCCGGTAAACTTCTCGAAAGCACATATATTTTGGCGCGATGTAGCCAGAACTTGTTGTGCAACATCGCCGAAGGTAACCCCGTTTTCGAAGTCCCAAAACCTGAAACGGCTATTACTTACGGTGGGCTACACGCCTCCCAAAATTAAGAAGCCTAAGAGTAATACCTAAAAAGTTCACTATTCAGTATTAGTTAACCAGCCTGCTAGTTAGCACGCCTTAGCTTTATTCTGATGTACTTCATCGCTGGCAATGCTATTCCGAAAAAAAAAGCGATCTTCTAACTCAAAAAGCCTTTTTTTAAAAATTGCGCAAAGTCTTAGGTGAAGCACCCTGTATACTTGACCCATAGCTGACCGCATTCTGAATGGAGGAGATGAGCAAACGGGGATGCATTTTCACTTATCGAAGGCATCGATGGTTCTATGAACCAACATGATGTACCACATTCAAGGATTCAGTGAAATGTGGACTTGTAGTACGTAACATATTCTAAAGACCTTAGGTTATTTTATGCAAGATAAAGCTAGGCGTCTAAAGGACCACATATTGCAATACATATTAAGGGAGACAACTGCTGCCGAAAGCAAGAAGCATAGGGGAATGCCCTTTCTTTTCATTTGTGGCGTTCACGAACTTGAGATCAATATAGTAAATATTTTCTCACCCAAAGATAACTGATTAGAAAGCAGAAAAAAACAACCACAGGCCACCGGTGGCATCCCAGCCCAAGACCTCCGAATTTCGCGTCTGGTGCTCCACAAACTTAGCTACAGCGACGGCGATCCAATCTTCTGCTTTCGTGGATATTTATGAAGCGTCCAGCCTAAGCTTTAGGGAGTTCATCAGCGCCACCCTTGCAAAATAGTGGCGGACATAGTATGCACGTCCAGTATTTGTCAAATGTTTAAGGTCCCGTATTGCCGCGAGTGTGCCGTGGAACGTCATCAAATGGTGAAGGCGGAAGTTGTGCGAGAACTCTCTTATGCTACCTCAAGCATCAAGACTGCCAGAACCGAGGTCCTCGATAAGCCGTTGAGCAGACAATCGAAGGAAAATGAGGGGCTCATTATGACGATCCCCACATTTCTCTTTCCTTGCCTGCTAATAGCTCACAATATTTTTGTCAGAAACAGCTTTAAAATTTTCCATAAATTTTTTGTCTCATCAGAGGACCCAGCTCGAATAAGTATCCTCACAGAGAAACAATTACCAATGAGAACGATGGTAACGAGAAGCACGCAGATTGAAAAATTGAAAATTGGTTTTTGAGAAAACTAGATGGTGTAGTAATTGTCACACATCTCGGTGGACACCCGAACCGCACCGTAAGGGAAGAGAAGAAGGTGGGAGTGAACGAAGAGCGAAGAAAGAAAGAGATCTTGTAGTGGAGGTCTCCAGAATAATTTATATCACCTGAGGTCTTAACGTGCACTGACATCGCAAAGCACAGGGGTGCCTTTGCGTTTCGCCTCCATCGAAACGCGGCCGCTGTAGTCGGGTTCGAACCCGGGAACTCCGGCCCAGTAGCCGAGCGCAAAACTGCTCAGCTACCGCAGCGGGCAAATTCTTCCAGTGCCGCGTTTCTGCCAACAACGTTGTCAACGCGAACGCATGCAGCGCACAGCACACCTCCCTCATCCCAGCTCCTCGTCAATGGCCTCCTCTATTGTCTGCGACGTTGTCACCATTACGTAACAATACAATACGTGATTAGAAGAAACCCTTATACAAAAATGCAAGAAAGGTCAGGCAGGATTACCTGGTATGTTTTCTGGGCTTGAAGAACAAACTGCATAAAAATAACTGGGCTGAATTTTTTTTACTACGTCGTCCCCCATACTTTTCCACTATTTTACCATCCATCTGTTGCCTCCATTTTTTTTAATTTATCGCTTTCATCGTGTTCAGCGTACCACGGGCATGGAGTAAGAACCCCAGGTCCTGAACCAGAAGCCAAAGTGCATATCTGCAGCAGGTAAACCACGTGAATACTGCCGAGAAGCTTTGTGATGTTTATTTGTTCATGATCAAGGCCGCCGGCACACGATTTTGCCAATTTGTGGCGCGAGATACAACCAGATTTACCTGAAATTGTCGCACCCATGCGGAATCAATTCTATGCCGTTCAAGGCTGTTGTGGTTACTTCGCACGCCCTATCTCGTAAGTTCATTGTCAGCTTTAAATAAGGCACTGACTAGAGCAGCGGGCATTCTTCTATCGCCGCCGCCACCGAGTTCACTTCTTTGCGGGTGCAAGTCTGCCCAATGACGAGTTCATTCCAGCGCCATGTCAGAGACCTCCTCTATTGTCTACTGCGTTGTCAGCGCTACGTGGAAATATGACAGTAAGTGATAAGAAGATACCCTGTCTCACCAATGTATATTCTTCTATACCATAGGGGCGCAGCCCTGTTGATAACGAGCTTCCAAGGACTCATTTATCTCTCATTTCTAATTCCTTTTGCCGTGCACTCGAATGGCTAGATAAGGCGATGTCGCTAGCTAGCAGAAACACAGCAAGCAGTACCCCATGCACACCTGACCATCGTGGATATAATGGCTCTCGAAAATAGATTTCCGAAGGGCATAAAGCTGGGCAGACTGGCAAGCATTCATATATGACCCCTGCAACACTAACAAGAGCAAGCACTATTTAGTGTAAAAACTGGAGAGGACACTAACGCTAAGCCGTAAGGGTAATAAGGGAGCAAATTAGTCGCATGCCGTTTCCACAGAAACTAACTTCGTTGTTGAAGAAAGATTAAAGAAAAACACGAATTTTTCCTTTACTAAGTTTTTGAGGAAGCTGTAAAGCTTGCCTTTGTAGCCGTATGGCTGCGCTTGGGTGGATGCCAATGAGGAATTTGCTCCCTTATTAAAAATTTACTCCACCTTCGAGGATTCCCCTAAAAAATTTGACCAACACTGTTCTCACTTCGATTTACTGATCAATTCGCTCTAGCCCTACCATAACTTTGCGTCGCGGTTAGCTGAGTTGGTAGAACGACTGTTCCGGTGAAACAATGGTCCCGAGTTCGAACATCGGACCAGGACGAATTTTTCTTCAACCATGAAGTTTCTGAGGCTGTTAGATTTTCTTTGTAGCCGTATGGCTGTGCTTGGGTGGATGCCAATGAGTAATTATTTCATTATTACAAATCTACTCCATCTATGGAGTCTCTCCTAGTGCTTCATTTCTTTTTTTATCTGCACTACTCCTCATGAAAGTAAACACGCTAAACATGCGTGATTATTACAACGTTGTTTTGAGGTTATTATAATTGAGCTTTCTGTTTTTCTGGACGATTACTTACCCGGCTTTCCTGATCGTTCCATGATTGCAAATGCCATTTGTTTAGCGACAGATTTGCACCTAATTATATATTACATGGATAGTCATCACATATATCCTTGTATCAGCCGCCACAGTGGCTCAATAGCTTTGGCGTTCTGCTACTGATCCCAAGCTCGCCGGTTCAATCCCCGCCAGGGTGGCCGTTGTTTTGTGCATGTGAAATAATAAAACGCTTGTGTGCTTTGCGGTCTCGACGCACATTAATTAAATAGTTAATTGGGGTTTAACGTCCCAAAGCGACTAAGGCTATGAGGGAAGCCGTATTGAAGGGCTCCGGAAATTTCGACCACCTGGGGTTTCTTTAACGTGCACTGACATCGCACAGTACACGGGCCTCTAGAATTTCGCCTCCATCGAAATTCAGCCGCCGCGGCTGGGATCGAACCCGCGTCTTTAGGGTCAGCAGCCGAGCGCCGTAACCACTGAGCCACTGCGGCGGGGCCGACGTACATTAAGGAACCCAGTGGTCTAAATTAATCCAGAGCCCTCCAATGTGACTTCCCCCGCGGCCCATGTGTCATTTCGGGAAGTTTTACCCTACACTTAACCTTTTTTTTTTTTCTAACCAAGCAATACCATGTTTTTTAAAAAGACTCTGAAACAAAAAAATATGCTTATTCCGCTCCGCAAAAGTAATAGGCTCTCCAGAATGTTGGATTTCTTATCGGGCTGCAGCTCCTGGACCTGAACACAATACATCACTCAAGCTCTAAAAGGGTTCATTTCCTGGTAATAGGTGACTATGAAGCTTAGTTAACAAGCGACTATTCGGCCTTCAGGCATAGCGACTCTACGGAAGAGCTAATTTCACATTATTAGTACGAAAACCTTCTAAACAGCGTATTTCGGCTTTTTGCAAGATTGGCCGCCGCGGTGGCTCAGCGGTTATGGTGCTCGGCTGCTGACCCGAAAGACGCGGGTTCGATCCCGGCCGCGGCGGCTGGAATTTCTTTGGAGGAGAAATTCTAGAGGCCCGTGTACTGTGCGATGTCAGTGCACGTTAAAGAACCCCAGGTGGTCGAAATTTCTGGAGCCCTCCACTACGGCGTCTCTCATAGCCTTAGTCGCTTTGGGACGTTAAACCCCATAAACCAAACCAAACCTTTTTGCAAGATTGTATGTTCTGTGGCTCCAATATACCCCAGCCCTGATCTTTTACGAAGGAATACCATCGCCTTTGACGTTGCTGGTCTTGAGAAAACAGTTTAAAGGTGCAAAACTTCATCAAGCTGTGTTGACAAGATAAGTTTCGATTGTCTGATCAATTATAGAGAACACTGCTGAGTAATACCATGTAACCTCTTCCAGCAGCCTTTTCCGACAGCCCGTATACCAGACAACTAGATGGTGATTCCTTTGCACAAGTCTGGTGATAAACACACTCTATATAATTACCGGCTCATTTCATTTACCAGCATTCCTGTGAATATATGAAGCACATCATTTACGCTCACCTTTCAACTGTCGTAGAGTGAAATGCTTTCTTTACGGATAACCTACATGCCTTTCGAAAATAATTTTCTTTGTGAAACTCAACTTTTAGCGTTCGCAAATGACCTAATTTCATTCTTGAGTGCAGGTCCAATGTGGACTGCTTATATATCAATATTTGAGAGGGATTTGAGGCGATCAAATCCTTTTTCATGAACTGTGTAAACTTAACTCTGACGCCAGCGTTCTTGAGTGCCTGTATTCTCTCCTCATTGATTGTGCAGTTTATCACAGCTGATAACGCGCACTCTCAGTTTCGCAGTTCGGGGACCTATCGGGGACAGCCCTGTTCTTTCTCATCTAAATAACGTCTTATCTGACAGGTTATCTTCATAGATTAATCTTTTCGCAGTTGACTGCGTTATTTACCGCACTGTTAACAATGACTGCGGTGCAGCTCTCTTTCACTCCTATATTAGGGATGCTCTTTCTTGAGCTAACCTCTGCAAAATGAAACTGGCATTTATAAATGAAAATACATATGTTTTTCTTCTTGCCATCTCAAATGTACGTATATCGTCTTAAAGACCATAACATTGAATCAGTGGACTGTTAGAAGTATTCAGTCGTATTTATTCCCCTAATTTTTTTGGAAGTCGCATGTATAGCTCATGTAATCAACAAAGCTATTCATAAGCTAAGCTACATTCGGCACAATTCTTTTTTATTTTAGTCCCCTGAAACTGCTTCTTCCCAAATCTATAGTTCGTACTAAAATTGGAATTCTGCTACTCTTTTTTACCTGCTACATAGTGTGGCATTTGCTGCTGTTTTGTGCGTGAGTTTCTTTCTGTCATGTTTTGTTTTGCTTGTTGCAAATTTCACTTTATCCTCAGTCACTTGCTATATTTAGCCTATTTGACTATTTTACCATTTTATTGAATGTTACTTATTTGTATTATTTCTTGTAACCAGCTCTAATACTCGTGAGCCTTTAATATATCTCTGTAATCGTATCTTTCGCTGCTTTGTTCTTTTTTCACTAATGTAACCTACTCTCCTCTCCTGCCCTAGCGCGCAGAGGGCAAAGAAATGACTAAATAAACGGTGGAGACTCCTCACAAGTGGCTGCGTCTTGTGACGCCGGTTCACGGCACGAACAGTCAGAACAAATAGCGTCCGGGGCCATCGACTTATGCAGGCACTAGCCGGGATATGCTGTCTGTTCAATTTAACCAGATCTGTTGATAAATAATGGCTGTCAATTAACAAGGATGTAATGTATTCTCCCCAACCGGCGGCAGGTTATTTATTAAAGGAACACAGCCATTTAAGCATCAGCTTCAGAAGTTTTTGTGCCAGTGTTTGTGGATCTGGCAGTGAGGCTCCCCACGTGCCAGTTTAGGCAAACCGCGGAGCACAGAACGCAGTCACTGGTATGATTTTTCTACGGGAAAATAAACAAAAATAAAACAAGACGCAGGAAAACGCAGCGGCAGGCAAATAACCAACACGAATACAGGTGGCGCAGATATAACTGTAAAACTGTTCGGTTGGTCAAAATTGACACTTGCAATCTGCGATAATGTGTAGCATCCGCAACCTCGGCGGTATATCTCTTACAAAAATTTTCTCAGACAGTATATAGACTGTCCATAGACTTCTGTATATAAAATCTATACACTCTCTGTAGACAAATCCTAGAAAACAGTCTATAGGCAATAAAAATGCTATATACAGTCTATAGGGAACCGATAGATTTATGGCCAATCCTTTTAGTCGACTTTTGTCTATAGATAATCTATAGACTATAAATAGAAAAAATAAATATATATAGGAAAGGTAGAGACTCTATAAGAAGTTTATAGAGTGTTTATAGACCATTTCTATAAGGGTATCCTGCGAAGACGAGCCCCTGTGCCACTCCTGCACACATCGAAGTGTTTGCCTGATATTTACTGTTTGGTAAGACAGCAGAATGCGACAGACAGTCGTGAAGGTATTCATTTCCACTGCCTCGTGCGCCAGGTTGTTCCTTCTTTGTCCTTGTGCGCAAATTTCGAAATTAATGCAGAATTTCACCAACTTGCTTGCGCCTCCCAGCAACACCAACGGACGTCCAGTGCAGGTGTCAGCATGTTTGATGACGGGGCAGAGCATGTTTGTACAGCACACTACGTATTCTCACTGCACGACCTAATGCACACCGTTGCCTTTTTGTCTGAAATCCAATGTAAGATAAGGGGAACCCTACCAAAAGACAGTGCACCCCGTAGAAGTAAAATACATGCCAGTCAATGAGCTCTGCACTAGAACCGCACAGATTCAAACTAACAACTGGTCCTGAATCGAGACGTTCACTACAGCCCAGCCATGCCTTGAAAAAAATTAATATATACTTACATGAACGCAGTAGTTCCCTGCACTCAGGTCTTCAAAGAGCACGGCCACAGAATAATTCTGCAAGGCAGCGGATAATGGCAGTTAATTTAACCAATTCCTCCTCAAACTCCCTGCAAGTCCTATATCCGGTAGGCAATTTAGGATTTTCAAATCGCAATTTTCGCTTGCACAGAAGGCTACAATGAAATTGTGATGAAACAAATTACAATGTTGTGAACTTCCAGATTTGGTGATTTAGGTTTAGCATTTATATTTTCTGATATATTTCAGTCCAATCACTGGATTACATAACAGACACCAAAGACATTTTTCATCATACAATGCCCTATGTATTTTAGGTGTTATATCTCTCTCAATATGAACAAATGCATCTTTGACAATGCTGCTTTAGCACCACCCTAAGGCAATGTAATGGCACCAGTCAGTGTTAAACTGTCCCTGAAACGATGTCTTGTTCATAAGGGAGTGATTGCAAAAATGTTTGTAAAACTTCGAAACAAATTCTGCTGCTGAACGCAGCACTGAAACGACCATCTCTGGCAAAAAAAAAATTTTCTATGCGTCCTCTTTCAAGGGATTTGCTCAAGAAAGAAAAAGATTGCCTTTTCCTGGAGCCGCAGTTCCCGTCCTTAGCTCTCTGGTAAGTGAGAGCAATACTTCGTTAAGTAGAAACATCATCCTGTGGCACGAAATTTGCCTGTTCCTGGTTAGCAAGGATTTTATGCCTTCTTTAACTTTTTTGCACACTTCCTTATCTCCAACAATGTGTGTTGTTTGCAAGTGCCACAAAGGGGTTTACAGCCTATCGGGCGCCTCTCAGTACCCAGTTCCTGAGAGGAGTCGTCCGACACCCGCGAGCCTGGTCCCTTTAGAAATACCAAAAAGACTCTCAACGCCCCGCCGTGGGTTAGCTTGAGGGTGGCTGTTTAAATACCCTCCACTTTCAAATCCTTCCCCTGGCCCTTTTTCGCTCTCCTCTGCTGCTTTCGCTTGTGTGAATACACTAGTGTACACAAAACATCTGCAATAATCCGGAAGTCTGTTCTTCGCTTCTCGGATGGGTCGAGTCCCTTTAAACCATAAAAGCACCCGCCGACGTCGAGCTCCCTCGCTGCACGTTTGTAATAACAACAGATTACACAGTAACAATCTAAGGTGCCACAATCTGGACATCAGTCCTTTCCTGGAAACTCAAGTTCCTCAGTCTCATTGTATCGATCAGCATAGTTTCGTCATAGCGCTGTTTGCATACCCATTTAGATATTTTTCACTGTCTTTTACTTATATTGCAAGCTCATGATCCGCCTCTTTACCGTCTTATAAAGTCAAGCATTTTCCGGGTGGTGGGGATGTTGCATTCATTCGTTCGTACATTCATTCAATCATTCATTCAGCCAATCGTACATACTCTCAGCCTTTGCAAGCTATTAGAGAAAAGCAACAACTTGAGAATGATAAACGCGTACCGGCAACTAGGAAAACAATCTGACGCAAAATACAGACAAATGCACAGAGTCAAGAAACAAGCCAAAATGAATCAACAAAAAAAAAAAAACAACGGAACGGATAAGTTCATGCTCAAGTTGGACTAAAATTTAGGTACTAAATGACATATGAGCCCCGCCGCTGTGGCTCAGTGGTTACGGCGCTCGGCTGCTGACCCGAAAGACGCGGGTTCGATCCCACCCGCGGCAGCCGAATTTCGATGAAGGCGAAATTCTAGAGGCCCGTGTGCTGTGCGATGTCAGGGCACGTTAAAGAACCCCAGGCGGTCGAAATTTCCGGAGCCCTTCATTACAGCGTCCCTCATAGCCTTAGTTTGTTTGGGACGTTAAACTCCAATAAATCAATAAACCTAACCAAATCACATATATGAATCATTCGAAGCTTTCAAGGAAGCCATAAATGAAATCACTTTTCACGATGGATCCAGATAGCAGGTTCCTCTTTTAATACTACGAGGACAAAATTTGTATCTAAAATAGCTACCATCAAAAATTACCTCGGGAATGCACCTCCAGCAGTCGTGGAGGCAGGGGATTAGCAGTAACATCTAACATGAGGGCCCCGCCGCGGTGGCTCAGTGCTTACAGCGCTCGGCTGCTGACCCGAAAGACGTGGGTTCGATCCCGGCCGTGGCGGCTGAATTTCGATGAAGGCGAAATTCTAGAGGCCCGTGTGCTGTGTTTTGTCAGTGCACGTTAAAGAACCCCAGGTGGTCGAAATTTCCGGAGCCCTTCACTACGGCGTCTCTCATAGCCTCAGTCGCTTTGGGACGTTAAACCCCAATAAACCAAACCAAACTAACATGAGGGCTATATAAGAGGACAACCAAAAACAAAACTCTGGCTCGTTTCTTCACACAGCCGCGGTTTGACGGACTGTGGCTGTCCAACAGATCTGCCACAGCCCGATGTGCTCGATGAATAGGCGATGCGCGCTCCCCTTCGTCGGGACCGTCAACAGCAGAGCAGCTGAACGCAGCACCACATATTTATCAAGCGCGACAAGCCCCCGCGCGAGAACGAGGGCGAAGTATGACGTGACTTGGGGCACTCTGGCTGCAAACGAGCGGCGTTAAAGCTTCATTGAGGAGCTTTAAGCGGCGTGAGATAACAGCGCCGCGGTGCGGCCCAGCAGCCGCTCCGTTGCCTTGAGCTGTGGTCCATTTACTTTTCCGGCCGATAGTACAGTCGGCCAAATCTTTAGCTGGCGTGCGCGGAGGCCGCGTTTTCCGTGCTCCTGCAGCTTGTGACGGAGCAAACTTGCGAAAATATCAAAGCTAAGCACAGGCTCAATAATCCAGTGCGTAATACTGAGCTTTCCTCAAGTTAGCTTCGTAGCAAAGCGCATGAGCGCAGAAAAAGCGGCCGTCACGCACGCCAGCTAAAGCTTTGGCCGGGTGTACTACATACTTTACCATGTGTTATGGCTATGTTGTCTATTTTTGTTTGTTAAACAGTCGCGATGACCGCCTCCGAAACACGGGTATATGTCTAACGCCGGGAAAGAAAACGATGCTCCACTGCACATGTGCTGGAGTGCAGATAATAAAGACTATATCGCGCCTAAGATGTGATTTGGGCTGTTGCAACTTCGCGGCCTCGGAACCCGTTCCTGAACAATGACAGCGACAGAGTCGTCACAGCAGAGCGAACGGCCCGAAAATTAACTTCGATATAATGGAGACAACCGTCGTAGGTAACAACTGATTTGAGGCCTCGAAAAGTCTTTGTCCTGCCACGGACCTTGCTTGTTATAATGCCCATGCATAATGCTGAGTGTGAACAGCTGTGTTCACTTAGCATGGGTGACCAAGGCAACCAATTATTAAAATTTAAAGGAAGGCTGAGACCAGTCATGTACGAGATTAGAAACACCATGTCAGCTGCGCCGATCCAACATTGCACAAGCAGTTTCCGTGCTTAAACAATTAGAATAATAAGTAAGCGTACTTCATCTATGGGGACACCTTGTGTCGAAAGTACGTTCCTATAAGACCCGGCATCACACTGTCGTCCTTGTCATATGCAAACGCCAGACAAGGACCTATTCTAGCTAACATTAAAGGGTCCTGCATGCTAAGGTACATTTGTAATGGGTATATAGTAATTGCTTTAAGCAGCCCACGGTATTGGCAGCTTATGCAGTGAAGCGGCGTTTTGAATGTTTCATGCCTACTTCATTCAAGACAAGCAGAAAAAGAGTGCTAGAAGTAAAACCGCGAAAGAAGGCAACGGTAAGAGAAAGCCTTTGAAGCAGAAACCAAGAGGCATACAAGTGAGGAATAATCGATGCCCAATCACACACATATACAAACAAAAAAGTACCGAGCACATTAAAACTACGCCTTCAAGTTATGACGCGATAGCTCATAGATGCCTGAGAGTCCTCATACGCCTCCTGGCGCAGTGGTGCAGCGGTTAAGCGATGCTCCACTGCCCTGCGATGGCAGGTGCTCCCAGAGGTGGGCCGCACGCTTGAGCTTCCCGAGTAACCAAACATTAATTTAACTGCCACATGCCACATTGCGCAGTTTGCTACTATCCGACGGGCAGGTTGTGATGACACCGCAAGGTGATGTGACCTGCTTCCTAGGATGTTCTCGGTGGTCACCTGCAAGAGCCATGCCCGTGGTTTTTCGCTCACAGCGCCGACATCGAATTTTCTGTAGAAGGGGGCCTTTAACTCTGTCGCGTTCACGCTTAGCAGACACCTAACTGTCATTAGTTTTCAGAATGCGGTAGCCTAAGGACCCCGTTGTCAGCTCCCGTGCACGACCATTCACATCACACAATGGGAGAAGGTATTTCCCATTCCGTTTCAGTTTGTCACCTGCCAAGCCGGGCAGGTGATAAAAGTGTGACACCGGCGGTGGGTGAGGGGACATGGGGCTCACTACCAGCAGTGCTCAAGTCAGCGACAGAAACATACATTCATGGGCTTCGTCTCTTCGCCTGCAGGTTTGATGTTCTTGTCGCAAAAGTTGCCGTGGGTCGATGATGAACCGCCTACCACCTGCCACAGGGCCACACGCAGCTCATCGCAGCCGGGCATGCGATTTCTGAACACTTCCACAGATGCCTGGATCGTGCTCCTGCAGGAATAAAGATGCAGATAGATCGGCATTCCATGGGCACCCATGCACTGGGCAATTGGGGCTTTCACTTCGTTTACCCCGGCAAGTTAGATGGGAAATATCCAAGCCCATCCACGATCCATACGCAACAATTTTGGACAAGCACAATATTTGACCAGATAGTGGGTCGTGAAAGTAATATTTTGACATATCATAAGACAGAATCATAATAACCAATACAGCCGTAAACGCAGCCTAGAGACGCTTCCAGTTTTCTCCCACTTATTGTCAAAAATGCAACCCATTCGTTTGCAGCGGTAGTCTCGGCTACTGAGTGTGTGCGCAGGACAAACTCCAGAAGCAATATTTTTTGGCCCTTTGGATGATTAGAGCATTGCAATCAATATGCTTGTAACAGCACCTTATAATTTTTTTCCAGTTGCCTCGTTATTAAAGGGGCTCAGGAAGGGGTTCTAATAAAGTTGCGATAGTCCTGGGATCTTAAAGTACGTAGCTTCACGAATATTTTCCGGTAAGAATTTTTTTTATTCCATTAGTAGAAGCTGATTTATCTGCAGACAAAATTTGAATTTCAGCGTCTTCGCGCCTTTCCCTCTCCTCTCACCACGTTTTGCACGCTGGAAGGTCGGTACTCTTACGGCGGCTCCATCACCAGGGGTGGACCTTCCTGACCCACTGGAGTTACGCAGTTTACTGGCCGCTGCCATGGTAGCTGCTTGACGTCCGAAAGAATCTAACCAATAGCCATCTCCCAACTTCTATACGCAGGTGCTAGCAAGAAAAGTTACCTGAAGGGGCTCGTCAACTTAAGAGCGTGATTGTGTATTCTCTGCAGCGTGTAGAAGTGCATTATTTGGCTCTAGTGTTCATCACAACACAGTGCAGTGATTGAGCGTGTCCATGTGCTCTCGTCGGAAGGTGTTTCAGAGCCCCTTTCAAAGTGGTGTCCATGAAAGTGGGTCTTATCTGTGGCTGTGTCAAAATAAAACGAAATGGAAAATCTAACGCCCTGATTGAGAATAAACCTACTTGACAAAGCAGGGCAAGTAAGATCTGACACCATGTTTCCTGAGTGCGAGGGCACACTCGGTTAGCGCACAGCTCATCCGCCTAAGTGGCAGTACTGCTGTCACTTAGTAAAAGGTCAGAAAAGAAAACACCTTCGAGAGACTTCACAATACTACCTGGTTTTTGTGCCATGACCACATGACCGCACCCTCATCGCAGAAGAGACCAAAGGTGTAATCGAGTTTACATGCCTGAGTGCACCTTTAATGCGTCTCTAAGAGGCACCTCACTTTTGATCTCCTTTTCATGCCCTCCCTGAAATGTGAAGGGCGACCAAGTGAAGAGCGACAGAAGGCTTCGACGAATATCTACCGCACCTTACCTCTCGTGTCACGAAATCTAGTGACATTCGAGGCTTACGGTGAAAACAAACTTTTCCGCTCCGAGAAATACTTCAACAGGTTGGTTCTCGCCAACAAAACTGTCATGTGAATTGTGATGCTGCAGCTTTTCCACTCTTGAAATTCACTGCATGTCATGACCTTGAAGCTGCATGCCAGAAAGCTCCACGCCCAATGATGTGGTGTCCACTGTGGTGTCGTCAGACCACTGACACCCTCCCCCGCCACATACTACGTCATGCACTATACACTACGTCATGCGCTATACAGTCAAACTTCGACCTAGCCAAGATGCTCTTTATGTGCTTCAGTGCTAGACACTCTTTCCCGTACAGGGTCCTTCTACTGTCCGCTCTTGTAACGTTCTCATAAACGTCATCAATGTGCTTCATGCTTTCTCCTTCATACATGTAAGCTGACCTCCATTGTGGAGAACACCTCAGTACATTGTCTCATTATTTTGCCGTCCTAGACAGTTATCCCAACCTGTCACACGTGCCATAAAACACTGTCAGCTAACATATACCAATAAAACTCTAGCATTATCTCCGCCAAACACACAGTCCTGATGCCTTAGAACCTGTTCCGTGATCTCTAGATTCGTGGTACGGCTCCAGGTGTCCTCATGCATTACGTGTCCTGCTCCGCACAAAACATTGTCTCAGTACTGCGACCTCAGTGTATTCCGAAAGTCTTGCTTGTCAACTCCATGACTACGATGATCCAGTCACATCAGACTGTCGCTGCCAGCAGTACACAGCACACCACATGCATAACTCACTAGGACTCAAGTAAAACTTGTTGCTGGGCGAGTTGGTGCATAGTTTCTTTAAAAAGTTGGCGCAACACAAAAACCACCACGAGAAAAAAAGACAGGACCCTGGGACCCTGCCAAGAACGAATAAATCTGCCGCAGTGTATGAGTGGCTGTGCTTGCCTGCTGATCCACCAGGCTGCAGAAGAGACCTTCATACGCCTGCTTAACCGAACTCTTACTTATTACTAAGGGTATGCGCTGTATTTAACGTCTTCTACCCAGGACCCCCTTTCTAGGGCTGCGATGGAGAGTATGGAATATTTTCACCTCGCAAGAAATGGAACACTTTCTTCTCCAAGGTGCAGGATGACCACCTTGGCACGGATTTAAAAAAAATTGATGGGACGGTTACCACTGCTTAACGCAATATTTAGCGACGGCTGTTCAGGTTTATACTTTAAGATATGTTGTGATAGACAATATGAGAGCGACGTCACATCTGCATAGTTCTAGGGTGCTATTTTAATTTTCCCGACATGATTGTTTTTCGTCTGGGTCTCCTCACCAGTTCGCAGCTCTAGAAGCGCAGCGCCGTTGATCACCCTCAACTGGGGCTGTGCTTTCCGCAGAAGTTGCCGCAAATAGACCGTGCTAAATTACTTCGCTCTCACCATACTCTTCCTCCCCTTTCCACGGTAACTACATTCCGGATGGTTACCCTGGTACCTCTTCCTACAGTCTCGCCATACCCTCCTTCTTCTATGGTAACCCTCCTCCTCCCTCCGGGGTAACTACCCTACGGTTGGTTCCCTTGGAAACCACGTACCGGTTGCCGCTTCAAGCGCTCTCGCAATACCATCCCCCTCTATGGTAATCATCCTTCGATTGGGGTTTCTCCGCTCTCGGCCCACCCTCCGCCCTCCATGGTAACCCGCTTCACGACGGTTACCTTTGTAAACTTCCCTCTAGCTATGCGGTCCCACGCTCTCGCCATACCCTCCTCTTTCCGCAGCAACCCTCCTCGTCCTCCCAGGGTAACTACCCTTGGGGTGGTCTCTGTCAACTACCAGCCAGTTGAACCTTCTTATGTTCTCGCCATACCCTCGCACTTCCAGGGAAACCATTTTAGGGTTGCGGATTCCTTCGGTGTCGCTCCACTCTTCTTCCACAGAAAACACCTTCCGGTTCGTTCCCTTAGTAACCACCATCCGGTTACGCCTTCTTACGCTCTCACCATAAAGCCTCCTACCATGTTAACTGTCCTCGTCTTTCCAGGGTAACTAACTACCTTCCGGGTGGTTTTCTTGGCAACTAACGATCAGTTGAGCATTCTTAAGCAAGTCAACATACTCTCCGTTCTCCTTCCGCAGTAACGATCCTCTAGTTAGGGATTCTTCCACTCTCCCTATACCCTCCTCTCACGGTAACCACCATTCGGAAGTTCCTGTGGTGGCCACGCACCGGTTACGCCTTTCTCCCTTCAAGCCTTACCTTCCTTCTTGCATGGTAAACAGCCTCCGAGGGACTCTCATGGCAATTCACCCACTGGTTGAGCGGACGACTACAACACTCTACGACACACCACTACCACTATTAAGGGAGTAATTACTCATTGGCATCCACCCAAGCGCAGCCATACGGCTACAAAGGAAAGCTATACAGCTTTCTCAGAAACTTCGTAGTTAAAGAAAAATTCGTCCTGGTCCGGGGTTCGAACCCGGAACCACCGCCACACCGGAGCAGTCGCTCTACCAATTGAGCTAACCGGGACGGCAAGCTTATGGTAGGGCGAGAGCGAATTGATCAGTAACTCGAAGTGGGAAGAGTGTTGGTCAAGTGTTTTAGGGGAATCCCCCAAGGTGGAGTAGATTTGTAATAAGGGAGTAATTACTCATTGGCATCCACCCAAGCGCAGCCATACGGCTTCTTTAACTACGAAGTTTCTGAGAAAGCTGTATAGCTTTCCTTTGTAGCCGTATGGCTGCGCTTGGGTGGATGCCAATGAGTAATTACTCCCTTATTACAAATCTACTCCACCTTGGGGGATTCCCCTAAAACACTTGACCAACACTCTTCCCACTTCGAGTTACTGATCAATTCGCTCTCGCCCTACCATAAGCTTGCCGTCCCGGTTAGCTCAATTGGTAGAGCGACTGCTCCGGTGTGGCGGTGGTTCCGGGTTCGAACCCCGGACCAGGACGAATTTTTCTTTAACTACGAAGTTTCTGAGAAAGCTGTATAGCTTTCCTTTGTAGCCGTATGGCTGCGCTTGGGTGGATGCCAATGAGTAATTACTCCCTTATTACAAATCTACTCCACCTTGGGGGATTCCCCTAAAACACTTGACCAACACTCTTCCCACTTCGAGTTACTGATCAATTCGCTCTCGCCCTACCATAAGCTTGCCGTCCCGGTTAGCTCAATTGGTAGAGCGACTGCTCCGGTGTGGCGGTGGTTCCGGGTTCGAACCCCGGACCAGGACGAATTTTTCTTTAACTACAAAGTTTCTGAGAAAGCTGTATAGCTTTCCTTTGTAGCCGTATGGCTGCGCTTGGGTGGATGCCAATGAGTAATTACTCCCTTATTACAAATCTACTCCACCTTGGGGGATTCCCCTAAAACACTTGACCAACACTCTTCCCACTTCGAGTTACTGATCAATTCGCTCTCGCCCTACCATAAGCTTGCCGTCCCGGTTAGCTCAATTGGTAGAGCGACTGCTCCGGTGTGGCGGTGGTTCTGGGTTCGAACCCCGGACCAGGACGAATTTTTCTTTAACTACGAAGTTTCTGAGAAAGCTGTATAGCTTTCCTTTGTAGCCGTATGGCTGCGCTTGGGTGGATGCCAATGAGTAATTACTCCCTTATTACAAATCTACTCCACATTGGGGGATTCCCCTAAAACACTTGACCAACACTACCACTATTGCTACTACTACTACGACGACGACGACTCAAAACCCAGGAAGGGGCGCTTAACAGCTCTCGCTCTAAATGTGCCGTCCTTGCACTCAACGTGGAAAGGGCGCGCAGCGGAGCCACTTACTTAGTGTAAGAGCCGACGACAATGACCGTGGCATTCCAGGAGTGGCACTGTGGCTGAATTTCACCGCTCTCGTCATAACTTCCTCCGTGCACGCTGGCCTCCTCCCTGACCCTTACTTCGCCACCACTACCTGGAAAAATAAGGCATGCAGGTTCACACTGAGCTCTTGCAAAAGACCAGAAAGAAAAATACCCCCGAGAGACTTCATATCACTTTATCCTGTTCCTGTGCCCTCTTCTTAGCGGTGCTCTAACATTGCAAATCTGTATAAAATGAAAGAAGGAGCCTCAATTAGGAGAGTTGCTGTGCAAGCAGGCGTTGCTTCTTTCTTGCCTCCTGAAAGCTGAAAAATTCACGTGCACGAACCGGCAGTGCCAGGTTATCACTTTTCTGCACAGATGAAGATCGCGTGTTATCCGATGCTGGTCAATAAAACTTTATTTTATGCCACAGCATTTCTTAAGTTTGCATTACCACACCCATTTAAACGTGCCAGGAGTATCAACGGTCGCTCCCACCGAATTTGCCTTTTTTGTTTTGCTTACTGTTTCTTAATTATCTGTCCAAATTGCTATGATGAAACCCTTGCATTGAAGTGTCTTGCATGGCCTCTCAGTTTTTAGAGCAAGAATGCAGCGATTCGCTGCGTGCAACTGTACAGCTATGTTTATGTCCTAGCAGCTCATTCCCTGACCCTAACTGCGCATTACCTGCATCAGTAAAGCGAATAATCTCTGGCATCTGCTACACGCATAGGAATTCCAGGGCATCTAAGTCCCTCTACAATGATACTAAACAGTTTAACAAGAAATCCAAGCCAACTGCAATCCAATTGGTTGCGATTCACTCTAAATGTGTTCACTGCGGTAACAATCACTTGTTTCAATGCGACTGCAGTAACAGTGGCACCTCTGGAAAATTCCGCCTTTATCTGTATGAAGACCCGGTGAGTGAATCCTTCACCCTCAAGAAGTGCAACCCACCACCTTGTTCCCTATTACACCTTCGTAGATAGGGGAATGCCCTTCAGCCAACACATGCGATTCACTTCCCCATCCCCCCTCCCCCAACGTCACCCTCCAGAAGCTCCATCCACCACCATCATCATTAACATCGGCGTGACTATGCCTACTGCAGGGCAAAGACCTTTCCGATGCCTCTCCAATTAACCCTTCCCTACCCATGGTCACCACTGCCCATTCGCCTAAATATACCTTTAGAAGCGACACCCACACTCTAAACAAGAATACACCTGTATGGGAGTAAAGAGGTTGTAAGCCGTCCTCTAGCACACTCCCTTTTTATAAAAAAGAGTGGATTAGAGGACAGGCCCCTCCCTTTTTATTCCTTTCTGTTTAGATTGCGTCACCAACTCCCCCTACCTCCACCCTCAACATGCCCCTACCCAAAAGAAGCCCACACAGGAGCGGAAGGAAAAAATGCCCAGGCTTAGCTTGGTTAAGCCAAGAATGTGTTGCATATTGCGCGGTCTTTTTGCGCGAGGTATTGCTTGGCGGCACTCGATTTTCTGAGCAGCTTTTCTTCCGCGACCTATGCATGAATGGATAGGAGCGCCCCCTTTGAAACGGGGCGGTGGCAACCGCCACCATGCTCAGCCATCTTTATTTTGTTTTTTTTTCCTTTTTTTCCTTTTTTTCTTTCCTTTTTCTTTTTTTCACTGGTTTGGTGACGTCACGTCATCACGTGAAGTGACGTCACCAGACCACGTGACGTCACGTCACGTGGTTTGGTGGCTGCCCGGCCGCGCCCAAGGGCTGAACTGAGTGATTGCAATATGCTACGCATAAAAGCGACTGCGAAATCCAATTTAAGGACGCAATGGTAGAGACATCTGCCCTCCACGAGCCCTACCAAAAACATGTCAACCCACCCATAAAAGCATTTGTTCGCGTAAAGTCAATCATCAAGGGGAAATCCTACTGCCAACGCAGCTCTCTCTCGATCATCTTCTCAATTTTTTTTTACTTGATATTCTCTTCAAGTTGTTTTGGTCACTTGTACTTATTGAGTCGGTTTTTGCCTGGCATGCTTTATACAGCGTTCCAGCTCGGTTTTCATCACCCCTGTTATAATCTACAGAATCTATGACCCCACCTGTTGCTCGCTTCCTATGGCACATGGCTTGGGTAAGAAACCTGCGTCTATATATCCGGTCATTATGAGCTTGAACAGCCACCCTCCCTTCTGGCGGATCATCGATCTTCGAGTGACCGAAATACGCCTCGTGCATCAAAGCCAACTCCAGCTGCTAGGTTACAGCTTTGGCACAGCCCGTTTTCCACACAACTTGCCCCAGAAGAACTGACAACGAGGTCGGTAAAATCATGTACCAATCAGAAGACCGGTGGATACGCGGCGGCACTGTGGTTAAGCACCTTTCGCATTTTTTATGCATGAATAGGAACGATAAAAACAACTGGAATGCCACAGAAACCATAACGAACCGCAATTAGGCCTAATGAAAGATGCTCTGAAACCGAGAGCATTGCAAGCACTGAAGTGCAGGTAACGCCTCTGCTAATAAAAAAAAAAACTTACGCCATTTTGACAACTAGCCCTTCCATCTTCCAGACCCCGAGGTCAGAACTAGACAGCAATTCTACTTGAACACACCGCTGCAGTGCACAGGTAACCACTAGATATGATGCCAGAAATCGACTTTAGCAGTACGAGCATTTCACTGTTTTCCATATTGCTTTCCTATTCAATGCGTCTTTGAATTTGATTTCGCCGTGGGCTTCTCTTAGGTGGCAGTGGGCGGTGGGCTATGAGAGAAGTACTTTGGTTTGGACTGGTATGTTCGCAGCCATGTTTGAAACAGAAAGGCGCGAATTAGACGAGTACAAGAGTGAATATAAAGCAACAGGACTGGCGCCAACTATCAACTCGGGTTTATTGCACCACACTGCAGCACTCGCAATTCTCGCGTGTTTCTGCCATCTTCTCAAATTTTAATCGCATATTCGTTCACTTTGACACCCAGAGCGTCTCTCGAAGTTCTAAAGTTCTTTTGCTCCTTTGTCCCGAGTTCCCGTTGGTCATTTTGTTTTCCATTGTCGCTTGTTTTGTTATCCAAAGAGTACTGTTTTATTTGCACCGTTTTTTCCACGTTCCTGTTGGCCATTTTAGTTTTAGTTTTCTATTGTCACTTGTCTTGTTTTTTTTATGCAAGAAGCTCAGAAATTTAAAAAATGTGTGTCGTGTTTCCCTTTGACACGTGCTTCTGCTTCGTGAGGGAGCTTTCACGATAGGTGCTTTTTCGGTTTCTTAAGTGACGGGTGTATTGTACTGAGGTGTTTTCCTCCGCGTCACCTCGCTCGCCTGTAGTCTGTATGCCGATTGTGGATGATAGTTTTTGTTGTTGAGTGCTTTCCTTATGTTTGGCTTCCGTGATACGGCTGAGTGCTGCGTATAAATGCAGGGTGTAGTGCAATAAACCTGAGTTGATAGTTGGCACCTGTACTGTTGCTTTAGGTTCCTTGGCCGCGCTTTTCCTGTTCCAAACAGGGTTAAGGGAGGCTGTTAGATGGGAGATTTATTGTTACCAGTGGGCGCGCTCACCGGAGGGTGCTTTCTTCATCCACTCCAACCTTCTAGGGGCGTTGGAAGGTGGAAGTTTCACAAGCACACACCGAACGCAACTTTTTCACCGAAACAGTACTATACTGCTAACGCAATAAACAGAACACAAAGGAATGAAGGAGAATACCAACAATGCACTAAGTAAAATCACATCACGGACATCATCGTCCAAGCTCTATATTAAAACTTGCACACCCTATAGCACAGGATTGTTTGAACCTGTCACACGCACCTGACTCTGCCTTGATTTCTGCAGGCCACTGGGATGTGTAATTAGCTGTGGCTGACAGCACCTGGGCAGATAAGGAAAGCAATAAACCGACAATTGGGACTAGTTGGTATAGCATTTTTTTGCAGTGGATAGCGCTATCATTATTATTATCATTATTATCTGCAGAAACGCACAACTTTCAAACTTTGTGCTACTTCTCCTTCAACTCTTAAGTGTAAATCATGCAGTTCTGGCAATAATACCACGTTATCTTGCCCTCATTTCCTCGTAAATCCGGAGAATTCGCGCGGTCATTCATTCGGACGAAACTGAACTCACAGACGTTAATTCGGTCTGCATCCCGGTGGAGCGCCGCGTCGAGGTAGGGTTAAAACTGCAAGAGATCGTTCAAGTAGCCCTCCTTAAGCCTAAAATATGGTGTAGGTTTGCCCACGAACCTCTGGCGTGCGCACAACGGTAGGCATGACGACGATCCAGGGGCATCATTGTCGAAAATTAGTCGTCTGCACAGTTCGGTTCGTTTTTCTGCTTCGCGGCCGCCCGTGGCAACGGTGGCCGTCTAAGCGTTTATTCGCACTCTATGAACATCTTGCGCGAAATAATGAAATTACATTGCAAATACGAATATGTTAGACAGCTGCAGTGGCAGAGCCGACACGTGCTGCTGGCTGAAAAGCGCCATGTTTGAGCCCTGGACCTGCCCCTGCCTGCTCTACACGGCCTTCACAACCGATATTTTCCGACAAAGCACGTTTCATTCTGGTGAAGGGGCAGGATTGCATCTCGGAGCGGCGCAACCAGACCCTCGCTACCACCCTGCCATCGGACGCCAACCAGTCAGCCAGCCGGCTCTTCGCCGGTGCCCGTTGCCTGCCATGGTGCGCTCCGCCAGCGCTAACCTGCCGACTTCAGCGGCACGGACGACCACGACGTGGAAACCTGGCTGTCCTCCGACGTACGGCTGAGCGCTCATAACCGATGGCACGACAGCATGAAGTTCATTAATGCAATCGTCTACTCAACCGGTGTAGACAACTTCTGGTACAAGAACCACGAGTCGGACTTCATGACCTGGTCCGCCTTCAAGACTAGCTTCTCCGACATCTTAGGCCGCTCATCTGTGCGCAAACTTTGCGCCGACCAGATCTTCGCGTTCCAGCCCAGCTGAGTTGTGAAACCTTCACCAGCTATACTGAAGATGTCCTCGACCACTGCAAGCGCATCAACGTGTCCATGACGAAGGCTCATAAAATCCAGAATGTGCTCAAAGGCATCGAGGACGACGCTTTTAATATGCTTGTGGCCAAGAACCCCACCTCCGCCACCGATATTTGCAACCTCTAGCAGCGCTAAGATGAGCTGCGCCAACAGTGCGTTTTCACTCGGCAACCCTCTGCGCAGACAGGCACTAGCCTGGCCGTGACGACGAACGACAGCTCGCTCCTGCTCCAGATAAAGCAGCTTGTATGTGAAGAGGTTGCTCGGCAACTGTCGCTTCTTATCGCTGCCCGGAGTCCATCTAACCTATCTTCGACCCTCCAGTACGTGATCCGAGGCCCTGCCATCGGTTTTCTCCCAGCCTTACGTTGCAGCACCGCCTACCTGAGCCCAAGCCATCAGGCAACCCCACCAAGAAGCGTTTGATTCGTTTCTGCCTCCACCGCGGTCGACCGCATTTACTCCTGCACGGCTGCCAACTCAACGTTTCCGCTAACAGCGGACAACCTGCCTAATCGTTATGCCTGCAGCACTGCCGGCCACGTGATGAGTCACTGCGGCCGCTGAGTTGTGCCCCTGCTGCCGATCGAGACCCTCGAGCCCACACCTACACCCATCCCCGGTCTTTTCATTGTACTTCGCCTACCGAGACTTTCCACTCACAGATCGATGCCCGTCTGTTCGCCGCCGTTCCCCATCTCCGCGTCGCAGCTCGGTTTCCCCGATGTGTCGTCGTCCCACACCGCCATCGGAAAACTGCAGTGATTGCAGTTCCGGAAGCAAGAACAGCGTGTTCGTCGACAAGCTGAAGGCCTCGACTTTCTCCATCGAATATGATCCAGGTTTCTGTGGAGGGCACCAATGTTCTTTCCTTGTTAACACCGGCGCTGCTGTATCTGTCTTCAGCAGGAAACTGTGCCGCCAGCTACAAAACATGACGACGGCATTGTATGGGTTTTCGTTTCGCGCCGCTAATTCACAACTTATCGCGCCTTTGGGCGCATGGTCCGGGGCACTGCTGAGGAAGCTCTGTACAACACTGAATTCAAGTCCTTCGGCGCCGAAATCTTAGGCTCGGACTTTCTCTCCCAACATCAGGCCGTCATCGACTACACTCGTGCCGAAGTCGAGCTTCTTCCCTTCGGTAAACTCCTGGCGGGCGCTACCACAACCACCTGCGCCGAACAAACAGTGGCTGATGACGTCACGATCCAACCGTGTTCTGCCGTGCAGGTCTCTGTTAACTGCGACTCTGCTTCCGGTGGTCGTGTAATCTTCATCCCGTCCGATGCCGTCACGTCTAGCCACTGTCTACCCCTGCCGTTGCCGTGCTTACTGTCGCAGCTGGCTGCAGCGCCTTGCCCGTCGCGAACCAATCATGTGCCTTTTTTCTCTCCTTCGCGGCGAATGCCTGGGATGCATCCAACCTTTCGCCTTCGTTGTCGTCTACAACACTTACAAGGATGACTCCTGCTCCCTCCCGACGGCTTCACTTACTCCTTGACCTTCTTCTACTAACCCCCCTGCAGTGGACGTCTTCACACGCTCAATCGACGGCAATTTTACGCCACCGGAAAAGACCAAGCTTCTGGGTCTGTTCCACCATTTTCTTTCCCATTCGAGTTTTCCCACCACCGTTTGGGCAGCCAGCCCATCGGTTGTTACCCATCGGATCAACACTGGCACCTATTAGGCGTTGCGCCAGCGACCATATTGCCACGTATCATTGTAGTGTTTGTTTGTTCACGCTCAAGGCTGCAGGAAAGGGTTATTATCACTTGTTCGTGACGCGAGAAGCGACCAGACTAATCTTGATTGATTGCAGCCATGAAAGGCTGCATCTAGGTTTTTCCAGATTACTGTAGGTGATCTTGTCCTGTTATCTGGAAGTTTCCTTGCCGGCTTTAAATTGAGCGATGCCGCGAGCGGCGGACATTCGTAGTTCGACGACCGCCGAGCACGCTTGTTGCTGCCCGAGCTCGTCCAGACCCAGCGAAGAGTTTTTCAGCGCTGGCTTGCTGAGAAGTTTTGAGAAGTGCAGGCGGGCCTCGGATCCACTGCGACCCCGAGGTTCCGCAACCAGCCTCCCAGCCCAGGCGCCGTGCCTTTGCCGGTGCTCGGGCAACTTCGAGACCTTCAAGCAGCAGCACAGTCGGCCACCCGTGACGTCATGGGAGGCCCGGGACCTGCTGCCCCTCCGGTGTACCGTGCGCCGCCCCCAAAGGCGCACTGTTTCCAGTTTACAGTTACTTCCGACGCGACTGCTGACGACATCGTCGACGGCATCGAGTCGGTTGTCGGCCCGAAAGGGCTAGAGAGCCTCCAGCACCATGGAGGCATGAAGTTCTGCGTCGCCATGGCCTCGGCTGCGGCGGCGGAGAAGATGCTCGTGGAAGGCGCCTTCAAAGTGAACGGCACTTCCGTCCCAGTAGCCTGCGTGGGTCCTGCCGTGGTCCACGTGACGGCTTTTCGTGTGCCGCTGTTCGTGGGAGACGCGGCGCTGGCGCCGGCACTGAGCTCCTACGGCAAGGTGCTTGACATCACCCATCCCGTCCTCAAGGGCCGTCGTCACGTCGGCAACGGGACGCGCGTGGTCCGGATCGAGATGAAGCAGGCGGTGCCGAACTTCTTGACCGTCCAGGGCCACCGCGTCATGTTTGACTACCGAGGCGTCCGGAAGGTGTGTTCCCGCTGCGGGCAGGACAGCCACATCGGCGCGGCGTGTCGAACGCCGCGGTGCGCTCGCTGCGAGGTGTTCGGCCACGACACGGCCGGATGCGGAGCGGCTTGCAGGCGCTGCGGTGGAAGCCACGCCACAGCGGACTGCCTGCGACCACGGTCCTATGCGGCGGCCGCCGCATCGAGAAAGGAACCGAGCAAGGACAACGTGGTCGCAGAAACGCGGAGCACACCAACTGTCCGGACGCCTGTTGCCGACGCGGACCCTACGACCAGCAGCCCGAGGGAGCCCGAGCCCACTCCCGCGACGGAGGTGCCCGTGAAGGAGCAGCTCGAGGGGACGCCTTCAAACGAGGTGGAGCCGTTCGGTGCTGTTTTCGCGGAACCCTTGCCGCCGCTACCCCGCACAGCTTCCTTCAACACCGAGAGCAGCAGCGGCGATGAGTCGAGCGTGGCGTCGGGCGACCTGGTGGACGTACCGGACAAAGTCACGCCGCTTCGCCTGACAGGCGACTTGACGTGCGGCCAGGTGTCAGGAACGACGACTCCTGGAGGTGCGGACGACGCGCGCTTCCCGTCACCAGCCAGCCACACCCTCCCATCGGCGACCCTGGCGTCGGCATCGGCTTCAGCTGCGAGCGTCGCCAAGACCACGCAGCAACCGGTGAGCGAGGCCACAAGCGCCGACGGCCCCGAAAACATGGACTTTTCCCGACCAGACTTCAAACGTGCCCACCCCCAATCATCGGAATCCGAAGGGACGGTTAACGAACGTTCTAGCAAAAAAAGTGCCGCGCGCGCCAAGCGCCGCCCATGGCAGCGCTCTTTAGGTTGTATGCTATGCCGTCGGTGCTCTTGGCAGTCATGGCGGTTGTGCATCTCCTCTCCCTGAATGTTCGGGGATTTCAATCCGTAGACAGACAGAAAGAGGTGATGCACTTAGCCAGGGCTAGGGGCGTCGACATCCTGTTTTTACAGGAATGCAACTTCCGTACTTCACTTGATGTGCTGAATTTCACCACCCGGTTTTCTGTTTTTGCTTATTTTTCGTTGACTGATTTTCATATGTGCGGTGTTGGTGTCGTTTTTGTAAACCCCTGCCTGCGCGCGGGTGCTCATTGCACTTTCGGGCTGGACGGCCGCACTCTTGCGGTCGACTTCACACTAAACCAGCGGCGGGTACGTGCGTTGGTTGTATATGCGCCAGCACGGCAGACTAGTAGTTCTGATTTTTTTGAGCGCCTCGACTCATTCCTCCTTGATCCCTACCCCACTTTTATCGTCGGTGACTTCAATTGTGTACTTAACATCGACCGCGACGTCCGCGGACAGGGTCACGGTCGCCGTTATTGCGGTGCCCCCGCGCTCCGCGATCTCGTGACTCAGTTCCGCTTGTCTGACGCGTGGGTGCAGCTTCACGGGGATGCCTTTGGAGCGACGTTTGAGAGAGCACAGTCAGCGAGTCGGATAGACAAATTCTATTTTCCACCAGAGCTCGCTTCTTTTGTCGTTAGCTGCGAAGTTCTCGCGTTCCCTGCAGGCACGCCGGTGATTTCCGATCACCACCCCTTGTCAGTCAGGCTCGACTTTGGTGAGGACACCCCACGTACTGTTACGTGGCGCATGGACACGAGCCTACTGGCGGACCCGGAAAGCATGGCGTCACTGCGTACGGCGTTGGCAGCATCGTGCAAGAGCTTCGTTGTGACTGATTCATGGGACACACTCAAGGCTCGTTGGCAGGCAACTCTGGTGGCGGCCGGTCAAGACTGCAGACGCCGGGTAACTCATGCACTGAATGACACCCACAAGCGCATCCGTATAGTGCAAAGGGGAGCACCCTTAACCTTTGCCATGAGCGATTACCTGAGTCTACTTAAAGCACGTTACCACGTGTTGCTCTGCCAGTCATCACGGGCAGCTAGTCGTGCACACCAGCTCGGGCGGCCGGTATCAGACCCGGCTGTGCTACGACACGTACGCGCAGGCACGGCAGAGGAATTCGCTCCCGCTACTGTGCCTTTCGTGACACTCCCAGACGGCACCCAAAGCAAAACCACGGCCGATATCTGCACGATCTTCGCAAGCCACTTTTCGAACCTGTTCTCTACGGACAGTTGGCTACATCTTCAAGATGGTTATGACGGGCTTCTACAAAGTTTTTTTGGAAACTTGCCACGAGTAGCTGAAGAGTTGCATGAAAACCTTTGCGCACCAGCCACAAGCCAAGAGCTGCACGCCATCCTGCAGAGTATGAATGCAGCCTCTGCCCCCGGTCCAGACGGCATTCCAACAAGTTTTTATTCAAACTTTTTTTACGAGATCCAAGGAGCGCTCCTGAAGATGGTCAACGGCTTCCTCGCGGATGGGTTACGTCCAAACTCTTTCCGCGAATGTCGCATCATACTCATTCCGAAAGCGGGCGGTGACCCCTCCGACCCGCAAGCATGGCGGCCCATAAGCCTCTTAAACGCAGATTACAAAATAGTCACATCTTTACTGAACACAAGAATGCGGACGATCCTACCTCACCTAATCCACCGGGCTCAAACCAGCAGCGTCCCTGACCGCTCTGTGTTTGATGCATTGGCACTCACTAGAGACCTGTTCACATTTGCCAGCAGGACGGGCTTCAGCGGGTGCTTTGTTTCACTAGACCAGGCGAAAGCATTCGATCGGGTGGAACACTCGTATCTGTTCGGGGTCCTTGAAGCCTTCGGATTCCCTCCGCAAATTGTCAGCAGGCTGCGCTTACTTTACGCAGACCTGAATGCTCGTCTCTCCGTAAACGGCCACCAGAGCGCTCCCTTCTCAGTCACCAGGGGCATAAGGCAAGGATGCCCTCTCTCCCCAACATTCTTCGTGTTGTGCCTGGATCCACTCATCCGGCGCATTAACGACAGCCCATCCATACGCGGCTTCCCTCTGCCTGGCCAGGGCCAAATCAAGGTATCGGCCTACGCCGATGACGTGTCGCTTTTCCTCAAGGACGAGGATAGCTACGCCGCTTTTTCGCGGCTGTTTCTCGAGTACAGCGAGATATCTGGGGCCCTATTGAACAGGGGAAAAAGCAAGGCACTAAGGTTTGGCACCTTCACACCGAACCTTGCGGGCGAGGTGGAGTGGGTGCAGGGAGTGAAAGTCCTGGGAGTAGTATTCCTCGCCAGCGGAGAAGTAGCCCGCGAAACCTGGACTAACCTCCGCACGAACGCTGAGAAACGCCTCTCGGTGGCGTCAACTTTCCGCCTTTCAATGGCAGAGCGCTGCTATATAGTTAAGTCCACAATCCTAGCCGCATGTTTTTTTGTCGCCCGCGTCGCAAACCCACCGCGCACGTTTACGCGCAGGCTAACCTCGGCCTGTGGCTCTTTCGTTTGGGCGGGCAAAACCGAACTTGTGTCACGAATGTTCATGCGCCTTCCATCGTGCATGGGTGGGTTTGGTATACCTTGTATCCGCACCATGTGCAATGTGCTCGCCTTGCGAGAAGTACGAGATCTTGTACGCAACCCAGACTATCCCGGGAGAACACTCCTCACATATTTTCTGGGTACAGCGCGTAACGTGTTTTTTTTTCACAACACGTGGTTGGCCCTACAGCCGAGCAGCCGCCGGCATTTTTCGTTAATGTGCGTCGCACACTGACGTCGTTGACTGCCAGCGCGCCCGATCTGGATGTTGATGAAACCCCGCCCTCCAGAATGTGTGAAGCACTAACGGTCGCTGCGCTGACCCGCGAACAACTCCAGAAAACGAGACGTGCACGCTGGCGCCAACTGACCTCAGCTACGCTTCCTGCAGATGTCAGGGACTTCGGCTGGTTGCGAGGATGGCGGGTCCTGCCCACAAGAGACCGCCTTGCGGCGTGGGGCGTGGCGCCCTCCGCCCGATGCCCGCAGTGCGGTCTGCTTGAAACTTTGCAGCACGCAATGTTTGAGTGTGTAGTTGCGCGCACCTTTTGGACATTAGTGTCACGCATGTTTTTAACCCGCCTGGAAGCGCGCACTAGTTCTCCCGAAGTGTTTCAAAATATGCTCTTGTGTGTCGGCATGTTCGTTTTGTGGCGGCAGCGTGGAGTGGCATCCTTAAATGGGCGTCCGCAAAGAATAATGTTCCCAATGTTGCAGCGCCTGCGCACGCGCCTCTTTGAACAAGCATGCATGGACGCTCTGTCAATGAACGAGGCTGAGTTCTTGCGCAAATGGTCGACATACTTTATCGTCCTGCGCGGCGGTCGAGTATCGGCATTTTTACTGCATTACTGACGTGCTCAGTGCTGCGTCACTGCGCATGTGCTTGACTGATCAGAGAATTAAGTTCATCTGTTTTGTTTTGTATTTTCTATGTTAAAACAGAAAAAATAAACTTCTCTTTCTACGCCGCCACCGAGTGATTCAGTTCTTTTGCGGGCGCAACTCAACCCAAATAAAGAGCTTCGTTTGCAAGTCTTTCTGGTGTCTTCCTGACCGCTGGACTGCCGTCACTACAACGTGACATCTGGTGAAGGTGCTGGGTAGCCTTCTGTGTACCGGACACCCCCAGCAAGTCGTGACGCCAACCCTCTGAGTCATTCACCGGAGGACCTGACTCCAGTACACCGCGCAAGCCGACGTCTGCTAGGCGACGCACCTGAGTTCGGGACTCTGCCGGACCCTACCCGGAAGAGAAAGCAAGTAGCAACGTCCACCATAAGCTTGCCCCAGACGACCACTCCAATCATTCTGCAGTAGCCCCGGGTGCCACCAACCTTCGACGCTTCGCCTGGCGCCGACCCCGAAGCCATGAAATTTAGGTACGTCTTCTTCGCCCTGGAGAAACCAGCAAGAGTCTGGTTCGAGAATGAGGAAGCCAACCTTGCGGACTGGGAAACGTTCAAGGAGCGGCTTCTGAAGACTTTCACAAACGTTGTGAGAAAGGAGAGAGCCCAGCAGCTGCTACAGTCTCGCATTCAACAGCCAAACGAGACCGTTGCTGTGTGCACCGAGGAAATGAAGCGTCTCTTCCGGCGAGCCGACGCGAGCATGAAGGAAGAAGAGAAAGTGAAGTTGCTTATGCGGGGAGTTAACACTCTTTGCCGGCCTCGTCCGCAACCCACCAAAAACCGTCGCGGAATTCGTAGAAGAGGCATCCACGATGGAAAAAACACTTGATGCCCGAGCCCGCCAGTATGACCGCCAGTGGTGCGTTTTCTCAGCAAACTGCCTGGACACCGCTAACAACGATAACCTGCGGTAGGTTATCCGTCAAGTTGTGCGAGAGGAGCTCCGACGATTGCTGCCAACGGGAACGCAGCCGCAGCTTTCAGCGCTCACCGACATCATCCGGGACGAGGCACAGCGATTCCTTCTCATCAGCATCGAATGTGCGACGAACCCGGCTTGCCAAGCACCGCATTGTCAAAGACGAACACGCCCGACCACTGCGACAGAGCCCCTACCGCGTATCTCCGCTAGAACGCCAAGCTATCCGCAAGCAAGTTGAGGAAATGCTTCGTGACGACGTCATACAGCCATCGAGGAGCCCCTGGGCAGCACCGGTCGTCCTAGTGAAAAAGAAAGACGGCACCCTTCGCTTTTGCGTCGATTACCGCCGCCTGAACAACATTACGAAGAAGGATGTCTACCCCCTCCCCCGCATCGACGATACACTGGACCGGCTGTGCAACGCTAAGTACTTCTCATCGATGGACCTGAAGAGCGGCTACTGGCAAATTGAAGTCGACGAAAGAGATCGCGAGAAGACTGCGTTCATCACGCCAGACGGGCTCTTCGAGTTCAAGGTGATGCCATTCGGCCTCTGCTCTGCCCCAGCGACGTTCCAGCGAGTAATGGATAAGGTTCTCGCAGGCTTGAAGTGGCAGATTTGCCTAGTCCACTTAGATGACGTTGTTGTCTTCTCATGAAGCTTTGAAGACCACCTCAGAAGGCTTCGGATAGTGCTGGAAACAATCAAGTCTTCAGGACTAACATTGAAACCAGAGAAGTGCCACTTCGCCTACGAGGAGCTGCTGTTCCTTGGTCACGTCGTAAGCAAGGATGGAGTTCGCCCAGACCCTCACAAGATGGCTTCGATCGCCGAGTTTCCACAGCCTAATGACAAGAAAGCTATACGCAGATTCATTGGATTGTGCGCTTACTACCGGCGATTCGTCAAGAACTTTTCGCGCATCGCTGAGCCTTTGACCCAACTCTCGCAGACATGCAGACATGCTCTCCAGACACGCAGACTTGCTCTCCATGTACATCGACGCCGAACACAAGACGTGGGACTCCATTCTGCCCTACGTGATCTTCGCTTATAATACTGTCGTCCAGGAGACAACAAGGTTTACCCCATTCCAGCTGGTATACGGCAGGAAGCCCACGGCAACACTCGACGCAATGCTCCCGCACGTTTCTGACGAAGACAACCTCGACGTCGCCGCCTACCTTCATCGCGCCGAGGAAGCCCGAAGACTTGCGCGGCTTCGCATTCAAGACCAACAGCACACCGACGCCCGACGCTACAATCTGCACCGACGAGACACGCATTACAAGCCAGGTGATCGGGTTTGGATATGGACGCCAGTTCGACGCCGTGGATTGAGCGAAAAGTTGCTGCGACGCTACTTTGGCCCGTACAGGGTTGGAAGGGGGGTAATGCCACGTATCATTGTAGTGTATGTTCGTTCACGCTCAAGGCTGCACGAAAGGGTTGTTATCACTTTTGTTCGTGACGCGAGAAGCGACCAGACTAATATCCATTGATCGCAGCCATGAAAGGCTGCATCTAGGTTTTTCCAGATTACTGTAGATGATCTTGTCCTGTTATCTGGAAGTGTCCTTGCCGGCTTTAAATTGAGCGATGCCGCGAGCGGCGGATATTCGTAGTTCGACCATTGACGAGCACGCTTGTTGCTTACGCCGCCACCGGGTGATTCAGTTCTTTTGCGGGCGCAAGTCAGCCCAAATAAAGAGCTTCGTTTGCAAGTCTTTCTGGTGTCTTCCTGACCGCTGGACTGCCGTCACTACAACGTGACAATATCGTTTCTCAGCAGTCGAACGTCAAGTCATCGACGAACAGGTGAACGACATGCTGCCGTCATACAACCATCGCACAGTTCCGGGGCCTCCCCGGTCGTCCTTGTCACCAAGAAAGACGGCTCTGTCCGCTTTTGCGTTGACTACCGGTGCATCATCAAAATTACCCGCAAAGACGTCCATGTCCTGCCCCGCACTGATGACGCCCTTGACTGTTTGCAAGCAGCTGAATTCTTTTTATCTTTACTCCTACGGTCTGGGTATTCGCAAGTCCTAATGGGCGACGCTGACCGCTCCAAGAC
The DNA here is from genome assembly GCF_055824585.1 of Amblyomma mixtum. Taxonomy (NCBI): domain Eukaryota; kingdom Metazoa; phylum Arthropoda; class Arachnida; order Ixodida; family Ixodidae; genus Amblyomma; species Amblyomma mixtum. Next base: position 94,936,876 of record NC_143018.1, on the reverse strand, counting down.
ACCTGTTATGACGCCTGACGAGCTGTACGAATTCAACGTCATGCCTTTCGAACTATGTAGTGCCCTGACACTTTTGAGTGCATGATAGTTGGCGCTCTCATCTCGTGCCGCGTGTCGGCTCCGCCGTTGCAACTGCTGAGCATCTTCCTCTTTAGTGCATAAAATATTGTACCACATCAGACAAATACACTGAGCAGTGACATTTTATACTAGTTTTAACATAATCAAGGCACAATAAATCAATACTTGTTCCGCAGTATTTGTGCACTACATCGTGCACACGTCTGTCACTTTATCACAGAGTAAAAGAAAATGAAGCCGAACTGGGACCAGATCCCACTGCGGTTCCGTTTGGGAACCAGTTCCTTTCACCTCTTCTCGTTGGCCGACCGTCGTCAAGTCTGGCGAGACGGAAAACTTCCGGAGGCAGCTCCGCGTTTTTCGTCTACGTCACGGGGCGTGGCCACGGCTCGGAAAGGAACCGTTCCGCCTGTCGGCACAGGAGGGGGGGAAATCCGACTGTGTGGCCAGCCCGTGCCCCCCCCCCCCCCCCCCCGCCACCAAATACGGACCGGTGCGGTTTCGGCTGCTAGGTTTTGTTTTGGTGAGCGGTGAGTGGAGCCGCCGGAACCCACTCTTGGGGTTGCGAATCCCCAGGAAAGGTTCAGCAGACTTTCCGCGACATTGTGAGCGTGTCGCGCCCACGATGCCCGTTGCCTGTGTGGGAGGGCAGGTCCGAGAAGGGAGACGGACTGGGCACGTGGAATCCGGCTCAAAAGCAGAACTGGCGAATAGAACGACTTTGTGCTTTTGGCGTGGTCGCCCCGGTAACGCGGTCGGGACTTTGTCGTTTTGCCGTTGGTGCTTGCGCCTCGGTAGACGCGGTTCCGACTTAGCTGTTTTGCCGAGCGACGAGATCGCCCAGGTAGACGAGGTCGTTCCAAAATTCGCAAAATTGAAAGTCACACGGTTCCCTCTCGGTACGAGGGCGTACCACCCAGCCGCGGACGCGTTGGTTTCCGATCACGAAGAGCTCGGTGCCTCGCGGGGGCATGCGGCTGGGCGAACCAAGCTTAGGTTTTGGGGGAGTCGCCTTTGGCCTGAAAGCACGAAAAGAGATGGAGTAAGTAGCAGCAAACTCCGAGGCCAGTAAGCTCCGAAACGTGGGAAAGCCCGGCGGCTATCTGAGTAACGGTTAGTAGACTGGCGAAATCGCAGCGAGCATCAAGCTCCTAAATACCTCGACGGGCTCAGTAAAGCCTGCTTCGCATTGGGTTGATGGGGCCCGTGCAGATATACCTTGTGGTAGCACGTGATGATAGCCGCGGACATCAACTGAGACTTCAACCATGACAGTGTGGGGGAATGGATTGGAGTTTCACATACCATGCCAGGGGCGTTCGTTGGGGACCCGAACGCCGCGAAAACCGTGAAAGGATGGCTGTTGCGTGTGCGAGTACTGCTGGAGTAAGAGCCGAAGTACCGAACGAGTGCTGCGAAATATCCGTCTCTTAGTACTGTGGGATGGTCGGGGGGGGGGGGGGGGGGGGGGGCGGAACCTGGCTTGGGGGAGGGGATCCTAGTCGAGCCCCGGTAGGATTTTCCCTGTCTCGGACGGTCGGAGATCGCCGGCAAAACGTTCTCTGTGGTGTGGGAGTACGCTCGACGCCGAGGGCCCACAATTGGTGCACTGAGTGCTCGCCCTTGAAGGAGGCCTGAAAAGGAACTCAGGATCAAATCAAACCAAATCTGGTCAAAATCCCTGCTGTCCCCAATCCCACCTAAATCCCATAACCCAACCCAACTTCCAATTTCCCATCCACTTACCCATCCCTTCCGCTACTTCCCAGGGGAGATCAGGGGAGTCTCCCCGGGCCCGCTCCCCTGGTTGTGGGTCGCTACAGTAGCATTTTCCCTTTTATTTTATTTTTTCACCCACGGGTGGCAAAAATATATTTTGTCTACGGGCCTATTCGTTTATTTTCCAATTGGGTTAAGCCTGTTGTGCGTAAGCGGTGCAGGCAGGGGTATATTATTTTTATTTCCTTTTGTTGCCCCAACCTAACAAATGCCGGCACAGGAACCGCGGCGAGTAGGTCCTCTTCGCGGGAACCGCTGATCACTTTACCGCTGCCGATAGCACACAGAGGTGCGCGCGCGCGCGCGCATGCGACACCATCCACCGACATGAAGGAGAAACGTCAAAATAGTTGTTTACTGCACTCTCTTGCACGTATTGCGACTTCTAATTAAATAATATGTATTACTATTTATTTGTTATATTTGATTTCTTTTTAAAACAGACCAATATTTTAGTGTACGGCCTCCGAAACATCCAGGCAGTCGTGGGCTGTGCTCTCGAGAGGTCGGGCGCTCGCCGATTGGCCGTTGGCTTTCCCTTCTTTCTCCCCACGTAGTTCGCTGTCGTCATCTTTACGTCACTCCGTAAAGGAACGGTTCGGAGACGGAGCCGAAGTAGGATCTGGCCCCTGTTGTATACAAGTCGCAAGCACTTAATTATCGTTCACCTGTACATATTTTTTTTTCAGATGCCAAGTTCAGGAGCAGGCTTTGTAGCATTATTCGCGGCCGTAGAGCTGCGCTCAGGCAGATGGCAACGAGTAGTTCAAATTTACTGAATTTAGCGAGTTTTGTCCGAATGCAATGCACCAACCCTATTCCCGTTTCAAGTTCTTGATCTGTTCGGCCTCGCCACATTTTGCGTAATTGTTAGCTTAGTTGGCATAGCCACCCTCGACTTCATCAGCAATTAACAGATATCAGGAAGCTTGAAATGGCAGCGAAAGTTGAGCCCTAAAGTAAAAAAGAGCCTCTCACCACAGCGCAGTACTTTCCAGGGAGAAGTCCATGAGCAGGAAATTCCAGGCTCTCGTTCTCATCCTGCAAAGTGGTATTCCGACGCATTAGTGTATGCCATAGTTTTTTGAAGCGAAAAGCTTCATTAGGCTCGTCAACACCGCGCTTCGCGTGGGCCACCCCTGGGCGCCACCGCGGCGCGCCCTTTCTTCTCCTCGCCACCCCCTCCGTTCTCCTTCTCGCCTCCGGTTTACCCTTCGCCGCTGCCGCGCGGTCTCCGCCGCCGTCCCAAGAGGAGAAGGTTCTTTCGCAAGGCCCCTGGCAAGGCGTTGCGATAACGCGTGAGCGGCGGCCACCGTTTGCCCTTCCGTTGCAGCCGCGTGTTTACCACAGTTACTACGCATGCGGAAGGAGGGCTAATAACGCGCTTGCCTACACCGTTATCGTGGTGCTCCCAGTGCATTGCGCGCGAACTGCGACAGTCATGACGTCAAACAAAGCATAACTGCAGCTTTTCGCTTGTATATTCAGGCTTAACCAGAGCTAAGCCACTGCCAATTTTTTTATCAAACGCGGGTTAATTATATCATAGTTGAAACGAAGAGGAAGAAATGAACTTGGGCAGGACATGTAATGTGAAGACAATATCACCGCTGGCCCTTAAGGATAACGGAGTGGATTCCAAGAGAAGGCAAACGTAGCTGGGGGCGGCAGAAAGTTTGTTGGGTGGAATGAGATTAAGAAGTTCGCGGGGATACGGGGGCCGCAGCTGGCAAAGGGCAAGGTTAATTGGAAAAACGTGGGAGTGTCATTTGCCCTGTTGTTGGCGTAGTCAGGCTGGTGATAATGATGATTAAATAAATAAAATATTGACGAGACTAGGATTTTAACCCATGGCGGTGTGAACATATCAGCTTCGTTGGCCACTACACGAGAGCACTATGCTATCGCCGCAGTTTTATTTTTCTTTATTGCATGGAAATAGTGCCACAAAGAAAAATGTTATCATGCTTACGCCACTTTGGTGCGGGGAGTATATGCTGCCCTGCCAGAGCAGCCGAGCTGGCTACCCTATCTGGATGCATGTGTGTGCCTCCAAGACTTTTCATGTTTTGGAAGATGGGGTCATGCAGGGGTACGGTGGTAAGCTATCGCGGCAGTCGATCATGCCTCGCGTTAAACTGCATCATACTCTCGCGCTGTGCATTGCACATCGTCGTCTCCATCAACTTCCATTTGCATCACAAGCAGATCAGATCAACTTAACCTCGGTCAAACCTTAACCTAAGTCTAATATCGTCGCCAAACGTGCCGAAGACCCAGCAAAGCAAAACTATGAGACAATCCCACTAAACACTTGCTTTCTTACGTCTACCCGGGTTATTTTTTTTTTTATTCCAATCTCCGAACGCCAACCCCGAGCCCGAGCGGTTTTTTTTTTTTTTGGTCGTGCGGCTCGTGTCGTTTCGTCTTCCTCACTCTCTCGCGTCTTCCAGGGATGGCGCTGCTTCACCGGCATAAAAGCACTAGATAGAGTTAAAACTCGATTTAACGAAGTGAAGGGCAACCACTAATTAGTTCGTTAAATCGGGAAATTCGCAAAATCGAGGAAGGTACTTCCGTGCCCTTCGAAATTTGAAACTGCAAAGTAGCGGCACTTAAAAGCTGCTGGCATTGTCTTCGCCGGCAGCCCGCGCCTGCGCGTATGAAAAGTCCACGAAAGTAGTCCGAATCGCTTGTGCGTGAAAACGCCATCTGGTAGAACGGGTTCGACGCGAAGGTGGGAAGCATTGCCTACTGCCGAGTCATTTGTTCTGTGCAGCTGCGGAGCTTGCAGCCCCGTCAAAACAAAATAAGGACCTTGAGTTCGGCTCCTACATGTTACTACTGGCTCACTAGCAACAAGCTGCGAGACATCGTGGACAAATGAAGTCACAAATCACTTTTTTTACTAATTTATTCCCGGAAAAACTTCGTTAAATCGGGTTTAGTGGTCGTTTGTTTTGTTATATCGGGTTATTCAACATACGGAGCCCAATGGGCACTTGTCAGGAAATCAAATGTTCTTTTGTTAGATAGAAAATTTCGTAAAATTCGATTTCGTGAGATCGAGTTTTAACTGTCATTTTTCTGCCAATTGAAGTAAAACTTACACACTGCCTCCGGTTAGTTTTTTTTTTTTTCAGTGAATGTATTGCCAATTTGGTACAGAGAACAGGAGTGTGTTTCCAATATAGCTACTTTCAGCTTCGCATCCGAGATTATTTTTCTAGTCAGGCTGTCTGCATCAATGAAAAAAAAACTACAAATTGAAGGACACTCGAAGTGTCTGTTTACAAGGAAATGGGCATGTAACAAAGGCTGCTAAATTTTCATCCTTCATGATCTAGTAATTATGTACGCTCAACATGCGCAACCTAGTGCACATATTTTGCAATACACTTTGGTCTCTTAATGTGTCACCTGTACTTTAATGTAATTTAATGTGGTTAGAAGGCTTAGCAAAAGCGCGGCTGTCATCGTTTCTGTTTCAGCTTTCTCTGGAATATGGACGCACACAGTCAGATTTGAGCTACTGACATTTCAGTTGTGTGGTGACTCTTCGCAGCAGTACAAGATTTGCTTCGTACTTGATGTCAACGAAACGGCCCTGACAAAAAAACATCGGACTGCGCCGCACGGGTATATATTCTTCGAAGTTTAGCATCTTTCGGAAAGTAATCGCATGGTGTGAGTTCCTTTCTGCCTCACTTTCAGCCTTGAGTGGAACAGCATGTTTCACTGCGGTATATACCAGCACTTTAAGTGCAGCTTTCGCTGCGGTACAAAACTGGAGCGTCAGAAATTTTTTTCAGTCTCCCTTTAACGTACTCTGACATAGCACAGCACACGGATGTCTTTGTATATACGGCCGCCACAGCCGAGATCGAACCCACGACCTAGGGATCAGAGGCCCAACGCCAGATACCTACAGGACGCCAGCTCTGAACACGTCATGTATGGGTGAGCGAGGGAGAGGGGATATTCACTGCGAAGCACGTTGCGATTTACTCACCGTCATCTGGTAGTCATCCACGACAACTCCGGCGCGGCTGTCATTGCATGTGGCTGCATGTTCTGGAAGCAGCACTAGCCACAGCATCGAGCCCGCCGGCGCACCTTCGACGTCGACCTCTAAGACTCCGGGCTTATATTCAATGGTTACCACCACCTCTGAGGCCACGCACAGACCCAGCCACGACACCAGAACCATGGAGAACAGCATGCTGCTGAAGACAGAGAAAACGGTGACGGTTTCGTGAAAGCAAAATAATCATTTTCCTTCGCATCAGCTCCAAAATCACAAGGAAGGATTTCACTAAAGAAAAATTTATGCTATGGTTTCGTTACGTTACTTGCAAGAACCAAGCGATGACGTAAGGGTGCTAAATGCCTGCTTATAAAAACTTCGAGATCACTGCGGCGACCCGCCTTGGAGCAATGCGAGAGCAAAACGTCCGCATGCTATATCGACGTCCGTGGCTGTTCTGACGTCCATGTACTATATCCGCGCCTTAACCTACCCAAGGCGGAAGTTTGTGACAGTTGGGCTTATGCAACCCAGGTTACTCTACCCGAGCAACCTCTTGCGACCAGTCATCGACTTAACTGCCACCTGCCATGGTGGTCAGTTGGCTCACAACCCGGTGCGCAGGTTATCATGAGGCCACAAGGTCACGTGACTTAGGTGACCCACCTGGGATGCTTCTCCGACCGCTTCGGCTGCGGAGCTTCAAACGGTCGCCGACGCCGGACATTTTAAGGCGAAGCCTTTCATGCCTCATCGTTGTCGACAGAAGGTTGTTAGCAGAGGTGTCACGCTTTTCTAGTCAGACCAGAAAAAAAATTATCTACCCGATTGGATTCGAACCACCCTCCTTCAGTTCCGCAGCCGAGTTTGCTAATAGCTATGCTACTTCCTGCTTTTTTTTCTTTATTGCCTGCATTTGGCTCATGACATTGCACAACAAAAACACACATAACGTTATATACATACGACACTGTCGTGGTCAGCCAACACGAGACTGGCTTCGTCAGCTTAAAATTCCCGCAATATACACAACGGCTCTAGTCTTGAGAGCCACTCGGGAGGCTCCGCAGCTGCTTTTTGGATTGCAAGAAACCAGTCCATGCTTTCCCGAAAATAAATCCGGGCCGGTCGTGCGTCTTTGTCACAATGGTAGCCTGCCATTCTGGTGCCAACGCATATGTAGTTCTCCTTGTCTCGGACGCTGGAGAGAGTTTGCAGAAAGGCGTCCAATGAGACGGATGCCTCCCAAACGCAAAAGCTTTCGCCTTACCGCACTTAGGTCAACAAAGTGCCCCCCACCCCTATATTTTTTTTTTTTTTTGCGAGACGGAGGTACTGACACTCCGGCGTTAGAACAACGAGCCTATGCTCAAAATACTGCCATGGTTTTGAACACTCTCTTCTCCCTAACCTGGGAGGATGGAAGCACGAGAGTGCGCCAAAAGTGTCCTTCTTAAGATACGCCTGCCCTTACCGTGACGTCTCACCCTCACGCGAGCTCCCTGCGCGGAGCGCAGAATGCAAAAGCACGTGGCATAGGTTGCAGGGGAATGGGGCAGACGTCATGAGCGCGGGCAGACCGTTACCTGAGTGTACTTTGCAAATTATGCCCAGCCAAGCCAGGGGGCGGGAAAGGGGGTGATGGGTTCTGCAGACATACTGTGACGTGCATCTTTACCGTAATGTTTTCTTTTTAATTTGGCGCCTGAGCCTGTCTTGTTAGAGGAGAGACTGCGCACGGAGGTTGCATATAGCGGTAACTATTGTCTTGTATTATATCTGACAACGGTACTCACCTGGTTGGGCCGCTCATGATCGAAGCTCGAGGAATCATCATCTGCGCCAAGATCGAGGGACCGAAAGCCGCCAACGCCGGGTTTCCGCTGAAGGGCTGCGGTGGCTTCATGCGTCGCCTGCAGAGGTGCGGACGATTACGGGATTGCATCATGCACGGCCGAACTACGTAAGTACCGTTGTAAGACATACTATAGCAGTCAAAAATCTCAGCCAGACGGGGTAGAGCGCTCGCTACGAGGCAGTGCGTGTGAGCATGAAGGAGCTACGAGCAAATAATCAGAGCGCAAGAATCAGCCTTCGGCACCGCACTTGTAGCTCCAGCCATTAAGGATGTTCCAGGAAGGGCAGCACGCTGAAGTATAGTGGAAAAGGTCACGCCACGGCGAAATGTGAGGAAATGGGGACTCAAGTAGAGCGTCTGATTAGATATCGCGATACGCTATTAGAATAAAGAGCAGGGGAACGCTGGCATGACCTTAACAGAACAGACCAAAAGGTCACTGACTGAATGTCTTGCCGTTTCCACAGAGAGCCGTACTCCCCCTCAAAGGTAATGAAGAAGGTGGTGTCGATTTTCAACGTCGTTGCTTTTTCTATGGGGGTAAATTTTGTATTTTTTCCCCATTATAAGGTACATATATGTTATTTTTACCGCTGTAAATATTCAATTTGCAGAAGCCAAGTAGCAAAGAAACAACTTCTGAAGGAAATGAGTATTTAGATTTCATAGCCTTTTAGTGGAATACGCTCAATGTCACAGCATGGTTCGTGTGTCGACAGTATGTAAGCTGTGTTCCTTTTCTTCCCTTTTGCGATGTTACGACGAAAAACTCTGTTTCTTGGCTAACCATGTCTCTATTATTTTGTTATTGCTGCGTGACTTGTTTCAGCGGCACGGAATTTTTTTTAAAAGGCTGAATTGTTAGAGGACATTTCCCGGTCTGCTATCCGGTAATGTAGCTTTGTGACCACTATGAACTCGGCACCGTGCAAAATTTGGCTGATAATTAGCCACAATAGCTTAAAAAACTGTTTAACCAGCAATTATAGAGGGCGTATTGCAATTCCAGAAATGAAGCCAGAAAGTCATATATCTGCTTACTCGCCATCCCCCCCAAAAAAGGCTTTTTTTATTAAAAAAAATTGTGTTTGGTGGTAGAGTTTAGAGTAGTTTGGCACAGTGGGTGGCCCAGGACAGATATGAGTATGAAATAGCGCACAATAAGCGCCGTCCATCTCCCCGCCCTGTGCATCGTGTGCGCATAACGGCAGCGCAAGCCCTCGCTGGCATTGCCTTCCTCACGACATTCCATTTTTAATGCGAAAGCTATGTCGATAGCGAACCTGTCACCAAAAACATGTCCGCAGCTATTGCGGGGAACTAGAAGGAGATATCATCAAAAGAGCTGCTATAATCGAAACAGGATGCCATAAAGATGAAAAAATTTGATGACGATCGGATGATTAGTTAGTTAATTAGAGCCAAAAACCTGCAAAAAGTGGGCGTGGCCAGGGAAAAAGTGGCGCCAGATTTCAAACGCCTCAAGTGTAGTACCACGTGACTGAAAGTGTGGGCGGAACCAACGCGCGGCGCCAGATTTGAATGTCCGAAACGAAACTGAAACGAAACGAGGGGTAATGTGCAGTTAATCAAAATCTAATCAATACTTAATGATTAAAGGAACATCGAAATCAATTAATTGTGAATTAGAGCAAATTAATTATGAATAAGGTGGATTAGTGCGATTATAACGTGAATTAATGGTACACTGGAGTGAATTAAGGGCGAATTAATACGGTTTACTAATGAATTGATGTGAAAATTGTGAAGAAAATTTGAATTAATCTGAATTGTGCAGTTAATATGTGATTAAGGTTGCATGAAAGTGAATCAAGGACGAATTAAGTGAAATAAGTGCGAATAAATTGGTAATCGTGAATTTAGGTGAATAGAGGCAAATGGGAGCAAATAGAGGCAAATGGGAGCAAACAGAGGCGATGAGTGCCGAGGAGGGGTCAATGCTTTCGCATTCTTCCAATGCGATCTCTAGCCTTTTATTTTTGCATTGTGACGCCAAGAATCGACGCGAAGCGTGCTCTATTCTATTATCAGCCTTGTGGCAGCAACGCAGCTCTGATGTTCACGTTTGTCAATAACAGCAAACAAAAGAAAGACATTGTGGGCCATAATTCGCCTGCAGAGGCTGAAGGAGCCGCCATCGCACTTGCTCTGGCCCACTACACCATTGACACAAACATAACCGAAATTTGCACAGATTCCCAGGCCGCATACCGCCACTACCTAAAGGGCGTGGCGACGCCGGCAACACACCGTATTCTTACCACGGCCACCTCTCTCGACGGAACGGTTACTCTGTCGTGGGTCCCTGAGCATGCCTCGATCCCCGGTAATGAGCGCGTTCATGCGCTCGCCCGAGAACTCTCCTCCCGGACCCCAGATGATCAGGCACCCAACCCTGCACAAGAAGCCCCACCAGTCCTCTCTACATATCACCAAATCAGCACATTCTACAAACTCAGCCGCATGACACTGCCACCACCCCACAGTACCTTGTCGCCTTCATCCAGCGCCATATGGCGACAATTATAGACAGGCTGCTTCATTTCACCCCACCGTCTCTCATGCTTTCACCCCACCTTTCCTCCTGATTGTACCACCTGTGGCGTGCCCAGATCCACACTTTTCCCCTACCTTTGGGAATGTTCTTCCCCACATCCCCAATCCCACTCAATCTTCCTGGGAGGCTGCTTTACGGACCGCTCAGCCCGCCGGCCAGAAGTGGCTGGTGGATCAGGCTTTACGTGAAGCACAAGCCCGTGGACTCCTGGACCAGTAGGGGACCACCCTGAAAGATTTTTTTGTTTGTAATAAAGTTGTTTCCATCCATCCACATATAGTTGTCTTAGCATTCGCGCTCCCGCAGAAAGCAAACAGGTGACCTTTCCTGATGCGGCAGGGAAATCAGCTTCACTTATGCGCAATTTAATATTCATTTCGGTTTAAGGCTGCTCACAGAACGAAAACACTGCAAGTCGTCGCACATGCGACAATTGTTTTTAAGGTCTTGTTGGGTTACAAAGTATCACTGAGGGGCATCAATTCTGCAAAAGCAATATTGCCTCTAAAATCGCTAAACAAAAATTGTTAAAACATTTGTTGTTAATTGAAAGTCATATTTTGCACGATGCCGAGTTTGTAGTGGCTCCATACCTTTAGTCTTACGGCAGAAGTGGCAGTGCGCTTAAGCAGCACCCTTTATTTAAAAATTTGGTGCAAGAAAAAAAATTCCTGTAGATCTGCTATATTGTTGATCTCAGGGAGTGAAAGAAGGAGGGCCAGGGAAGTATGCGAGTAGGCAAGCCGGTTGTGCTGTGCCCAACAGAACCTCCCCCCCCCCCCTCCCCTCCCCCTCCGCTCCTCCAAATATTTTGGAAATACTCGCTTTAAACTCGGTAGCCTCCCGGTGACAGCCTGTTTTAAGCTTTTGGCGACAAAACACTTCGCTCCTCCAAATATTTTGGAAATACTCGCTTTAAACTCGGTAGCCTCCCGGTAACAGCCTGTTTTAAGCTTTTGGCGACAAAACACTTCGCTCCTCCAAATATTTTGGAAATACTCGCTTTAAACTCGGTAGCCTCCCGGTGACAGCCTGTTTTAAGCTTTTGGCGACAAAACACCAGCCCGAAAGGACTTCTTGGCTACACTCATTGGGGGATGACAGCAGACATACTGGCCCGATGACCCAGCGATGGCACTGCCTTCTGGTGTATGGAGGCCGGTGACTTAATTGGTGGTGGATAGAGCATCTTAAGTGGCAGATGCATTTTTACTGGTGGCTGCCCGGATCGAAGTGCGGGATGCTGGGGTGTAGACTCCACACGCAGAAGCACACACATACCACGGCTTTTTTTGCCGGAAGAGAACTACACTGCTAACGCAGTAAAACTTATTAGCGTATCGCAAAAATTAGAGAACACCCATGTCTTTGACCACTGGCGAATAAAGGTTTAGCCAAAAGTACCTAGGCCACATTGCATACATTTCGGCAGCGCAGTGTGGTATTCATGGCACTCCGAAGTTCAACATACTTGGATGGTGATGACAAGGCTTGTCCTGACTCCAGACTGCCTCGGTAGCCTCATAGGCGCCACAAGTGCCCGATTGTACCGCTCGAAGGCCCACCCTGTGGTCTGCAAACTTTTGACTGGCCCTGTACATAACCGATCTTCTAAAGCTAGCTTCACCGTTACGCCCCTGTGCAGCTTTAACACCTCACGCAGGGATTTTAAATACACAAATGCTAGGCCTATACCATCGCCAGTTGTGAATTGGTCGAGCACATCAGGAAGCCTCATAAAAATTAGGCAGGTTAGGAACTTCTTTCCTATATCCCCACAGTACTCACAGTTTTATATTCGATGTGCCGAATTCTAAACTCGATGTTTCAGCGGCCGGTCTGTGAGAACCGTGTCACTCTTGAAACGTTGCAAATATTTTCGCGTCCGGCTGGTTTGGATTGCCGCCGATACGAAAAACCGTGAAAGGGTATCGTGTCGACTACGCACGCTCTGGGTTGTGGCGCGGTTAGCCAGTAAGTTGACGAAGCTCGGGCATAGCCTAGCTTCGGGAAGGGAATCAGTGCCACTGTTGGGTTTCCCCTTTGCAAGCGCTCATTGTTGACGGGAGTACGCTTGAAGGCCGAGGGATGCATATTCTGCTAAAAACGAGTGTTCATGCAATACGGAATTCTGAAAAGAAGCTGACTTTATCAGGGTCTTTTGACAAATCCCACGCTATCCCCATTTCCATCATAATTTCCCTAACCCCATTCCATCAACCTCTATACTGTTTTCAATATTCTCTTCCTCTCTGGGCTACTCCCCGGGGCAGATTATGGGAACTCCCCATGTCCTCTCTGCTGGCTGCGGTTCCTTTTGGTAGCCCTTAGAATTTATTTTATTTACCAACTTTAGGTGAGTGAAAGTATTTTTGTTTGGGAACATAGTTATTTATCATTATTATTGGAAGCCGCCGCGGTGGCTCAGTGGTTATGGTGCTCGGCTGCTGACCCGAAAGACGCGGGTTCGATCCCGGTCGCGGCGGTTGAATTTCTTTGGAGGAGAAATTCTAGAGGCCCGTGTTCTGTGCGATGTCAGTGCACGTTAAAGAACCCCAGGTGGTCGAAATTTTCGAAGCCGTCCACTACGGCGTCCCTCATAGCCTGAGTCGCTTTGGGACGTTAAACCCCATAAACCAAACCAAACCATTATTATTGGCTTTAAGCTTGTTGCAGAAAGTGCGGCACTGTTTCTCTCATTCATATACAAGCCTGAATACATCATTCACCCCCCCCCCCCTCCCCACCCCAAGGGGTATGCTAGTTTCATTCAAAGATGATCGTTTTCTAGCAATGCACGCGGTGGTAACCGTCCGAAACTTTCTACTCTAGAAAAGGTAAGCTACTTATGATTTCCCACAATGACTTTATCGGTGTTATTCCCTGTACTATTGTGGGAATGTCTCACAATAGTACTAGCAACCAACTAGCCCAACTTTCTACGCTTAATTATTCCCTGTACGTTCCCCAATCATATGCCATAATTCTCTCCGATACGCAACATCTTTGGGCGGCATGACGATGTCCTAAATTTCTAGATATCATATCTGACACAAAGCGCTTCACAATGCTATGTTCCTTGCCTTGTATTTCACGCGGCCCTCACGGCGTCTGCGCGTCGAGCGAGAATGCGCTGATGTGTATAGCCCTTCACTAGTGAAGTCAACAGTCCATGAAACTAAGGAGCCTAGGAATGTTCTTTTCTCCCGTTACTTTCTGGCGTTCATTAATGACAGAGCAATAGCGTAATTTGTAGGGATAATTGATGAGAAAGCAGAGTTCCGATCCCGCCAGCGGCATGAGCTTTTTCTTCTGCTTTCTAATCAATTATTTTTAAATAATTACGCTATTAATCTCCCATTGATAAACAGCAGAAATTAATCGAAAAAAACATCCCTTATGCTCCTTTGTTTCAGTGACATCACAAGCCCCTCTTTTACCCTCCACTGTGTGCTCAATAGCCGACAAGGGCCTCTATTCTGCGGTGTGATGCCGTAAGTAGCATAAGAGGGTTCTCGCGCAGCTTCCTCCGTCCCCGTTCGATCATGTTCCTACGTGGCACCCGTGGTAATACAGGACATACCGCGTACGCCGCTAGGGAAGAGGGTGGCGCTGATGAACACTCTCAAGAGTGTTATCTAGGTTATAATCTGTCGTACAGATTAAGCAGAAATGTAGTTGAGCAGCGGCTCCCGGGTTTCATGTATGCGGACGATACTGTACTGTTAGCAGATAGCCAGGAAGATTTACAAACTTTGGTTAATTGTAGTGCAGACGAAGGAGACGCTCTAGGTTTCAGTTTTAGCGCGACTAAGGTGTGTAGTGTGCCAGCTGTGACGGGTTCCGCTACAGCCATGCGCCGACACTACGCTGCGCCTGACGACGACGAAGTTGCCCCGCTCTCTTGGTGCTGGCTACGCCCGTCTACGCTGCCAGATCCTGCACGGCGGTTCGGTCTCTTGAGGACGCCTAATAAATGCACCCCTACAGGTGTAATGATTTTCAACAATACAACCGATCAGGTGCTTAAAATACAAGGGCACGAAATGCCCAGAGTGGCTGAATACAAATACCTCGGGATATGACTAAACGAAGGGCAGATATACACGGAAAAGCACGAACAGACTCTTAGGGCAATAGGGCGAAGAGACGCCGGGGTAATGAAACATGGGACATGATGGGGGTACAACAAATATGAAGCACTTAGAGGTATTTGGAAAGGAATAATGGTACCGGGGCTTACTTTCGGGAATGCGGTTCTGTGCTTAAGGGACGAAGTTCAGTCGAGATTAGACGTAAATCAGAGAGATGTTGGAAGATTAGCACTAGGTGCCGACGGCAAATCCACAAACGAGGCAGTACAGGGGAATATGGGCTGGGCATCGTTCGAAGCACGAGAAGCTGAGAGTAAAATACTATATGAAGAACGCCTGAGGAAATTAGGCGATAACAGGTGGGCAGCTAAGGTATTTAACTACTTACACAGAGAGAGCGTTGACTCATAGTGGCGGAAAAGAACTAGAAAACTAACCAGTAAGTATGCTGGACACGATAACGGAGAAAGAAAGATCATTAAAAGACAAGTTCAAAATGTGGAAGTTAAAACTTGGATTAATTCAATGGAAAAGAAGCATAGCGTCGAACTATATCGCCACTGGAAAAGGCAGATCAGGAAAGAATTTTTCTATGATAACTCAAGAGGCAGTGCCCTACTTTTTGAAGCTAGGTCAGGGGGTCTTAGAACGCGCAGCTACAAAAAAAAAATTGAACGAAGATGATGACACATGTGCTGTGTGTGGCAGATCTGTAGAAACAATTGAACACCTCATACTCAAATATGATGGTATCCATCCGGATGTTGATGAAGGCACTGTCACTCTTCCTGAGGCCCTGGCGTTTAAAGATAACAATGGGCATCTAAATAAATCTGCAGTGGAAGTTAGCAAAAAGAGATTGAAGGATTGGTGGCTGAAAAGCAGAGGAGGCATCAGGTTAGAAGTGTAAAAAACCGTAGGGAAAGAATATGGCCGAATCTTAATTAGAATTGCCAACACAGTTTAACAAAAATAATGTAAGAAAAACCTGAGCATGGTGGCAACCTGGGGACTGTTGGGGGCACGGCACGCACACAAGCATGGTGTCCAACGTGCTCGTATTTGCCTGTCTGCAGGTTCCGCTTCTCGCCACCGCTGGAAATTCGAGTGCTACCATGACGTTGACAAGCCAGAGTGCTCACCGCTGCTCCCCGCTTATCTACAACTGTCGCCGATGCAGCTGATCGACGCGCTCATCCTGGGACCCTTCTTTGCTGACTGCCACCAATCACCGTCGACCACGGCACTGGCTGTTCCCTACAAAAGCAGACTCTCGAACCCTCACAGCTTCAGTTGGGGGCACGGCACGCACACAAGCATGGTGTCCAACGTGCTCGTATTTGCCTGTCTGCAGGTAAGATGGGACACTTCGTCAATTAGAAGTAATTACTTGTTTCTAGTTGTCGTGCCGTGCCCCCGCACATTGGCATCGCTTGTGTGTGACTGTTGGTCTGCATGTCTTAAACTTATCACAAGTGGGGATGTTGAAATGAATCCGGGCCCAGGCTCGACCACAGATGAAAAAAAAACAGATTTTGCAAACGCTGAAGGAACACACGAAGACGCTAGGCGACATTAAACGTGATCAGAGAGCAGTTCAAAAAGAAGTGAAAGAAAACCGTATCGCCATAAAAAACTTTGAGGACCGCTTAGCTAAACTAGAATCTTCCTTTTCTAAGTTCAATGTCACACACGAGACGGTGACTGGCCTAAGGGAAGCAGTCGCTGACTTATCAAAGAAAGTTACTCAATGATTTCTTAGCTGACAAGTTTGGTCACAGTAAATGCAAGATGATAATGGCTGGGGATTTTAATCTACCACTTATTGACTGGACAAACCTTAAAGAAGGTCAGAATGAACAGGCAACTTCTCGCGCTCTTCTAGATATTGCCTTCTCCCTAGATTTAACGCAAATTGTGAGCACACCCACGCGAACCCACGAATCGGGAGAGTCGCTACTTGACCTTGTCTTTTTAAATAAGTCTGTTTCGCAGCTAAATTATTGGTATGAAGTCTTAGAAGGGATCTCTGATCACAAGATGGTGATTACTCACATATCCACTAAATACTGCACCGTTAAAAACAATAGAACCTTGACCATCCCGGACTTCTATAAAGCTGATGATGTCGCAATATTAGATAGCCTAGAACTAGGGTATGACGACTTCACTCGTTATATATCTCTAGAACTTACGTCTGTAAACGATGCGTGGGAGAGGTTTAAAACAGTGGTGTTTGACTCGATAAAGCGATTTGTTCCCATGCGCGCTAAAAAAGTCAACAAAAGAAACCCATGGATTACACGAACAATTATTCATAAAAAGCGCCTTTTGAAACGTCTCAGGGCTAAAAAATCCACCTCTAAAACAACTCGCGAGTGTATTAATGTACTCTCTCAGGAGGAGGAGTTTCAACTCTCAGGAGTTGAAAATAGAAATTATCCAAGCAAAGCACCTTTATATGAGACAAACACTAACTAGTTTTATCAAAACGGCTCCTGGAAAATTTTGGAGATTTGTTTCAAAGCCAAAATCTGGCATTGAATTTTTGACAAGCAAAGATAGAACTATCACTGATAGGACTGAAATGGCATGCCTCGTAAATGAATACTTTGAGTCAGTTTTTACTTTGGATGACGGTACTACGCCCCAAACGGAATCTCTTGATATACAACCTTTACCTGAGCTTAAAGTAAGTCATACCGGCATTTTAAATCTACTTCTCAAACTGGACGAAAAAAAATCCCCAGGTCCTGATGAAATTCCTAATGCTTATTTAAAGCGGTATGCATAGTGGTGTTCATTTTACCTCGCAGATGTTTTCCAGAAATCCCTTGAATCTGGTCAAGTACCTAATGACTGGAAACTGGCTAAGGTAATACCAATTCATAAACAAGGTCCCAAAGATGATGTCATGAATTACCGACCAATTTCCCTGACCAGTACATGTTGCAAAACGCTGGAGCATATTTTGACCAACCACTTGATGAAATTTGTGGAGGAAAACGGCATTCTGGGGATCAATCAGCACGGTTTTCGACGAGGATACTCAACATCCACAATTCTGACTGAGCTTGTACATGAGATTGGTGAATTTATTGATGGAAAGGGGCAAATCGATATAGTTTTTATTGACTTCCGGAAAGCTTTCGATAGAATATCGCATAGAAAGCTGCTTATAAAACTGTCCTTTACCCTCGGCAACAGTCAGCTAGTGAAATGGATAGAGGCATACCTATCACAAAGGGAGCAATTTGTTTCATTAAACTCTACTCATAGTTCTAAAAAATCAGTTCGATCAGGTGTGCCGCAAGGATCGGTAATAGGGCCTTTACTGTTTTCAATATATATCAGTGACATGAGCACAAGCTTTTCCCCACAAGTTGTGATGAAACATTATGCAGATGATACCATTGTGTATTCAAAAATATATTCCTCTTCTGACCAGCAAGAACTTAGCAACCATTTGGAGAAAATTAGTTCCTGGTGTGACGAGTGGCAAATGGAACTGAATGCAACGAAAACATCTTTTATGTGCATGACACGCAAAAGAGACCCTTTAACCTTCACTTACAGTATCAATGCTACAGCATTAACTCAAGTAACCGATGTCAAATACTTAGGAGTTCACCTTAAACATGACCTAAACTGGACAACGCACATTGACAATGTTTGCAATAAGGCCACACGGAAGCTCTGGTTATTGCGAAGAAAACTTCATGATGCCACTGTAGAGGTAAAACTACTTGCTTACAAGATGGCTGTGCTTCCAGTGCTGACTTACGCTAGTCATGTTTGGGAGCCGTATACTAAACAAAACATATTGAAATGTGAACGGGTACAAAACAAAGCTCTAAGATTTATTTTTAACTCGTACTCTAGAACCCAATCAGTGTCTGAACTTAGAAACAGGGCCGGGCTGACAACTGTGAAGCAGAAAATGCAGCTTAACAGACTGATATTCTTTTTTCATGTTCTGACAGGTAGCTGTAAGGTCAATCTAGATCGATACATCAAACCACTGAATGCTTCTGGCAGCAGAACAAAACACTCCAAACATATCACACCTCTGGATTTTAGGACAGATTCCTTCAAATACTCTTTTCTGGTTCGCACTATTGACGAATGGAACAAATTACCAAAAGAAGTGATTCAATGTTCGGATTTAAAGGCTTTTGAAAACGCCCTCATGAAGCATTTGTGACTGGTTTGACTGGTATGTTTTTGACCCATATCACATGTCATTTTGTCTTTCCTATAAATTTGTATTGTTGTATTGTTTTGTATTTCTCCTAAGGCGGTGATCTGCTGATGTACTGCATCTAGTTCTTGTTTATTTCAAGGATCTCAACTCCTGTCTTGGCAGCAGCTGACAGTATGAATAAATAAATAAAAAAAATAAATAAAATAAATTGCCCCTCCCCCCCGTTTCAAAGGGGGCGCACCTATCCATCCATCCAAGGTAAGGCTACACTACATATAAATACCACCGAAAGCAGAAGATCGGACAGCCGTCGCCGTAGATCAGTTGGTAGAGCACCGGACGCGAAACTCGGAAGTCTTGGGTTCGCGTCCCACCTTCGGCACGTGGTGCCTTTTTCTTATTCTTGCTAACCAAATATCTTTAACTAATTACGCCAATTATCTCCCATTGGTGAACACCGTAAACTAACGAAAACAAAGCCATTCCCTATGCTCCTTGGTTTCGGGGACTGTCGGCTTCCTTCAAGCACATCATAACGAATCCCACTCTTCCCTTCCCTTGTCTCTTCATTATTTATTTATTTATTTATTCAATACTGCCAGCCTCTATTTGGTGGCCAAGGCAGGAGCGGTACAAGGATATATCGTAGATCGCGACAAAACAAAGCAAGTAAAAATGCGAATAAAGAAGCAAAAGCTAACACACAGGGTTTCATAGAAAGACAAAGAGCAAGATTAAATGTACTCGGTTACCTAAAAATACAAAAGAAAGCAAACAAAAAGAGCATGAATGAATATTTCTACTTAAAACAGTGCGCAGAGACAGGACACAGTCGAGAAACACACAGACACAGCACTGTGTCCTGTCCCTGCGCACTGTTTTAAGTAGAAAAATGAACCACCTGGCCCCGCTACTTCTCATGATGAATGAATACACTGCGCTTAAAATGACGATATGACAGCAGATAAAAAAGACTTCTGATCTGTCAAACGGACCACGTCACACAGAAACCCGTTCCATTCCAATATCGTTCTTGGAAAAAAAGAAAACTGATACGCTTTCGTTCGGCACCGTGGCACCATGATTGTCAAATTGTGTTTATTGCGCGTTGGTCGTGAAGTGTTGTATGCCATGTAGGTCTCAAAATGAACGTTTGTTAAGTTATTAACAAGTTAAGTTATTAGTGTTAACTTAACAAGTGTTAAGTTATTAGTGAAGGTAATCTAGCTGCGTGCTAAAGAAGAGGCAGTAGAGAAACTTGACCCCATTGCGTCTTTATTTATGGTTGCAATTCATCGATGATCGCAAATGCGTTTTCTGTTCCTCTGCGCGTACAGTAACTACAGCTTTTCTGTTTTTGGAATTGATGCGAGGGACATTTCGAGCGTCTGGTTCCGGTGACTGCGTCAGCGACTGGAGGAAATTTCGATAAAGTGACGAAGAGGAATGGCAAAGCCTTGGAACATCCACACGTGCCGGTGTGCACAGTTTAAAATGATACCAACGAAGCTGATGATATTTATTTAAGAGCTCTCTTAATGTCTGATGCAATCTGGAAATTTCAGATGAAGGGACGACCATCTAACCTGCCGTTTTTTTCCTCAAAGAAAAGGAAGATTATGCAAAATACAGCTACAACAGCAACAATAGCTCCCACATGAAATCAGCAAAAAATGGTGTTGGCCAACTGCCGCTCATAGCAAATTAAGGGCATCGCTGCAAGAATTGTGCGAAAACTAGTTCAGTTCTATCGTTTCTGCGAAATCCGAGGTTGCTCTTTGCTTGAACAAAATAGAAATTATTTTTTTCACCAACTCATACCACATACTTCAGCTTCATGTGCTCGTTAGAGTGTGCAACGAAAGTCTACTGCATCAAATATGATACGAGTATAGGTTCGAAATGAGCCCATATTTTTTAGAAATTTCTGCAACAATCCCTTCCTTAGCATTGCACTACCGAATGCACAGGTTATGTTTTGTTTTGTTTTTTCAAACGTTCCAGTTAGCGGCCTTACCAGGGATATATTGCTTGTTTCCGCCATAAGCATCGTCTAACGCCTATACCGTCAATCTTTAAGCATCGATACAACATGCACACACTTAAGGCAGCAGTCTATGAATTTGTTCGGCAATCGCATTGGCTATCCGCAGGTACGGCTTAGTTGAACTCTAACATCAAAAAATGAAGCCAATTAATAAGACTTTGCCTATCCTATATCCGTCCCCATTTCTTTGTGGTATATAACCATCTCCTGCTGCGAAGGAACAAACCACACCAAAGCGGGCAATATGGAAGACAATAAAACTAAAACTAACATAAACCGCTACCTCTGCACATTCTTTGTGACTGCCCTGCCTACACCACCGAAAGGCAGTCTCTCAGCCGTGCGCTGGAGCGCCTAGATCCACGCCCTTTCACGGAAATGAAGATTCTCGGCCAATGGCCGCGGCGGTCGTCGGCGGAGAAGGCCTGCAAGGCACTGCTCCGCTTCTTGAGAACTTCTGGCCGGTACGATAGGCTGTGACTTTAACGAACAGTGACGTTTTAGAGTGCCTTCAATTTTCGGTTACTCTCCTTTTTCTTTCTTTTTTTTATCCCCTCACTCCTTTCCCCCCCAGCAAACTGATTATTCTTTCGGTTAACCTCCCTGCCTTTCCTCTCCTACATCCTCCTCCTCCTCCTCCTTGCAAAACAAAATTTACATGATTGTGCAATGACTTATGCCAAATTGCACAGCAGTCGAACCACATAACTAGAAATAAATTATTTTGGGGCGATGTCAGCCTCCAATTCAGCGCCAAGTGACCCGCGTGTGATGCGTCGGAGAAAACATAAGCACCAAGTATGATAACACAAGAGGCCGGGACTAATGGCGGGAGGGCGCACTATAATTCTGTACTTTTCACCGCATATAGACAGGACGTATGTAAAGATCTGGCTTGGTTTTCAAAGATTTCGATTGAGAACACTTGGGAATAAAGGTTAATGAAGAACACCTTCGCCATCTGCGATTCGCATATGACACTGCCTTGCCAACTAATCGGGGGACAAGTTGCAAATGATCAGTGACCGAGACAGGCAAATCAGGACAGTGGGTCAATTCAATTCAATTGGCTTTTATTTTCTACATTTCACAATGTTGACGGTGTCCCAGGAAAAAAACTGACGAGGCCCTGAAGCCGGCGTCAGTCAACAGTGACAGCGGTACAAAAAAAATTCTACATAAGGTACCAATTGCTATACTTAAATAAACAGTCACATTTTATCATAAATTTATAAAAATAGGATGTGAATAAATGAATCAAAAAAGATGTCGAGATGTCATACAAAGACTAGGGTTAACATGCACACGATACTGCAAAAAAATAAAATAATTGCACAAATGAGAGGTTAAACTACCATGTGTATGTTTTATTGTACGCGTTACCGTTTTACGCCAGAAACAGCAAACACGGGTCACTCCAGAAACGTTGAACGCAAAATTTTACGTGTTATTCGCGCATGATTAAAACTAGATACGCTGATCTTATTTAGTAACACTGGCAGTGTATAGCTTAATGACTGCAGAAGGTAATTAGTTCGGTGGTGCGGAATAAACCGTTTTTCAGGGGCACGTGTTTTAGAAATATTGCAGCGTAACGTTGCACCTGAGAGTGTCATTAGGAGTTCCTTATACATTTCATTAGCAAAATAAAAGTGGTAGAGGAGGCGGTAACTGTAAATAGACTCGATATTGATGAGATGATGCTGAAGAAATAGCTCGGCTGAACGATGTAAATATGGTACATTGTTTATGCAACGCATGGCTTTTTTTTCTAGACGCAGAAGAGTGCCGACGTTTTCTTTTTTGTAGTCGTTCCTCATACTGGTGTGCAATACTTAAGGTGTGAACGGAAGAGTGCGTGGTAAACTCGTAGTCTAATGGATATCGGAAAGATCACGCATTCGAAATAAGGCACCTACAGCAGATGAGTTTTTTAGCTTTTTTCTCCACATGACTGTCCCATGTCATCTGACTGGAGAATACGACACTTAGTATTTTATGTTCTTTCACGATATCTATTTTATTAGGTCCTAATTTTAGCTCATGACTAGAGGCCAAGCGTTTCTTTTTAGGCGCAAATATAATTGCTTTTGTTTCTTTTTTTCGTTTATTCTTAAGCTGTTTGTTTCGGACGTTTCAGTAGTTTTGACAACGCATTATTTGCCATTTTAAACCAGTCTACTTCATTAGTTGAGCTAAAGAACAAGCTTGAATCAACCGCATACAATACAAATGCGGTATTATCATCTGTAGACATGAGGTCCTTTACATTACATTAAATAAAAACGGCCCAAGAATACTACCCTGTGGAACACCGGATTAAATCTGCTGGAAAGTGGAACAGTAACCATTAATTCCAACACACTGGGATCGGCCGGTTAGGTACGACTGCAAAATAGTATCTCTTAGCCCACGGATACCATAATAATCTAGCTTATTGAGGAGGGATATTAGTCTAAAAACTAATATCTACTCGAAGCTTCGTAATTTTTGTCTATGCTCAAAGGTGCCGGCACATGGCTTTATCGCTTTGTTTGTGACCCGTGATGCGACCAGATATACCTCAAATGAACGCAGACACATGTAACTGTCGAGACTGATGTAGTTGCCTTTCGAACCGCGTTTAGAACGTTCTTCGTCATCTTTAAACTGAGATGCCTTCATCAAGAAATGCCTTTAAAATGAAATGCCTTCATCAAGGAGATATGGGAATAAGCAGGGCATGTAACGCGAAGGCAAGATAACCGATGGTCGTAAAAGAGAACGGACTGGATTACAAAAGAAGGTGACTGCAGCAGGGGACGGCAGGGAGTCGGGTCGGACGAGATGAGGAGGTTTGCGGGAATAAAATGGCCGCAGCTATCACAGGACAGGGCTAATGGAGAGGTATTGTCGTTGAGTGAGCGTGGTTAGGCTGATGATAATGATGATGATGAAATGAAGAAATACGTGATGCGGCAGGTTATAAGGATGACGCTTGGAAAGTACGCGAGTTTCGATCATTTCTGCATACTGCTGTATAAGCTGCTCAAGGCATAAACAGGCTGGTACGAGCCCCCTGAGGTTTTATGTATATTTCCGAATGAAGTAACCTCTGCGAATCTTCTGCTGGGGCTTCAATACATCGTTTTTCATCCCGACTGCATACTAATATCGTCCACGTTACTTCGAATACGCGTTGGCTGAACTGTGTCAGTTTAACCAATTGCAAGTAATACCCGTGCCACACGAACAGATTTAATGCCATTACGTGCTTACTGCCTTAAGTTTTAATGGCATTCGTGCGGTGCCACACGCATGAATTTAATGGCATTAGCCTAACTGCCATTCGCGACCTACTGAGTTCGCCACAACTCATTCGCCGGTGCAATGTGTACTCTCGTTCCCATTCAACACACAGAAAATCATGAAGCTTTGTTAGTAACAACTTCCTACCCAGTAGGATATGGTTAATGCTTAACTTTCAGTCACATGAGGCATCTATACCGCATTTTCGATGCGAAGAGCGCCATTTTAACCAGCCTTTTTGACAGGTACTCTCGATTTATGTGCTGACATGCAGTTTATGGCTACTTTTTCAACTTGTAAAGCAGGAACAGCCGCATTTTCTGGAAAACCGTTTTTACATTACATTTGAACAACATTCCTAATATATTGTGCTCATCAGGAATGTTTATATTCAGATTAAACTTTTGACTACCTTACAAGCGTTATCGTCATCGTCA
This sequence comes from Amblyomma mixtum, assembly GCF_055824585.1. Lineage (NCBI taxonomy): Eukaryota > Metazoa > Arthropoda > Arachnida > Ixodida > Ixodidae > Amblyomma > Amblyomma mixtum. The sequence goes on along the minus strand of NC_143018.1, from coordinate 94,912,483 downwards.
CTTTCGATAATGGCATTAAATGTGGACGTGTAGCACCAACTCCGAAAATAATGATATTAACAAACCTAAGGCCTTAAGCATTCACTGCCATTTCTTGTGCGCGTGTGGCACGGGTATAACCCTGCAGGCGTAGTAGGCAGAGCAATTAAGAACACAAGCACGCAATAAACAAAGACGCTCGCATACCTCCGCCGGTTAGTTGCTCTCCATTTCTACCGCACTTGCAACGCCCGTCAACTGCCGCCGATGAAAGTTGCGTGTCCAACAGTACTGGCAATGACGCTGCTCAGATGCTCGCTCGGACAACGCGTTGCCACAGAAGATAAATACGGAACTATATCAAGTATTTCGTAAATACGCGGCAACTAACGAAGGCAAGATATGAAACTGAAAGCGCTTTCGTCCCGATATCACGAGCGGCTGAGCAGCGGCTGGAGATGCTCACGATGTAGTTCCTGGTTACTCGTCGTTGGGCAAGCCTCCACCGTATCGCGCCATCCTCTCGACGTTTACAAAAAATGAGCGCCTATCCGCCCTAGCGCACTATGAGCACAGAGAGATAAAAAAATCGCGCACAGAGCGTCCATGCAGTTGCGATCTCACAAGCTCCTCAAATTGTTTAGAAAAAATTTTATTTACATATGTACACATGCCAAGGTTACGAGATACAGTGACATTTACAAGAACACATGACAATAAGCATGTAAGGCGAGCCAATTAAACAGGTACCAAAAAACATATCTAAGTAACTAAGAGGAATTGCTCGTGGGCGATATAAAACAGGATAAAAATACCTATTGACAGAAGGGTGACAAGGCAATAATTTGACATTGAAACATTTAAAAGGAGACCTTAGCGCCAGTTTGGCCTAAAAACCAGGAAAAGACGACTGTTATTCACAGAAATGAATGGGCATGACCATTGCCGGAGAAACTCTTCCTCATCCAAGAAAAAGAGTTCCTCGGACAAAAAACTGATGAGCTCCCGTCGGAGACGGCCGAGAATCGGCCACACAGCGCGGTGTCGAAAGCCACCAGCGACCGCGGCGCATCGACTGCGCCATAAACTAAAAAGACCCGCAACAATTAAGAGACGAGCAAAACGGCCGCTGGGGAAGCGGCCGCGGGAGACGAAGCACGAAATGTCCTGCCCACGGAATCCCGCATGAACAGCGCGCCAAAAGACACGCGCTACCACGCAGGTGACTGTAGCGTGGCGATTAGATTCCGGGAGCGGGCAATTCGGACAGGTACTGGAGCGTAACACACTCCATCGTTCTAACCGATCACAAGTAGGGAGCACTGCCCAGCCAAGTTTCCAGACAAAGTCGCGTAGATGGTCTGGGAGAGGTGTCGACGCTAAGCGCGCCCACTGAACGCGGCGCATAAGTGAGCGGCGAGCCGCCGGCACAACAGGCAACAATAGCGAGCCCATAATGTCCACCACACGGTCTGCTACGATGTTGACATCAGGTGCTACTGCTGTTACATGACTGTAAAAGGCCACTGACGAGGCATAGAAAGCGGTAGGTTGCTCTGACTGAGGTCCATGATTGACAGGGGCTGCGGGATCCAAAAATCGTAAAGAAGGGCCCAAAAAGTACCGAGTCAGGGTTCGCGCCGGAGACGCGTTTCCAAGCAGGATACGCAAAATACCCTTTAAAGCTAACAGCGAGGACGTAACAGACAAATTTGGAAAGGCAAAACCTCCTCTCTCCCGTGGTTGTCCAAGAACAGCACGAGCCACAAGCTCGGTACCACCTGACAAAAAAAAATGGCTCAGGCTTAGCTTAGGTTAAGCCTAGTCAGATGCGAAGCATATTGTCGCCGAGTTGCATATCGAGCACGCCGCTTGGCTAGACGTTCTTCACGCTCTTCATCAGTCTCTCTAGCACGCCGCAACTTTTGCTTCTCATTCCAACGAGCAACCCTGTCTCCAGGAGGCATCTCTATCCCGTGTACGCCTAGCAGAGACAGGCGCACCCCCTTGTATACCGCCGCTCCAGCGTCACGTGTTCACTACAGCGCACCTAGCGACAGAAGCAGAAAACACATTGGTCGCGACGCCTCGCGCGACGGCGCGAGCTGGGGCCCTGTTTCTCCTATGTCGTTACGTCGCGCATCACGTGGTCCTCCTTGGTCGCGACGCCTCGCGCGACGGCGCGAGCTGGGCCCCCGTTTCTCATCTGCTGTGACGTCACGCACCACGTGGTCATCCTTGGTCACGACGCCTCGCGCGACGGCGCGAGTTGGGCACCCGTTTTTCATCTGCTGTGACGTCACGCATCACGTGGTATGACATGGAGGTCACGAAAGGTCAATGGTAACGACACCGCCGCGCTCGAGGAGCTGGGTTGGGCTATTTTAGTATGCTTCGCATAAAAGAAAAAACTGTAGCCTGCACCCGCCTTAAGACACGTAGGGGTGGTTTAACAGTATAGCAAAGGTACCAGAAGGCACCGAGAATGACTGACTGATCCAGGTAGCGCCTCTCAAGCAGAGGTAGGTCGAATGTCTGCGCCCTTCGCACACGAGCTGTAATGTCGTTGACGACCGAAGACCACACACCATCCCATATTCCAGCACAGTCGTAGGTCACACCTAAAATGCGCATCTGCGCGCACCACTGCAAAGGTATTGCAGATGTAATACGAGTCTTGTAGACCCCACAAAAAAGTAACGACTCTTCGAGTAATTAAGAGCAGCTCCAGACAAGGAGGCGTACTCACGAAAAACATTTAGAGTTTCGAGCAGGCTGCGTTCATCAGCTAAGTACAGAGTGATGTCATCTGCATAAGCAGTGACGCGCACCGCTTCGCTCCCTGGCAAAGCCAGACCTCTAATAAGGGAGTGGCGATTGACTGCCAAGAGGAAAGGCTCTAGTGCTAAGACAAACAAAAGGGGGGAGAGCGGACAACCTTGACGGACGCCACGGCGATCATCAAACGCGGTACTTTCCCGGCCATCGAGGAACAGAGTGCTTGAAATATCTCTGTACATCTCTTTAATGAGAAGCACGAAAGAAGCTGGGAAACCGAAAGCATCCAGCGTCCCATAAATATACTCGTGCTCTAAAAAGTCAAACGCCTTCTCTTGATCAAGGGAAACAAGAAGACCCTCTGCGCACCGCCGTAAAGTATACGCTAGGATGTCTCGCGTTACAGAAGAGAAACTATGTATTTCACGGCCTGGGATGGAGCAAACCTGGTGGCAGGAAATAAGCAACGGGAGGAGAGACCGCAGACGACGAACGAGTAATTTTGCTAGTACTTTGTAATCTGAATTTAGTAGGGTGATAGGGTGCCAATCTGCCGGACATGTCGAGAAAGGAGACTTTTTAGGAATTAGGACAATGCGGCCTCTTTTGAATGATTCAGGGAAGACTTGCTCAGTGAAGCATAATTTTAGCACTTCCGAGAAAATGGGGCCTACAATATCCCAGAATTGTAAATAGAACTCCACAGGAAGGCCGTCTGGTCCAGGTGCTGAGCCTCGTTTCATGGAGTCCAACGCCTCCTTGATTTCCCTTGTTGGCAGAGCCATAAGGCCGTCATGGAGTTCAGTGGAAACCTGCGGTAAGCCTGCTAAAAATGGGTTTGCGGAAACTACATTGCGATCAAGTAGAAGGAGCGACTGAGCAATACTCCTGAAATGGCTATAAAACGCACTGAAATTCCTGCCACCTCGTTGGGACATAGCCCCTGCGGTAGGTGTAAAGGCAGGGGCACCTTGAGGGCTCAACAGCTCTTGACGCGCAAAGCGAAGTACCTCGGGATGAGCAGTTGGACTGCGTCGACAACGCCATGCAGAAGCTGTCAAAGAGGAGGCACGTAAAAGGCGCTGTAGGCGCTCCGAAAGCTCCTCTTTCCATGCGCACATAAGCGGCGAAGGCGACGGGGTGCGTTGAGCAATACGCAGCTTTGCCGTCACCACGCGCACCTCATCTGACACGCGAGCCCTAAGGGCTCGACCAGTTGCAGCGCAATGGTGACGCCACTGCTCCTTCAGACGGTCCCAGTCACCAGGCACGGCCCCAACAACCGAAAAACGCAAGACCCGCGTGAGCCCTTCTTTAGTGCTGGCGTCGTGAAGAATGCGTACATCCACCCGCCATGGTCTCTGAGGATATCCTGCAGCCGCCGGAACCGCGAGTGATAGAAGAAAAGGGCGGTGGTCTGATATGTGCACCGGCGAGGATGGTAGCGTCATTACATTGGCTGCACACACTGTCCGCGAAAGGCTCGTCGGAACATACGCCCTGTCTAACCTACTCGCCGATAACCCGCGACACCAAGTCCACACAAAGACGTTGCCATAGAGGAGCTCATAAGCGTCCGTGAGCATAAAATGGCTGACTAGGCGGCGCAATTCGCGCGCATTCCAGCCTGGCCTACCCCTACCAGGGCCTTGCACATCAGCAACCGTATCGAGCACGCAGTTAAAATCGCCCAACATCACAACATTACGCCCTCCAAGAAAATACACATCTAAATCTTTAAAGAATGCGTTAACCAAATTAGAATGCGCAGGCGCATAAATGCAAAGAATTCTCAGCTGAAGTGCTTAAACGTGCAGTCGAACGCCAGCACACGTCCAAGCGCATCGTAGATGATATGATGATCTCGCAAGAGTGAGCGGTTCAAAACAAGAACACCAACGCCGCTAGAACGCGTGCTGGCGTACGAAAAGAAGGCATCGACAGCAAAACCTACGCTTGAATTTCAACACGTCACTGAGGCGAAAAAAATTGGTTTCCTGCAGGCAGACAATATCGCAACCCGAGGAACGAGGGAATGCGACCACCGCTGCCTGCTCCAAAACACTGCGGAACCCCTGTACGTTTAGAGTAATAATTTGAAGGTTAGTCATTTTGGAAATGAAAGATGAAACCTGAACAGTCGTGATGTTTAGGCAATACAAAGCGCGCCGCGAACGGCGCTAAACCACCTCACTTTTTGCGGAGGGTCGGACCAGAGGAGGCACGAGGCCTCCTTGGCCGACCGGCACAATTGCCCGAGTCCGTAGTTGACGCATGTGGACGCTTTAAGCTCGAACTCAAAGCGACCATCTCAACATCGGACGACTATGCGCTGGAAGTGCTGGCGCTGGTCCTCGATGTCGAAGAGGACGGCGATTGCACAGGGTCAGCGTCTGGAGATGATCTTGGCTCCTCTCCAAGCGATGCCGACGACGGCGACGGCGGCGTCGGGTCCTCCTCAGGCGTGATGACAGTCTCGTCAATGACGAGGTTGACTGAAGAGGCTGAGGATGGCAAGCTGCGGTCGTCACCATCAACCTCAGCTATGTCGGCGTCCCTGCTCAAATCCGTAACGCTGGCCGCGGGCTGTAGCACGGGCTCCGAGAGGGGCACGTTCTCAGCATCAGGGTTTTCCAGGGCCACAGTAGGCTCGGCCCCTGTGTCAACAGGGACGCTCGGAGAGACTGAGGCCGACGCAGCAGGAACCTTTACTGTCTGCTCGCTTGGTGCAGCACTGGACGCATCAACAGCAGACTCCGGCTCTTCAACGCAGTTACGCTGGGACGCAGCGGAAGCACCCGTAACGGCGGCGGTGTTGGATCCGCCGGCCTCCTTGATGGCTTCAACCGCTCCCAGAGCGGCCTGCGGGGGCGCAGGGCGGGTCGCAGCCTCCGAGTACGAGGGCTTGATAGCGCACGCCACAGTAGCGTGTGGATCACCACAACGACGACATGGCAGCACGCAACCCTGGCCTTGGTGCCCAAAGACCCCACAGCGGGCAAAGAAAGGAGCCGTGCACTGTGCCCTGAAGTGCGCAGTGGACCCGCAACGCCGGCAAACGCGCTGCATGCCCTTGTAGTCACACGTCACGCGGTGGCCCGAGGAACTTGATGTAGTTGGGTACGGGTGACTCTGGCTTCATTTCCATTCGCACGTAGCGGGTCCCGGTGGTGACAGTGGGACGCGATCCCATGACGGCGCGACTAATGTGCAGCACCTTGCCAAAAGGGGAGAGAGCCAGGGCAAGGGCGTCACTGGATACACGTGCGGGCAGAAAAAGAACAGTCACCTGGGTCACCTGAGGGCTCAGGGGAACGATGGCGACGCGTTCCTTGCCGATGGTGAGGCAGGAAGCTTCAACGATTTTAGCCATGGCGGCTTCACTTTTCACAGTGGCTTGGTAGTTGCGTCCCCCGAAGTGCTGGACGCAGTACACTTCCTCCAATCCAACTACGGAGGCTGTCGCATCGACGACATCCTCCGGACTAGCCCCCTCAGGGACGACAACATCAAAGGCCAGAGCCTTTGTAGGTGGCTGGCTCACCATAATGAGGCGCCCGCCAGCCGAAGGACACCTTAACAAAAGAGTACGTCGAAACCTTTCTAGGAGGTATTGCCGGAACACACACCGAAGCGTCCACCAGCTACCGATGCAACGACGATTCTCCTGGAAATTGTTTCGGACCCACTTTCAGACTTTAACACTGTGTTTCACTGCGTTCTTGACATCGGTAGCTCGAACACCCTCAATTTTAAATGGAACATCGCCAGTGCCTGCTTCTTGCTCTGTCTACAAGCAAAAATGAACTGCGCTGCTAGGCCCAGCGTCGGGCCAATATCTCTTGGGTGACCTCAATACGGCTGGCCCGTACTCCGCAGAGTACTATCAGCAACGAATGAAACGCGAACAAGAAAACGTCGGGGGCAACACAATAAAGCCGAAGTATTAGCTCCTGGATGAGAAATACTAAACACTTCTAAAGAAAAGTCTTCGCGCCTTCGAAAATAAAATAGTAGAACCCTGTATTCAGCTTCCCCTGGCTAAGAGCTGCTATTTTGCTGTCCGTTGTTCAGTTGCCTTGTTCGCGTTTTATTTCTTGCTGATAGTACGTGGGTCGACGTTCGGCCAACATAGGGTAAGCCTCGCCCCTGTGTGGTCTGTATGGCAGACGAGGCTAGCTAAAGGCCTTTATACATCGCCTTTTACATCGATATTCAAGCAAGGTATACTTAGTACTGTTTAATGCGCAAACTGTCTCTTTCCAGCATTAACTTCATAGGGGCTAATTCCACCTGAGAAACCATAGGTTTGTAAGACGTAAATTTTGTGGAGTGAAAATACTACGCGCTTGCGTGAAACGCAGGCAAAAAGCACGGAATCCATGGCACCGGGTTTTTTGCGCCCTTGCTTTTCTTTTACAACAAATGGATATACACGACAGTTTTACATCTAGCGGTCTTTACGAATTCACCAATTAAGCGAAAAAGGTTCGCTAATTTTTACCATTCGCTGTCTTTGACCTCAGAAAAAAAAAAATGCGATTTCGATGCCCATTTGGAGTGAAGTTTGCGCTGCGGTCCTCAACAGGTGGCTTTAATCGCTGATTGTTAACAAACACGTAATTTTCTCGACAAATGGTTGACCTTTTCGACTTAAAATGTCTTTTTTTTGCACGCAATTTTTTTTCTAAACATTCTGGAAGCCAGCTCTTCTCAGAATGAACCTTGAAACCATAAATGAAAGGACGCATGGACAAAAAAACGCACAGGCGGCACCGCTGTGAGTGAATGAGTGAGTGAGTGAGTGAGTGAGTGAGTGAGTGAGTGAGTGAGTGAGTGAGTGAGTGAGTGAGTGAGTGAGTGAGTGAGTGAGTGAGTGAGTGAGTGAGTGAGTGAGTGAGTGAGTGAGTGAGTGAGTGAGTGAGTGAGTGAGTGAGTGAGTGAGTGAGTGAGTGAGTGAGTGAGTGAGTGAGTGAGTGAGTGAGTGAGTGAGTGAGTGAGTGAGTGAGTGAGTGAGTGAGTGAGTGAGTGAGTGAGTGAGTGAGTGAGTGGCTATTATGGACTATTATGAGGTCTATGATGGCTCATATGCCCGATTATTTCAGCGACTTTCTTTTTTTGTCACAGCAGATGAACACCTGGCATATGTTTCTCCAGGCTTGCCCGGAAGGCAGGCACCCTTTACAGGGGTAGCGCAGGTGTACTATATGAAGCGCACACAACGTGGCTTAAGCCTAGAGTCACACGAACGTGTTTTCATGTGTGTGCATAAAAAAATAAAAAAAACAAGTGAGACTAGTCCTCCATTCAGATAAGTTCGTCGCTCGGAGATGAGTTCATAGGCATGTACAAACTCTTTACTGCAAATCAGCCCCATCATCATTGCAAACCAAACTTCCTTGCCTTTGAGCAATGCTTAATGTGATGGTGTTGACGGTGTTATATGATGGTGTTGGTAATGCTTAAAGTGATGGTCACATTTACCTGGAATGCAATCAATGCTGCGACGCCAAAATGTGTTGAGAACAGGCGGCCAACTTTTTCGCTGTGACTCACAGAAAGCGAGCAGAGGATAAAATTGGTGTCCTACACATGCAGCAAGGCGGCACGAACATGAAAAAATCACTGTCAGATTCAGTTAATGGCCAACTTCATGCAATTTATTACATGACTTGATATCTTCACACTACTTGTCATTGTGCGAGACGACACAACATAGGCAAAAATTTTGCTCCGCCAGTGTAGGTTCGGCGTGGCAACATTGTCAAGATCTTGTTCAGACAGTAAGCGAGCTGGCTTGAGTCAATCCCAGTGAGACAGGAGGCAGGGTGTTTCCATTTACACCACCAAAGTGTCTTTGTGATATACACACATAGGGCCATTTTTCCCCTTAACGAGACAGGGAGCCATTTGTGCTGAAAAAATTCCTTACAAGGCTCCCGTCAGGAATGCTAGAGTATGTCAAGCACACTAGCTCACTCTGAAAGATTAGCGTCTTGTTACGAAGCCCATGAAGCAAGCACTTTATTGGCCTATTACCCTCTTGGTAAGGTAAAAGTAGAGTAGACATGACAGACAAGGAAGGAAAGTTCTGCAAGCACTTGTCCAGACACCAGTCACACCATGACGCCACACAGCAACCCAAGAACTCGGCCCCGCATCTCCGGGAATGAGCTTCCACCCTTTCCACTTCCTCACGGTGTGCCCTTTCCCACCGACCAGCTCGCGGTGAGGTGCAACAGAACAATCATTCAGGTGAGGAGTGAAGGCTTGCTGCACGTCATTCAGGCTTGTCGCCTCCGTGCCGCCTTCTTTCCAGTCTTCTTTCCAGTCTTCTTTCCAGTCTTCTTTCCAGTCTTCTTTCCAGTCTTCTTTCTTTCCACCACCTCTGCCGCAGCCAAGGAGAGCGGGAAGAAAATACATTTGCTAAAATGTACACGCACTGGAGGGGGAGTTAAAACCTTCTTTCAGGACCACAGTTCTCCCACCGAAGCCCACGCACCCAAAATCCTGGCTTCTCTTGTAAAGGCTAACAAAAGCCAAACCTTGTTAAAGCGAACAGGTGGTAAAAAATGGTAGAATACTTCAAAACTGGTAGGGGTTTAATGTAGTTAACCGAGTAGACGTGCAATGGCAGGTGCTGTTTATTCAACTGACGAGCGCACGTAAGCTCCGCATTAAGGGTAAGACACGATATCCTTAGTTTGTTAAGGCCCATATATGCAGAATAGATGCGTGCTTGCGTGTTTTTGTTTATGCAACGTTCTTTTCATTTTTGCCTTTACTTATATAGTGAAGTGAAGTGAAGTGAAGTTTATTTTTTGACATCGATTTGTCAGAGGTGACGGGACAAAAGGCAATTCATTTTTTACCTGACGTGGCCCCGTCACCCGTTACATTGCTCAGGGGGGTGACAAATTACACAGCAAAGTGCACAAAGCAAAACAAGAAAAGTAACAACATCGCATACGTACTACATGAACATCGCATACGTACGTAGTCCATGGGTTTTCTCAGTATATTGCATCATTTCCCTCAATTACTGTATTTTATCTGTTGTTTCTTTGATGTTTCCCCCCTACAACAATGCCCCAGTGGGGGCGCTGTAGGTATATTGTATAAATAAATAAATAAATAGATCACTTTCTACTTAACATTCAAAGATTGCAGTGAGTCCTCGTAAAACTACCAGCGCAGTGGCGCAGCAGTTAAGGGACGCGCCACTGCGCTTGCAAGTGGGCGTTCTATCAGAGCCACCGGTAGGGATTGTGCGACGCATAAAGCTCTTCCCGAACAATCTCTCGCGCAGCTGCCGCGACGCTCCTCCAAACTTACCCGAGCTTACTCGAGTCACCTCAGTGAGTAACTTACACAAGATTTTTGCACAGTGTGAGTGAGCGTATAAGTGGTTTCACATTAATTAGCCGAAATTCGTTGCGACAGTTTTGCCAGAAACTTACGCAGGAGAAGCAGGACTTAGTCATAGGACGGGAACTGGAGAGACCTCGTTCGTTATATCAAGGGTTGACTACACTACGCATAATTCCATCACATATGCCATAACGTAACGGTGCGTTTAAATGGATGCTCATGTCTCAATTACAAACACAGCAATACACCAGCGTAGCTTCAAAAGAGGAGTGCCTTCGTATGCGCTGGCAAAAAATTCCCATGCCATACGTGTACGAGGCAGATTATCGCAGGAGGCAGGAAGAGAGAAAATTCATGTTTAAGAGAAGCTCTCTCTTGCTGGCTAGCACACTGCCTGCCAATGTCAATTCTGCAATGTTTCCCGACCAGATAGCACTGCCTGTCCGGTTTACTTAAGGTACGAACACACTAGCGGAAAAACGCACAGCACGCCTCTGGCGGCACAACCCCCGCTGCGAAAGGGATGGCCATACCGGCGGCGAGGAGTACGCCGGAAAGCGCCCCCACGCATAGCTCTCTCCATGCCAAAGTGGTCGAGGCCCGTGATTCCGCAGGAGCACGCGCGGCTCCGCCGCTGCCGCTGGCATGTAAGTTCAGTAGGAGCCAAGAGGTGGCAGCACAGACGCTCCCCACGTGACTAAGCCGGACGCCCCTCATTGGGCTCCTCGCTCCCTGGCACACGGCAAAGCGCTGAAGATGGCTCCTCGACGCATTCGACCCGCCGCCGTGGGAGGTTTCGAGGCATGGAGGAAGGCATGGGAGGAAGGAAAGAACTAAGGAGAGGCCCTGACGTCACGTTTTGTGAAGCCGCCCCGTAACCGGAAGTTGGCTCGGCTCTCCTCACTATCTGCTTTCTTCGTAAAAGAAAGGTATCAAAAAAACCGCGCCGCTCGCCGCTACACTCTACACCTCCCTCCCCGTAAACACGCACCTAGACACAGACCGGCGCACAGGTGCGGTGAACCTTTTCAGACGCCAGGCGAAGAAAGACGTCACTGCGCGCCGCTTATAGCTCAGCTCACCATCCTCCTCGGGCTACCGTACACCCGCCGTGTGGCCTTCGAAATGCAGCTCAGCATCGCCGAGAGCGGCTTCATGTTTCTGTGCTGTTTGGTGAGGTGCGAAAGTTCGCTGATCAAAACAATCAACGCTTCTTCGCGTGTCGAAGCGCGGTTCCGGAGTGTCACCTTTTCGCGATATTCATTCCAATGCATCGATCGCTCCGCGTAGCGACACCAAGTTTGACGAACAAAATATCAAATGAGCGGTTATTTACTGCATTTAAAAGCAATATTAGATGCATGCGTAACGTCACGACGCCAGGCATGTCGACTTTAACACGCAAGGCCGAGCACACCGTGCCGAAAGCCCGTCCATCGCCACCGAGAAACACTCGGGCCCCTAGCAACAACGACGCTAACGACGCCGTACGCCGTTGCTAGTGGCCCGAGTTTTCTTAGCAACAACGACAACGTTGCTAGGGGCCCGACTTTTTAAGCCTAAATTTTGACGTCACTTCCGCCACATTCTTGTTAATGCATTGGGAATACGAAGGGCCTCTCCTTAGTTTTCCTTCCTCCATGTTTCGAGGCAAGCGCCTGCCGCTGCCAGCGCGCCGTACGCGGTTTTCAGCCAGTGTGTCTGTACTTTTACATTGTCTCCATACCCAGTGGTGCCTTTCAATGTGACTTCGACAATGCCATCATTTCAGTTAAGAGACGTAGAGTCGCGTAGCCTTTCCGCTACTGCGATAGCGTCACTTTTGGCTTTGTAAGCTAAGACATGGCACTGAAACCACTGCCAGGAGTCTAATTCCAGTTTCAGATAAAAATTTACAAGCTTTTCTTCTATACTACAGGAATGAGAGGTCAACCTCTGTGATCAAAACCAGCATCTTCCCCAAATAGAGGGCGCCACCCTTCAAGCATCCGAAGGTGGCTAAAAGGGCTCACTATCACACGCCCCTGTCACATTTTATTCTCAGGCTGTGCGGATGAGAACAGAACGTGACAGCGACATTCATGATGGTTCCTGGCAGTCACGAAAGGATTCAAAATTCACTTCCAGACAAAGAAAAGACCACAAAATTTTGCATCACTATATGTCGGTTGGGTGCAAGCCAGTGCGTCCACAAGCTTTTCCTTTTTCTATGACACGTACTTGCGCAAAAAAACAAAAAACAAGGAAAAACAAGAAACACACAACATCTATAATACACTCACACTGTACATATACAGCGTTCACATTTGTAGGGCCACATAAGCGAATCCCTGTACATGGACAGAAGTCCACATTGGGTTCTTTTCACATAGCCCCCTGCAAGCTCAGTGCGTTAACTTCACACAATAAATAAATAAATGCCACACAGAGGCGCTCAGTACAACTGGCGCCTGCATGCACCACAGCACTGAAATAGTGAATGGCTCACCTTCGGACAACTCGACCACATTGGAAAAGAGAGTGAGGCAGTCCGGATCACACACGGGTTTCACCTGCACGTGATGAAATGCAAGCAAGGGCATGGCTTTAATTTCTAAGCTCGCACTACAGAGAGCCCCATTTTGACTGTAGGAGGACAACAGCCAGCGTGCGTGAATTTCCACTTGGCTCACATAGTGAAAAACATGAATGCTCACTAGTACTAATGAAGGCAAGGGAATACCTTGTTACGATGAAGTTGAAAGGGCACGGTGATTACTTCGTTATAACCATAGATTCATTATAGCCCGCGTTGACTGAGCTTTCAATGGGAAAAGCCATTCGTTTCCTATATCTAATACTTCTTTATAAACCGTTTCGTCATAAAGAGGTTCCAACGTACTACTTCGTATTTACCTACATAACGAATGCATCCGCATAATAAACAAACCCTTTAGGCCCAGTAACAGGGGAGAAAATTTTAATTGCTCAGCGTGTATATTTGCCCCGCGCTGTTAATAAATGCGCCGCTTCCTCAAATAACACCAGATTATGACAAAAAAATGTACATATTATGCTAGAAAATATTTCCACGGATGACTGCAAGTTCATGCACACAAGCTTGTACACTCATGAATTCCTGAAAATGCGGACTGATAGAATGTAAAATCCCAACACAGTATATTTAAGGACCCTCATTTGTTCTCACGCAACAAAAAGCTTGGCACCCAAAATGCAACGTCGTAATTGCAACAGCTGCAATGAATACAGGTAAACTCCGATTTCAAAAGATTCTTTTGCAACCAGTAGATGGGGCTCCTTTTTGCCATATTTACTCGCATAATGAACCCACTTTTTGTTTTTTTAAAAGACTTCAACAATTTGGGGGGAGGAATCAAAAAGGGAGAAAAAAAAATTTAAACTGATTTTTTTTTTGTATGTGGAAATTCCGCACGCCCGCCTCATCCCTGATGGCAGTCCACTGTTTTAAGAGCAAGGCAAACACTTGAGCAGACCTTTATAAAGCTTTCTGTTTGTTTGTGCATGTGTGCGTGCATGCGTACGTGCATGCGCACGCGACTATGGCAGCTCTGTCCATTCGGGTAAACTACTCAGCACTGCAGACCCTTGTCAACACTTCATACAAAGCACAGTGAAGAAAAAGCTTGAGAGCCAGGAAGCCATGAAAACAAATAATGGTAGAACATTCTGAACTTCACACTGTTGGTTCATTAAAATTGCCATTCACAGCCATAGACAGAGTGCAGCAACTGCGATCTGTGTATTAGATATTGTTGACATTATCGCCCAGTTAGCTATGCGAATAAATTTTTCCAGAAGAGAGCATAAACCGCTGTAAAAGCGCTGAATTCCACTCCCTTGTGGAAAAATTTGCGTCAGGTTGTATCAAGATTTCTGCAGTGGGCCACTAACCTGCCCATGCCACGCAGGTGTGAACAAGGCCTGTTTGCTAAATGGGTACCGCATGTTTGCTCTCTGAAGTGCATATCTCGTCTCTCCATCTTTAAATACACACCATAACAAACTGTAAAATATTTTTGTCGCGTCCTTGAAGTTGTGTCTTTGTACTCTATGATAAATAAATACACAAACACACTTTCAAATTTTCACCTTGCGTAAGATGCAACGAAAGACCGGAATCCCAAGGCAACAACAACGTATAAACTGGAAATACAACACTGGACACTCGATAAACTACTAGCTTAGGACCACAGAAATGAGATGTTGCTGCTAGTCTTCGATCAAAAATTACACCACACCCCAATGATGTACTGAAAATTTGGTTGCCAACTCACTCGAACACAGTAGTTCCCTGTTGTCACGTTGTCAAACATTACGGACACGGAAGAGTTCTGGAAGGAAAAAAAGAAAGGGATTCGATCGTCAACCTCACTTCAAGCTCCTTGCAAGCCACACATCAAGAAGCCAGTTTCAGAATGCCAAACTTCAGTTTTCACTTACACAGAAGGGCAGCATGGAACCAGGATTTAACAGACTACAGTTTTGACAACTGCTGGGTTTAGTGAAATAAGGTCTTCTTACATATTTACCTTTCACATTTATTTTCCAAAATTATCTTTGGGAATGCACACCCTACAAACCCCCCCTAAGGCAGTGTAAAGGCAGCACGCAGCGTTATTGTTGCGATCCCTGAAAAAATATTTGTCCAACTTCGGAACTACTGCAGCTGACAAAATTTTTCAGATTCTGATAATTCGGACTAGTACAATATTTTGGACTTCACTGATAAATCGCCATGCTTCTTAGGAATGCGAACATATCAACAACCGATATTTCGAACCCCGTGAAATCAAAAAGACTTTTTCAGTCTAAAACAGACACCAGCAAGCGTCTGTGGAGTCCAAAAGTTCGATTTTTAGAACTTACATAGATGCACGTGAACAGCGCTGCCACAAACGGTCGAGCATTCACCGTTGTCGCCAACTGACTTGAAATGGTTTCAATTCAACGACTAGTTTGGATGACCTTGGCGATTTCTCTACCTGACTGTTGCTGCCCAAGTTATTGGCAAGTTATTGGATTCATTCCTGCTGAGGTGGTTTGCACAGAACTGGGATCATGCCGGGGAAAGCAGCCATATCCACACTCTAAACACAGTAACCTATAAAGTAACTTTTGGACGTGAGTAACTTTTGTCACAAAGGTTACAATTGATGCTTTTTTATGTTTTCATTACGTTTTCTTTATTTTTGTGGAGCCCATAGGTTACAACGGCCAGAAGTCAAACGTTTCAAAGGTTACGGTGAAAAAATTGCCAAGTAACCTTTGCGCAGTAACTTTTGGTCAGCACGGTAACCTAATGCGTCGTCAAGCCAGGAGATATGTACATATAGAGGACGTATGCTGCTTTACGTGCGGGAATGTGCTTTTCGGATGCAATGGGGCTGCGGTTTCGACCGCGAAGGAGATGCTTTAATATGCCGGAGACATCAATGTAAGCTATCGGATGAGACCGATACTGCTGTTTTGGGTCGCAGCCACATTGAATCGCGCGTTATCAGATATCTGTCTTCACATTTACCAAAGTAGGCTGCGAATGCAATGCAAATGCAGTATTTTGCGGCTGAATATATATAAGAACACATCTTGAATGTTCGATTCCTATCCATGAGCTTTGCAAAGAAACCCAACTTGCTACTTCTCTAAGCATGGTCTGTACCGATTTTATTGCGCGAATAAACGTTAATAAACAAATATTTCAAATTGCATGTAAATTCTCGATGACTCAGATCGAGCCTATTTCTCATCTTCCTCGAACCGATACGCGACAACAACGGTCGCAATTAAGAGTAAAAAAGTAGACATATGGAAGGGCAGCACCTGGGAAGGCGACAGCGGACGTAACCGCATTTGCAGGCCGCCGAGTGCGCGATTCGACTTCCCTTCATGTGGCTCTCTGCATACGCCTCCAATGTATCATTTCAGGTGGCAAATATGTATCACAAATCAAAACATAATGCGCCCACGGTACGAACGGCGGCGCCTATAAGAAACGAGTAATTTGCAAAGAACTACTCAAAATATGGCATGACGGCCGCTCCAGTATGCGTGAGACGCGCATGCACAGACGGCCGGCGCTTCACCCAATGAAAAGCGGCGCTTCTGTTTCAAAACGCTCGGCACCGTTGCACGCCGGCAAGTCTGGACGGCGGGAAGGCTCGGACGTTGTAGCGTTGCGGAGGCTGCTTTGTGCTTGGAACCGAGAGTTGGAACCGTTCGTGAACCACGCCGTCTTTTGGTGGCGTTTCTGCAGTGGTTTGTTTGGGGTAATGTCGCTAAGCAGCAGGGACCTGTGGGGTACGCTGCGCGGCAGCTGCAACGAACCTCAATGTGACTTTAGACGCTACGTCGTTGTGTGCTCGGCGGACAGTTCCGCGCCCAGCGCTATTCGTTGCGACTACTGCAATCACGTTCCAGGGGTTCGTGGATGAATAACGGACTTGGGTGAGTGTCCTTTGTTTTACCATATGCGCAGTAACGACCTGCGAAGTCATTTATTTCATGCTTGTCAAAGTGCGTACTTTCTTTGTTTGCCAAAGCAGCTTCATTTCTAAGCCTCGTTGAGTGCACTTTGAAGCAAAATCTGGTTCAGTAGTTTGAGTGCCTCATTCACCTATTGCGCGGGGTTTCGTGCCAATAAGTTTGGTTATCCAGAATATTGGTTTTAGACTATTGTTGTCGTACGTCATTTGGGGTCATCAGGTGCGATAATGCGGGGGAAATCCAGCGCTAATTCTTGATCGTTTGCATGCGTGTGCGCGCGTTTTTTTTTTTTTTTTTTGTATACGTACAAGAGAGCACGCTTAAAACGCACGCCGGTACTTTTTTAATTAAGGATGCGATTTGGGCGAGTTGGTATCGTAAGCTATCTTATGACGCAATTCCACATCAGCGCTATACTCTCGCCCAGGCGGCGGCAGTCGTCTCCTCGACTCAAGTGGCGATCACGTGAATCTGGCTCGGTGCGCCGGTCGGTCCCAGTGCCTACCGCATTGCCTGCCAATCCTCTTTCCTCTCTTCCCGGCGCCGTCTGGATGACGTTTGTGTTTGTGATGGTTGTTTTTCGCGAGTGCGCCGCGTCGACTCATCAGCGTTGGCGGCGGGAAGCGCAGCGCAGGGTGTGTGGTGCGCGAGCGATCTAAGGTGACGTGCGTAAGACAGTGTGAGCCCTATTGAAGTGCGCTAACAAGAATTAAGTTGTAACTGCAATATATCCGTTTTTTATTCTCACAAATTTGTGTTAGCGACTAGTGTTCTTACTCGCTCCCCCTCCCGTTTTGTTCATCTCTAACAGTATTAATTCATATATTGAAAACAGCGCGGGAAAACGAGACGATGTGTTGTGTCTTTCTTTGCTCGTCTCGTTTTCCCGCGCTGCTTTCACTATGAAGCGGTACTTTTGTTTTGAATGTGAATTTTCGAACTTTGCACGTCGTTTCATTGATTATCAATTGATCGGTGCGCCATACGATTTTGGCAGTACAATTGGGCTCATTAAAAAAATTGGGTGTGGTTTGACCAATGGCCATCCTGAGTGAATTGCGGAAGCAACAGCGCAGCAATCGCAGCAGCGGCGCTGCGATGCGGTAGGCACTACGGTGTTCTTGTATACCATGTTTCACTCTGTTGAGAATATCAGCCATGCTTTAAGTATGAATGGTTGCTCACTGGCTCTAATTTAACATTCCACAGATCCCACTGCCGGAAGAGTTGCAAGTGACTCCACCTCATGTAAATATCTGCGCTGAGTGTTTACGCTGGAAGTATCAAGAAGTGATCTCGATCAGCAACGGCAACCTAGAGCGTGCCCTCATCTTCTGCCTGGTGACATATTACATAAAATACCTCGACTATCCACCGGCCTTTTCCGCCATACTCATCCTGCTGCGGAATATTGCCCTGCCAGACACTTTATAGTGCCACGTGGACTACTGACGAACCGACTTAAGAGCTTGTTCATGCTCTTGAAAAAGAATAATTTGTTCTAATTTCTTGGAAAGAAATGTGTTTCAATTGTTCACTTTCTAATATGTTGAAGTATATTTTCTACAGCTAAATTGAGCAAGTTTTTTTTTTTTAACCGCATTGCACAAGTTGATGTAGCGTGGCTTTTTGGGCTTGTTGGTACATAGTTCCAAGACACTGTAGCGCAGCAAGAGACGAGGACACAAGAGACGAGAGACGAACACCACGAGCGCTAACTTCGAATAAATTTTATTCTCATGAAGCATCACATTTATACGCCAGATAACAGTAATCGCACTTGCGAACAGTATCAATTCCTTAGAAAAACGAGCTCTTTATCTGAGAGGAGACTGGAAGGTGTGCTTACACACGAGGATCCTGACCTATTTATTTTTTCGGCTGCAATGATTTCGCGCGTTACCCTTTCTCTGCTTTTCCTATTACCAGACTTTTATCAAAGAAAGGCTTACAGGTTTTCGACTTGCATGCGAGACTGTGGTCAACCAGCGATCCGCCTTGCCCGTTTCTGACATTGCGAGCGTCTGAACGAGCGCCTAATGGAACACGCTCGCAACGTCAGAAACGGGCAAGGCGGATCGCTGGTTGACCACATTCTCGCATGCAAGTCGAAAACCTGTAAGCCTTTCTTTGATAAAAGTCTGGTAATAGGAAAAAGCAGAGAAAGGGTAACGCGCGAAATCATTGAAGCCGAAAACACAAATAGGTCATAATGCTCGTGTGTAAGCACACCTTCCATTCTCCTCTCAGATAAAGAGCTCGTTTTTCTAAGAAACTGATACTGTTCGCACGTGTGATTACTGTTTTCTGGCGTATAAATGCGATGATTGAGGAGAATAAAATTTGTTGGAAGTTAGCGCTCGTGGTGTTCGTCTCTCGTCTCTTGTGTCCTCGTCTTTTGCTGCGCTACAGTGTATTGGAAGTTGATGTATACGTATGCGAGTGTTGTCAGGCTTATAGCACTGTTAATGTTACAAGTTATTGGTCATGTCCTTCTGCATCTTTGTTAATGAAATGACTGGAGGAGTCACAAAGGGCTTTTGTGCATATGATCTAGGCAAGTTGTGCTGAATTTGCTGATGTTATGTAGTACCTCTGAAAGCTGTTAGGTATATGTATATCTCTGGTTGCTGTTTAGCCAAGATGTTTAAATCGATTGATTGTTGTTTGCGTTTGTATGTGGCCGCAAGTTTTAAAAGAACTTATTTTATCTGCACTGCTTGGACCATCTTTCTTGATCTCATATTGTATAGTCATTTTAATCTTTCTTTTAAGAAGTGTGGTAAAATGTGTGATCAAAATATTGCCTTCTCTGATATTTTTGCCATTCATATTTTGTGTCTGATATGTCCCTTACACAATGTCAAGCTGACTTGGCACTTGGTCGTGAATAATAGAGCTTTTATTTTGTTCTTTTTGGTACTACAATTATAGTGCCTATTTTCTTATTTACATTGCAATAAGAGTGATATGCTGTAGCCAAGCTCTATTCGAAGCGAGACTTCATCTGAGCATGCTTTATTGAGTTGCTTGTTCAACGTGGTTCTGTTTCGCATGCCAACAGTAATACTGTAATATGGGCCCATATTTTAGTGCCTTGCATGCCCATTTATTGTGATTTTTTTTGCAAAATGTTTGCAAAAATAGTGCCTTGAACATACCTGCATCTGTTACATTCCTTCGTTTTTCTTCAATGTAGACAATATTTGGGAAGTTTTGTTGTTTTGTATTCTTTCTAGTCCTGAAGATGTTGCAGTGAATTAAAATTTTGCCTATCATATGCCGATGTTTGTCATTTTTCTCCTTTCTAAACCATTCTCTTGTTTGGCCAATTTTTGTTCCATTTAAATTGAAATCCAGCAGAGCTCTGTATTTCATCACCTTCAGCAAGTTTCAGCGACATTTTTGCCATTTTTAGGCCAGTCATTGTGGCTTACAAAGGTTACACATTTTGGAGCACGTAACCTATAGCTAGCTCAATGATGTATACCTTTGTAAAGGTTACAGCGCTAAAAAAGTCGCGTAACCTATGCGCAAAAAGAAGTAACCTTTACCATTTGTAACTTTTACAAAGGTTATAAGTGGAAAGGTTACATTCTGTAACCTTTAAATTATAGGTATACTTCAATGTGAAAATGTGCACCTTTACAAAGGTTACCCAAAGGTTACCGTGTTTAGAGTGCACTGCGGATCAAACAACATCACTGCCCCTAGCAAGGAGGGGAGTTGTGGGGTCGGGGGAGGGGGGGGGGGGTGGGGGGGGGCACTTGGAGGAGATCACTTCCATTCAGTTCTTCCCACGAGTTCCCTCTATCAGCCTTTACGAGCATCACTCGGGAAGCGAACTCTGGCAGCGAGGGGTCAGCTCCACAGCGTGCAAGCGTGCAATTGGCTCGCAGTATGATATGAAGAGAGGTTCACGCTTACGCTGTTGCTCCCATGAAATAGTCCGAGCAACTGTTGATTAGCTCGTCTCCAGGCTTCTTCGTCATGCAGAACGGACACCTTAAAGTGCCCTCGCAATGCTAATCTCCTTTTGTCATTCTATTTGTAAAGGCGGCAACCCTCTCAGTTTTATCTAGCTCAGAAAGGAAGCAGCTTATCAGTTGGTGCGCGTTCCGAGAAGATACATGGGTCCCGTCTTGCACACATGCCCAGAACATATTTGTCCAATGAGGTATTTCTGGACTCAAGCCTGCACAGTAGGTGCTCATAAAAATCATCATGGCGCGGGCGTTCAGTGTCTGCACTAGGTCATGAACAGCCACACAATACGCCTCATCGTCTCCTGTTACTGAGTCTGTTCCTTCTTTTGAGGCCATAAGTTTAGTCAACAAAAGCGTCGTCACTCGCAATCACTTCAACACATGGCAGCCGGCAGGTGCTGGTCTGCAATTCCACCAGTTGCAGGGTGAAGTCACCTAAAAGACTTAGCCCATACAAATGGTAAAGGTAGAAATACCAACCAACCTAAACGCCTGCTCCTTCTGCGCACCCTCACGATGCATGATGAATAAGGCTGGTTTGGATAATAAGTTTGAACGCCCTAAAAGCAACTCAATTTATGAGAGACGTCATATTGGATGGCTCCCGATAATTTTAAGCACCTGGGATTCTTTTACGTGCACTGACATCGCACAATACATATGCCTCTAGCATTTTGCCTCCTTCGAAATGTGATTGCCGTGGCCAAAACTGAACCCGCTTCCTTCGGGTCAGCAGGCAAGCACCATAATCACTGAGCCACCGCGACGGCTTCCATGATGAATGAGTACCGGCTACAGAATGACACTCCACCATGGCACATTCTTGACAATCAGCCCTTCGTCACTGGAAAACCAAAATTCCCAGTTTCATCGTACTGCTCACCATAGTTTCATAAGAGTGCTGCTCGTATACCCACAGCGATTGCATTGCCTATCTTGCGTGCACTGCGAGATTGCAAGGCACCTCAGATGTTTTATCGTGTTAAGCACCTCGCGCATGCTGGGGACATCCCACTTTCATCTGGAGCGTCGGTTTCACTGGCCTTATCATCTCTTGCAAGCTCCTGAGTGCCTTATTTCTGACAGGCTCTACCATCGCGTCATCTGTCTCCAGGATGCAGGAGTCTCCAGAAAAGTAGAAACTGTGCAGCTTGCCACCCTCATCAATCCTGCGAAGGTGCTGCTCAAATTTGGGCAAAGTGTCTGCTTCTATTACGCCCTCTTCAGGAACAGCTGCTCCAGACCCCGCTGTTTCTAAATCAGTTCTCAGCTGTCTGCTTTGGTGAGGCATTCCACAACGCAGATAATATTCTGAAAGCTTGGAATAAGCCTACTTTAGTTGGGCACCGCAGCTAAAGGTCTAGAACAGGGGGTGTCTGAACTGTGTTCCATGGAACTCTTTGGTTCCTTGGAGCGCTTTTTAGGGTCCCCGAGCACTTAAATCCATACATGTCTCAACCAATTATTCTTTCTCTTACCCACATCATTTTGGGACTAAGCACACTGTAGTAGCTCATAGCAAACAGCTCCGCTCTACAGCCAGCCATTGCTCATTGATTGTGGGCAGTTTGTGAGGAGCCACGCGTCTTTGTGCTTTGTTTTTCATACATGCCAGGCAGGAAAGGATAGGAGCCAAGGGATGCAATGTTCCACAGTACCTCCTAAAAAACATTAGGGCTCCCCCGAGGCTAAAATGTTTGAAAAGTCCTAATCTAGGTAGAGCTTGTCTTTCAGTCGCTGGTGGTAATGCCCCGCCACGTCAAGCAGCCGGATCAAAGGCATCTAATCTCGCGGCAAAAACTTCATTTCTACACAAGTCAGCTCTAAGCCCTCAAACGGTACGTGGAGCCATTGCGTGGAGCGTGGAGAGGCGTCCGGCTCCCCTCATCTCCTCTTTGAACCCAGCCAAGTGAACAACAGCAGGCAATCTGTAATCCAAGCTTTCTTCCTGCACTGACAGGACGGTTACGAGTGTGCAATGCGAATCTTTGGAGCGTTAGCTATCAAATAACTTTACAGCAAATAACTTTACAGAAACATGCTGCGCTGCTACTCGTTCCGCAACGTTTTGGCGTTGCGGCAAGTTCACCGAGCGAGTCATCGCAGCGCAGCTCTCACCAAAACGTAAACACGCCATGCAGCTACTCACACCACAGCATCTTGGCGCGCTGTCAAAGTCTGTGCTGTGAGCAGCACTGACAACGATACAAAAGGTTGGAACGAGCAATAAAGTAATGCTTTAACAGGAAGACACGGGAAGACAGCATGCTAGCCAGAGCACTAGGAACGTTTGCGCACGACAGCTGCGGCAAGCATGTATTTTCGCCTCTCTCTCTCTACTAAAGGCAGATTCAGTGCATTTTTGTAGCGTTTAACGAATGTAGTACATGTGCGTTATATATGCCCATACGACCTGTCTACGATTTTTAAAAAAAAATGCATGCGCGCAAGCACGTGTACTATAATGCACTGCAAGAAGTGTTCAGAGATGTTGCTAATGGTTATATATCGTTAATAAAAATAAAAAAGGAAGGAAAAGATGTTGCTAGCTGTGGCATCTGCCATCGAAACCTGGAGTACCTGAGCAGCAGATACCGGAAAAGAAAAGGGGGGCGATAGAAGAAAGGATAGTGGTAGGGCGGCAATATACTCTGTGACAAATGCAGGATCAAGCAAGAGAAACCTACAACCAAGTTCTCCTCCGTCTCGTGGCCCGTACGCATGATGTTCATGCCCGTGCAAGGGGATGCAGCACCTCTCCACACATCCCAGAGGCTCACTCGCAATCTGTCGCAGCCGGGAGGGCTGTCTTTGAACACTTTCACAGATGCATGGACAGTCCTCCTGCGAGAATCAAGCAACGGACCCACCTGGCCTTTAGTGAACAGCATAACATGTGCCTAGCAGTTCGTACCGGCAGGATTCTATTCACATATTTAAAAGACATTGGACATCTCGATAAGCTTTAAATTCACTTGCACGTTACCTTCATCCATTCTTCATGCAGTGAACTTCGTCAGCCCATTTGACGGGCTATGCACTCCATCATTCGATAGGTTACATCAATACTCGCCATTGCATCCTTAGTACCCATTTCATGGCCGCATTTTATCTTCGTTTATTTTTTACCTCTTCCACACTGCTCTCCTTCTGTCTTTATCTCCCAAATTCCCCTCCCTACGCATAGTAGCATGCCAGTGATTTTTCAATGCCGGCTAAATTCTCTGCTTTTCATTAAAGAGTCTCTCTCTCTCTCAGGATGCAGTTAAACGTCAGCGCCCATGGACGAGCAGCACCATTCTTCCAATGGGATCAACAGAACCGACAATTCCTAATTCCTACTAGTGAATGACCCTACTGGGCAGCAAGACTAACAATCTTTGTGATGTTTCCCGTGCACTAGAGCATACCTGTGGTGAGAGAACACTTGCGGAGAGCACTGTTTTGTACTCAGGTGAGAATACTGCATTTCCCCTTTAACCCAAGCCCTAGAACGGGCTCTCGTCGGCAAAACATGTGAATTGCGAAGTTGCTCCTAGCTCTTGTTCGTTACCATTTCGCTGCATGCCGTAATGAACCCAAGGAGCTCAGAGACCAAATATGTGCTGTGCTTTACGATATTGCCAGGTCACTGATTAAAGTAGCATATTTGCATGTATACGTCGCAACCACGAACGTAATGCGACGAGACTGAAGTTTTAAACCTCACAAAAACGAAAATTTATATAAATTTTGAAAGCGAACACTGTTTGTTCAAGTCACTTACAACTGAAGTACCAAGGGCTTACAAAAATGTGGAGGCAGCTCACAAAAATACCGAGGAAACGGATATATTGATACCATTTCAGAGGCAACACTACACAGATGCACTCGCTCCACCGTCGACCACAGCAAAGCCTCTGATGCGTTAATACACGCAGTCCTCCTTCCATGCAGCAGTGGCCAATGACAATGACTTGCCACCGCTACTGCATGTGTTGCACTGCCCAGTCCTGTACCTGTTCATTCTTATTTCTTTTCCTCTAACCAACTCAACTCTTTTAGAACTTCCACTTTGTCTTGTACACCAGATCAAAGTTCAGAACCACCCTTTTCCTATGCACGTCTGTGCCACACGATTCCAAGGTGATAGAAAAGTTGGCTTCTCCTAGCAGTTGACGAACCTGGTGCTGAAGGCTGCTGTAGCTATCAAGAGCAGCAGCAAGGAAAAAAAATCTGCACTATTTCATACCTTAATCGTGTAATATGGTGTAGTGCCTGTTCACTGCGTCCCCACTGCGTATTACACCCAGAGAACGGTACACCATACACTAAGACATTAAAGCTGCAACCTTGCCCAGGTGATGATTCTGTGTATCAGCCCTAAACCCTCCAATAAGGGCAGTGTCCCTCCTGACATCTCCCCTAGTAACAGCACCATAAACGCCATCAACGTAGTCTCGCCTTCACAAACGTAAGCTGACCTCCACTGTGAATAACACCCTAACACACTGTTCCAATATCTTGGGAGCCCTAAACTCTTATCCCAAACTGCCACACATACCAGAGAACACTGTCACCTTACGTACTCGATGCACCGCAGGGATCAGCTGAGACAAAAACACAGTACCGATGCCCTGGAACCTCTTCCGTGCTCTCTGCACAACTTTCAGGTAAGGTTCCAGGCGCCTTCCATTGCATTTCCTGCTCCTGAACAAAAACTGCATCTCGATACTGCGCCCTCACTGTGTATTTATGAAAGCGTTACTCGTCGTATTCATTACTGGGGCAATCGAGTCACATCAGATTGATGCTGCCAGCAACGTAGAACAACGCACAGATACAGCTGTTAGCCTACTACCAAGACCACATGAACCTTCTTGGTAACAACAGTTAAAACAACGCAAACATACGCCAGTTTTGGTCAAATGTCTTAGGGGAATCCCTCAAGGTGGAGCAGATTTGTAATAAGGGAGTAATTACTCAATGGAATCCACCCAACTGTAGACATACGGCTACAAAGGAAAGCTGAGCATCTTTCTCAGAAACTTCGCAGTTAAAGAAAGAAACCTTGGGGATTCCACTAGAAAATTTGACCAACACTGTTCCCACTTGGAGTTATTGATCAATTCGCTCTCGCTCTACTATAAGTTTCCAATCCGGGTTAGCTCAGCTGGCAGAGCGACTGCTCCGGTGAAACGGGGGTCCTGGGTTCGAACCTCACACCAGGACGATTTTTTCTTAACTGCGAAGTTTCTGAGAAAGCTGTACTGCTTTCCTTCAGGCTTAGTGCCCTTCCCCTCACAAACACTAGGTGGAGTCCCTAGTACGGGACCCCAGTGTCTCCCGCTGCCGCCATTGCTCGATCGACCATCGCCTTTGGGCTTTCAGGTCAAAACAGCCAGGTAGGGTCGCCTCCCAGTCCTCCCGGGTGGGGTTTGGGTTGGGAGTAAAGGCAGGGCTGGAGAGGCAGGCCCACACCATGTGGTAGAGGTCCGAGGACCTCTCCCCCCAGTGCGGGCCCTCCCCGCAGAAGGCAGGGTCAAAGTGCTTTAGCGAGGCCGTGCACATCATGGTGTTCGTGACGAGGCGGAGGAACAGGCGTCCTTCAGCTCTCGTTAATCCTTTACACAGCTGGGGATACAGTTGATGTCTATCTTGGTATAGTTGCGTTATACCTCTGAAAGTGTAGGCAGGCGTGGCTTCCGCTACTTCTTCAGAGGAGGCGGGGGTCGAGGTTGCCCGGTTAGAGAGCGCGCGGGCGGCTGCGTCTGCTGCCTCGTTTCCTCCTAGCCCCGAGCGCGCCGGAGCCCAGACTATGAAGCGGTCAGATGGACCTCCTGCGTACGAGCTGTTTTGCAGTAGCCGATAGGCCAGGTACGGGACCAAGCCTTGTTGGATGTTCGACGCACGCCTCGCGAGTCGGTTATGACTGTCCTGGAATCGGAGTGTGTTGCTGCTAACGCGATGGCGATTTCCTCTGCTTGGGTACGTTTCGGGCTTTGAAGGTGAGCCGGTTCACCGTTTTGGACTCGTGGATCACCGCCGCCGTGTACCACCCGCCTTGGTACGGGCGGGTGGTACACGGGCCAGACGCGTCCACGTAATATACCCCGGGTATCCTTCCGTAGTGGTGAGCTAAGGCCTCTGCCCTGGCCCTGCGCCTACCGTCATGGTCGTCCCTGGACATTTTAATCGGGAGTAGTCTTACATGCAGTGCTTAACACCACTCCTGCGAGAGTTTTACACTCTCCTTGGTTAGGGTGATGTGTTTTATGTGTAGACTGGTTAATAGGCGGCGTCCCGACGGTGTCTGCGATAATCGCGTGTATTGACCTGTGAAGCAGGCTTCTCTTAGCTCCTCGAAGGAGTTCGTCATACCCAGACCTTGGAGACTCAGGTTAGACGTGGTTATCAGGAGATCGAGGGCCTTCTTTGCCATTTTGCGTGTGATCCTCTCTATGATGTTCTGGTCGTGTTTGTTGAAGCGGGGATAGGAGGTCGAGTATAGGATTTGCTTGTTACAAAGGCATTGGCCAGCCGCAGATCGTCTTTGCTTCGCAATCCCCCTTTCTTGTTCGAGACTCTGCGGACCATTCGGCCCACCTGATCTGCCACCTTCTTTAGCTTGTCCAGCGTGGTCGTCGCCAGCTTACGCTTGTGGATGAAAAGACCTAGGACTCTAATTTCTTTTCTTTCGGGTATCGGTTCCGATGCAAGTCTCAATTCTACCTTGTTTGTTAGTTTCTTGTAGGGGCGGATGTGCACGAATTCAGATTTTTGCGGGAAGCAATGAAGGCCGCATCTTTTCCCGTACACGTTCACCGCAGTGGCCGCCTCTTGCAGGCTGGCCTCCACTTCTCCTAGAGAGCCCTGCGTCGCCCGTATGAAGATGTCGTCCCCTTACAGCGCGTGCTGCCCACCCGGGACTTTTTCCAGGTGGACCGGCAGGTTCTTCATTGCCAAGTTGAAAAGCATGGGGATAGCACCGCTCCCTGTGGCGTCCCTCTAGTGCCTAATAGAAAGGGATTGTGTTCCGCGTTCTGGATCCTCACGTAGGCTTGTCTGTCCGTGAGGAAGCGTTTTGTGTACTCGAAAGCTTTCTTGCCGTACCGCGTGTCTGAGAGGTGTGTCAGGATCGCCTCGTGTGTCACATTATCGAAGGCTCCCTTGAGATATAGGGCCAGCACTATCTTATCCCCGTTCGGATGTTCGATCGAGTTTAGTACCTCCCTGCTGAGCTGCAGCAAGACGTGCTGATACGATTTATTTGGCCTGAAGCCGTACATCGATTCGGCGAAGACTCGCTTGTTTTCAAGGTACTCAGATAGTCTGTCTCTGACCATAGCTTCCATCAGTTTGCCCACACACGAGGTGAGAGGAATAGGTCGGAGGTTATCCGTATCTACGGCATTGCCCACCTGGGAATGAAAGTTATCAGCGCCGTCTTCCACTCCGTGGGAAGTGGAGTTGCGCCTATCCAGATCGAATTAAAGTGCTAGGAGGGATTCGTATGCGTGGCCCGGCAGATTTACTAGGAGTTATACCGAGATCCCGTCCCTTCCTGGCGCGGTCCCGCGTTTCATCCTCGCTGGGGCCGCCTTGAGTTCGTATATTTTGACAGATTCGTCCAGCTCTACATTTTCGGCTCCACTGTACCTATAAGCTTCTCCCCTTGTATCTTGGGTCGTGCTCAGGTACTGGTCGTGAAGCTTCAGTGCGAGCTGGGCCATATTGCCATGAAATGTGTGTATCGCTCTCTGCAGGTGCTTCTGAGTCTCGGTGCGCGTCTTGTTTGGATCTATAAGCGCCCGGAAGAGGCGCCACGTGTTTTTGCTAGCCATCTGCCTAGCGGCCGCGTTGCACCTATCTACCCAGTTCGCGTCTGCGAGTTGCGCCGCGTATTCCGCCGCCTGTTTAGTAATCGCCGGGATTCGAGCTCTTAGCTTTCGGTTATTCTTCAGTCTGCGCCATCCTTTGACCATGCTGCGTCTGGCTGCCCTGAGGTTGAAGGAGGAGAGTGTCCACGTCCGTCACCGTCTCTGAGAGCTTTACCTGCGTCTCCGTCCAACACAGGTTGGTCAGCAGCTGTTTGGTCCAGGCTTGACATACCTGCTCCTGGATGGAGCTGACCTCGCATCCCTGTCTGAATTTCGTCCAATCCGGCACCATAGTGAGCCCCGTCTGTCTGGTAAGGGGTTTCGTACTGATCGTTATCTTGGTCAGGAAGTGCTCACCACCGAGGGTTTCGTCCGTATTCGTCCACTCCACTCGCCTCGCGTTTTGCGTGAAGGTTAAGTCGGGACACGTGTCCCTCTGAGCTGAGTTCCCTATCCGCGTGGGGCACGCCGGGTCTGTGTGTAGTGTTAGGCCTAACGCGGACACCGCCTCCGCTAGCTTCCGTCCTCGTATGTCCTCTCAATGATAGCCCCACGATGGGCTCTGCGCGTTGAAATCTCCCATTACTAGTAGTAGGTCTCCTCCCACTTCCATGAGAGCTCTGCTCAGGACTGCGTAGAAGGTTACGTTTTTTGCCTTAGGTGGGCTGTACATGTTCAGGATGTGGAATGGCGAATCCTCCTTCTTGATTGGCAGGAGAGTCACCATCACGTGCGAAAAGCTGGTTTGTAATTCCAGATCTACCAAATTTGCAGCGAAATTTTTCTGCACAAAGGTGAACGTTAGGGGGTCGAGTTGGAACGTTTTGTAGTTCGTGAGGCTCGCGTTCCCGTCAGGTTCCTGTACGGCCACTACTGTGCGAGTATGCTCGTACGTAGACAGGTGCATCCTAAAGTCCGCTCTCTTAGTCCTCGATTTCAAGGCTCGACTATTCCACTGTGTTAATGTTATGGAATCTATTTAGTTTGTCTCACCGTGTTCTATCTCGAGATCGTTTTTATTCTCCATGCAACTCCCTCTTTTCAGAGGAAATAAACGCTTTTACCACCACATTCCTTTGTAGCCGTAAGGCTTCACTTGGGTAAATGCCATTAACTACTCCCTTATTACAAACATACGCCAACTAAGGCACTACCATTACCACCCCAACCTATCGTGGTATCTCCGTGTCTGTGGTGCTTGTACTGCCAAGCACAAGGCTTCAGAACAAATCTTGATGCGCCTGCTTGGCCCTACTTTCAGTTATTACCAACAGCAAGCCTCATGTAAACGCGTCGACACCTGGGCCCCTTTCTACACCTATGAAGGAAATTGTGAACACTTCCCCCCCCCCTCAAGAAATCCTTCAGCTTAGACACATAAGGAAAAGACAGCACAGTCATCACACCCAGCTTGCAAGTGGCGAACAGAACCAGCACTCACTGCACGGAGGAGACATTGACAATGACTGTGGCGTTCCAGGAGTCGCACTGCCGCTCGATCGTCCCCAGCGTCTCCAAGACCAGGCATAGTCCCAGCAGGGACACCAAAACCACGGAACGCAGCATGCTGTCAAATCCAGAAGAATCAGTTGACAGCTCAGTGCGAGTGCAATATTTCCCAGCGTCAATTGTATAACACGCAAATAACAAGAAGCAGGGCAACAACACAACTACTAAACTATGACCAAAACAAGAAGTGATCTTGTACACACAACTTTAAAAAATCACTGAAAAAGCAGCCAAATCTGCTTGCCTTTCTGCCTCCTGTGCACTATGGCTAGTTTAATGCATTCAAAATATGGATACACAGAATGCGGCAGTGCAAAGAACATAACGCAAACTCTACAGGAACTAAACAAGCATGACCGAACCAAATGAACAGTCGCAACATGAATACCAGCACAAAATACAAAAGACAAGGAAAAGCCTTCTCAGAGGGCACAGTGCGAGCCATCATTTGAAGTATATTGGACACTAAAAAACAGTGCACAACAGACCAGAAGCACAGGTGTTAAAAGTTTTTCTACTCTTCACTCCTTGACACCCTAAAAACACTGTGGAAACACAAAAAAAAAAACCTTGAGGAGGCACTTAAGCTTGGCCTTAAGGGCATGACACAATAACGTTAATGGGTCCCTGCCGCTGCCCGAGGTCCTATTTGCGTATCACTTCGCAGATATGAACACTGTTCAACCACATAACGCTTAACCTTCCATTGAGAGCGTAATGTGATACCATTTGAGATCTTTCCCGTGCAATTACTCCTTTTCTGCCACCTAGGTTCTGCCTACACGCCCATGCATGCAGAATTAGTGATTCTATACTTTACCCACATAGATCCCTGGGATTCCTCATACCAGTCCCTGTGCAGTGGTGCAGCGGTTGAGTGATGCACCGCTCTCCCGACAGGTGGCTGTCTCAAACACAACCCCCGGTGGGGTTTGTGAGGCCCAGATTGCTCTTCCCGAACAACAACACGCGACCAAACATTGTTTTTTGTTTTAACTGCCCCCCCACCCCCCGCCACGGTTGGTAGTTTGCCTCAGTGACAGGTGCGCCACCTGCTTTTCTCGACATGCCAACGCCACCAATACCAGGTTTGCCGCTTTAATGCCGTGGCATTAAAAACCAGTAGGGGCATGCACTCTTCTTCCCCCTTGCACCTCCACCAATTGTCCCCTGCCATCATTGCTCCTAGGCTGTCCGGCACTTGCCACACGGCAGGAGAACTAGATAAACCACTGCGAACTTCCAGACAACAAACCATACGGCGGAGTTCTTTTTCGTCTCGCTGACTAAGCAGCATGGCTTTAAGAAATCTTGCAACATCGACAAAACTTTTCTATAACGGTCAAGCACTTGAGCAGGCTGGTAGGGAGATTTCTGGAGCATTTGATACCAAAAAAAAAAGTAGGAGACAAGTGCGCGCCCCATATATAAAACTTACGAGCAAAGCGATATCATATCTGCACAGATGCACGCGAGTCAAGTTTTTGTGAGAGCTTGCCACGCTAAGTGACACAAGTATTGAGGAAATAAAAACCTTTTCAGCAGAGCGCTTCTCAACTGCACTGCTTTTCTGCATGAAATAAAGTTCAGTTGCAGTTGACGTCTAACGCTGCGTTCTGCAAGAACCTTTTCCCTTGTCCTTTGTGCTGTTTTAGCAGTAACCAGCCGCGACTGAGAAGAAGACTGTATAGTGCGCAGTTAATGAGGGGATGCCTCGCATACTACTGCCCTTCAGTGTCTCGCGTTGTTTCGCATGTTTTGTCCATTCTGAAGTTAAAACACTCTTCTACAATAATGAAAGACCAACTAGCCCTTTTTAAACCATTGCTTACACTAAATGGACTCCAGACTTTTTTTAAGTTCTCAAGTAAGCTGTTTAGTATGGCACAATCGAATATCTCAATCGTAAATGCAGAAGCAGAGGAAGTTCCAGGTGACTATGTTGGCCCTCGCACAACCAACATGCCCAATGCAACGGCACTGAGCACGTCATTTTGGTTATGTTGGCTCACCAGTGGCAATAGTTGTTACCTAAGCCAGCAAGACTAAGATGAGCCAAATAAATTCTGTGGAGATCAACGGCAAACACTCACCAATTAGGGGTTTTACAACGACACCGCGTGAAATGCCGCAACTGGAGTGGAGTTTTGCTTGTAAAGAATTAGGTATAAATGAGCAGAACAATGCAGGAAATGCAGAGACCATGACACTCAAGTTTAGGAGTTATATAGAAGCAAACTGACACTGCACAAAATCGTTTTCAGTGCCTGCCAGAAGATGTACGATTAAGAAAGACCGCACCATTTACACCATGGATAATTCTAGCTCAATGACATCCTGGCTGAAACTGAGAGGGTTCAATAAATAAGGACAGGACATGTTATACTTCGTACACATAAATGGTGCTCTCTTGGGATGAAAGCCTGGATACCAAGGGAATAATTGTTGGCACGTCGTTTTTGTCAAGTTACGGTGTCATACAGCGCTCAACATCGAAAAGAAATTATATATCCATGGATCCCAGCATTTAAAGGGACACTCCAGGAATTTTTTTTTACGTTTTCATTTGATAATCACATCGCAGCCATTAAGAGCCCCCCCCCCCCCCCCCCCTCCAGTACGAAAAACCACTTTAAAGGAGCAAAAATCATAAAACCTAAACAGGGTTTGGACCAACCTATGACATCACAGATACTGTCACAAAACATATTGAGAGCACTTTGACTGGCTAAACTGGCGACTGTAAGTGACAGCTTGGGCCATTAGTATTTGTCTGAAAGGACCAAAAGCAAGCTCGAAATTTCGTACTTGAGCAAACGCAGAGTGAATATCGACAGCTCAGTCCAGTGACATCACGTACGCAAGACTGCCTGTAGAAATCTCCCCAACTGAGGCTACAAAATGGGAAATTTTAAAATTGATTTACACTGCAACCAAACACCGCCCTACTGTTAAATTCAGCACACACAGAAAACTGCGGAGAAAGCGCCTCAGTAAAATCTGAGGTGGTGGAAAGAATGCTAGAGTTACCCTTTCAGAACAAGACAATGAAAAGATATCAGGTCAGTCGGGGAACAGCCTGCAAGTTAAGATTTTTTGCATATGGCACAATCTATACCAGGTACATACAAAGGTGCCACATGACAGCAACCATCACCCACAACACCTCCAATGTTTCCTTCGTCGCAAATTCTCTGCGCTGTTTTGAAATGCAACTGCGAAACAATCAACTGCACATACTAGAAAAACGGCCCTGTTTGACTAAATCTGAGGCATCAAGCTTCTACTGTCACAACCTCCAGCGCTTGGTATTGGGCAAAATATAAACTGACTTAGCAGTATGTATTCAACAGCACATAGAAGAAGCCAAGACAATGCATACCTGCCCCGGATAGCCGCTCTGCAAGTTTACACACTCGAAGAGTCTGTCGGACTCGCACTAACGACGAATTGACTCAGAAGGAGAATCCAGAACGATATATAAGTGAGCACGGCGCAATGGGGAAAAATGGCAAGTGTCGCGCCGATGAGAAAAAAATGTTATTCCCACACGAATTTCTTCAGTAAAGGTCACTAACCGCGAAGCGAGAGCGGCTAGCCCGAATTCCACTTACGCAACGCTCAGCCGCTGGGCGCGCCCAAGTGCTTAAGACAGAGCAGCAGCCGTTATCGTCTTGTCAAGCGGGCCGTCTGCTGAAACGAAGGAAACTCGACACTGGGATGTCCCCACAGTTGCGAGCTGCCGCAGTCGCTGTCATATGGAAGCGACACAAAATATGGCGAGTAAACATCGCCTGTGCCAGCGCTTGCCCTGGTTTGCAACTGGAGTTCCTCATCACTGCCCCGATCTCTTCCTCTTGCCACTCGGAAGCTTAATCTCGGGGCTGGCCCATACTTTCAATGCGTCGGTTTGATCGCGTGATCATGCGCACGGCTCTCCGCTCCAGGCTCTTATCGCGCGAACCGCGCACGATTTCTTTCTCCTCTGAATCACATCCTCTGATGAATCAAACAACCAAGAAACGGCATTTGTTCAAACGGCAGAACAATGCTGTTACCTCAGCTTCCATGGCGCACTGTGCCAACAGCGTAGCGAAACTCGCTCGATGTGGCAAAGGCTAATGGAGGGCCACCATGCGTTCACGCACAAGTCCGGCGATCGACGGTTGAGCGCGATGAAGCTTGACGGCCTGTGTGCGACTCCAGCCTTTCAAACGGCCCGGCACAGGCGTGACGATCGTGTGACGACGAGTACGAGCCTTCAAAGCATCGATCACACACGATACATCGATCAACAGGTGTCCGCACTACGGCGCGAACTTCGCCAGAACCTAAAAACGGTAAACATTCCGCCGCACACCCCACACGCCCACACTGCGCTATGCTAGACATGCAATTACGGCTCTAGATCGCGGAGTAGTGACTGCCGCCCCTTGACATACCCTCAATTCAAAGTTTGCAGGCGCTATAGTGCGACGACGCACAGTACGCGTGCATTTACGGCGCAAGTTCGAACAATGAAACGACAACAATAATGAGTTCTAAAGCGAAATTATGCGATTCGGACACCACTCAGTTAGAGGGTTTCTGGTTCCGCGACAGGCTTCGGTAGCTGTCTCCCTTGACGGCGCACGTTCTCCTGCAACATAAGCTACACTGCCGCAACTGTGAACGATGGCCGACGCTGTTGATAACGGTTGTCACGGCCGGTTGCCTGTCGCTATGATTTTCCTTTTGTGACGCAGCGGGACACAGACAGAGGGGAAGGCGCAGCTTTTAAACTTTCGAAAAGACAGGCGCCGAGAGGGGGGAGGCTGGACGGCTCGAGCTGCCCCCGCCCTGAAATTTTTCCGGGGGGGCTTAGACCCCCCCCCCCCCCCCCGTCACTGGAGCGAAAAAAAAAGCGCGCGGCAAAGTAAAAAAAATTATATTAGCTGCGGTTTAACTACTAATGAATTTGGTTCTCTGCTAACAAAGAGGGATCAACTTAAGTTAAGAACAACGCAGCGAGCTATGGAAAGGAAAATGATAGATGTAACGTTAAGAGATCGGAAGAGGGCGGAATGGGTGAGGGAACAAACGCGGGTTAATGACATCCTAGTTGAAATCAAGAGGAAGAAATGGGCTTGGTCAGGGCATGTAATGCGAAGGCAAGATAACCGCTGGTCCTTAAGGGTAACGGAGTGGATTCCAAGAGAAGGCAAACGTAGCAGGGGGCGGCAGAAAGTTAGGTGGGCGGATGAGATTAAGAAGTTCGCGGGGATACAGTGGCGGCAACTGACAAAGGACGGGGTTACATGGGAGAGGCCTTTGCCCTGCAGTGGGTGTAGTCAGGCTGGTGATGATGATGACGATGATGAATTTGGTTCTAGAGCGAAGGCTATAGCTCATCGGACAACTATACGCGGCTGGGCGTTTGTAACGTTGAATGCGTTCCGGACACTGGAAAGGCAGTGCAACCCCCCCCCCCCCCTGCCACCCTGGAGGTGGCAGTTAATGGTTGATCGAGAATGTTTGCTCACCGAATGAACGCTGCAGCCTATTGCTGCAGTATATAAAACTAGCATTCTAATTCTAATACACTGTGGCTGCAGTGACATATCTGCCACAACTTTGTCAGTGCTAACGCATGCAGGCCACATCTCTCTCTCACCGCCCTGCGTACCTCAAAGTGCGACTTACGCATCCACTGACCCAGGGAGCCAGTTATGCTCACTTCCTTTCTCGATAATCATCGGAGTCTAAAACGTTAACGCGAACGCCAATGAACAGAATGAACGCCGACGGCCTATGGCTTCAGAGCCACGTTTCTTCCACAACGTTGTCAATGTCAACGCATGCAGCGCACTTCTCTCACTAGCGCCACGTAACTTAAAGCACTACTACGGTGTCCGCTGTCACAGGGGGTCAGTAATGCGCCTTTAAATTTCCTTTCCTTTCGAAGCTCGCACACTCAACCATTTCTTAGGTTAAAGAGCGACTAAGGTGTCCACTGTCCCTAGGGGATCTGCACCTTTCAGTCCCTTGTTTTATCCGGAGGTCATATGAAGGTGGTCTCCAGACACGGCGACCTTGACTTTGCCTAGCGTAATTCAGCCTTCGCTTCAATAAACAAACTCGTCCCGTCAGCCACTTTATATCACCGCCAACGTATCGTTCGTCACTTGTTGATCACCAACACAAAATTCACGTGAGTCGATCACTGTCACACACTTTATTTATTCGATCATGCCACGTACATTAAATGACTACAGCCAACTTCCCGTAGACCCGGTGCAAATAAGCGATTTTTAAAGCGAAAGCTTTACTACTTGCACTTTCAAGCCTTTGCCGTGCGACGGCGGTGCACATGGAGTGACCTTTCGCATGACCTCTGTGTGACGTCACGCCGAAGAGCTGGGCAACCATCTCGCGCCGTCTGCGAGTAGTGGCGGTGCCACCACCGGCGGCCTTAGATTAGATTGGATTAGATTAGATTACATTGGATTAGATTGGACTAAATTGTTTTATATTGGATTGGAACTGATTGGATTTAATTGGATTAGATTACATTAGATTACATTACATTACATTACATTAGATTAGACTATATTAGATTAGATTAGATGACATTAGATTAGATTACATTGCATTGGATTGGATTGTATAACCGATGCATCACCACAAGTCTAACCACAAGCACCACCACCAGCTACACTACCAGCTGTACCACGGCGTAGGTACGGATATTGCTTTCGCAATTACCGGGCTTAACCAAGCTAAGCCACAGCGAATTTTTTTTTCGCCATTCACTGTCGCCATTTATGTTTTGTGTTCTGATTTAGTTTTATTCACTTGCTCATGCTTGCATGATATCGTCGTCAATCTGGCGCAGTGAACTCACGTTGGGTCGGCGGCAGCTCTGCAACAAGGGCGAGCATCGGCGTAATTTTTGGCCCCCAATGGACTTCCGTACTGGCCTTAAGTTGCACAGATGAAGGCCACCCGTATGCGGCCAACGTTGGTTTCGTAAGTCGGGCCTACGTTGGATTAATGTCGGGCCCCACTATGGGCTCTTCATCTGTCTTCCACAGTCATGCCTGTATATGTTCCACTCAAGAGGATCACGAAATAGTTCAGTATATCGGTGAAGTGATAAATGAGTATCAAACATGTCAATACATAAGCATATTGTAGAGGGAGGGAGGCTTAGTCCCGTACAAATTAAACGGAGAGCGACGAGAACGAAGCGAACAGGCCGGGAACCAGATATCCACTGTTTTATTCTACTCTGAACGTGGCCTCACGAGCCGAGGCGGCGCAACTCTGCTGATGGTGATAGCGTTGATAGTGATGGTGATAGTGCTGATGGTGACAGTGCGGTTTCGGCAACTGACGTCCACTCGAGAGGAGTGTGAGTACCATGTGGTGACTTTAAAGAGATCGGTGAGGGGCAAGGTAATCCGGGCAATGCCGGGAAAGAAACGCCGGTGGAAGTTTAGGAGTCCGAGGAACTCGCGAAGCTTGCGAAGCGATTTGAGACGAGGAAAGACGCGGATGGCGCGCACCTTACTCTCCAAAAGTTGAATTCCCTACACTGTTACGTGGTGGCCAAGGAACTCGATGGCGTTGACGCCAAAAACGCACTCAGCCAGATTGATGACATGACCGTGCTCTTCTAAGCGCGAAAAGTGCAGGCGGAAGTGTTCAGCGTGTTCTTCTGACGAGGAACTTGCAACCGGCAGATCATCGAGATACGCGAACACGAACCGCAGTCCAGGGGTGACCTCGTTGATGAAGCGTGGCAATGTCTGAGCAGCGTTTCGCCGACCAAAGACCATACGGTACTGGAAGAGGCTAAAAGGTATTACAAAGGCAGTCTTAAGGATGTCTTCAGGCTCCACCGGGAGGTAGGCTTTCACCAGGTCAGTCTTGAAAAATATGATCATGGAATGTAGGTCAGCCGCAAAATCCTTAATATGATGGAGAGGATATCAATCTAGGACAGTGCGGTCGTTGAGGGCACGATAGTCGCCGCAGGGGCGCCGATCGCCGGGGTCAGGTTTCAGCACCATATGCACCGCCGAAGACCAACTGCTGGACGACGGCCGAATGATGCCCATTTGCTGCATGTGGTTTAATTCGCGGCGGGCAATGACGAGGCTATCACCAGCAAGGCGGCAGAACGCTGGTGGGCCTGTAGTGACTATGTGGTGCATGACTGTGTGACGGACGGGAAGCTCATAGTAGCTGGGCCGCGTGATGGCGGGAAAATCGGTCAGAATCACACCAAAGGTGGACGACGGCAGCTGCGGAGCGGCTTGGAGGATGGGGGTAGCCACCTAGGCGATGCGACTCACAGACAAAGTCGTGTGGTCCACCAGTCGACGAGATCGAAGGTCGACAGCCAGGCCAAAAGTGGCGAGAAAATCCGCTCCGAGGATGGCAAACCGCACGTTCGCGATAATGAAAATCCATCGGAATGTGTGGCGCAAGTCGAAATACAGAATGACTCAACGCTGTCTGCAGGTAGCGATCCGGGAGGCGTTGACCGCACCTCCAAAGGCGCTCCTTGCACAGCGCGTTGCCGATCGAGACGGGAGGCCGGCACTACGCTAACCTGTGCACCGCTCTCCGCGGGGAAGCGGCATCCCGAGATCCTGTCGGCGACGTGGAGTAGGCGGCTGGATGTAGAGCCAGAGTCACCGGCCGCCATTAGTGACCCCCACCGTTTGCCGACCAGAGGCAAGCTGCCAGCACTGGCGGACAGAGGCGCCGAACTTCAGGTGGTACCAGCAAGACCCGTCACGGGCTGGGCTCAATATATGACTGGAACTGGAACGATAGCGCAACCGTGGTGAAAGGAACGCTGGTAGCGACGGGAAATCGATGCTCGCAGCGCGGCAACGGTGCTCGCGAGGTGGTCGATTTCAGCCTCGAGCCTTGACTGCCGGTCGACGAGAGTGGTCGACGCAGCGGAAGGAATTGCAGCCACAGAATGCGGGCCAGAGTAGTCCGAGACAAGGTCAGCGAACTCCGCGAGCTTATCCAAGCTAACATCACCTTCTGCAGCCAGGATAACCCGGAGGTTCTGAGGCAGGCGCTGAAGGAACAGCTCGTGGAGTAGCGGGCTGTTGACGTCCTGTGTGCGGTCGCCGAGCAGCTTACGCATGCGATGGAGGAGATGAGATGGTCGACGGTCGCCGAGGTCGTCAGTGCTGAGCAACTGCTTCAGGAGGCTGCACTCCGGGATTATATTCCGAGCCAGGACCGTAGCATTGAAGTGATCATACGGGGAGGAAGCGTCGGGCGTCTTCAAAACGTCGTCAAACTTGTCTATTACCTCAGGGGAGAGACTCGACACGACGTGGAGATACATTACGCGTTGTGAAGTGATGCGTCGAAGGTCGAACACAGCCTCCACTTGAGCGACATACGATAAGACTCCGAGACCAAAATGACGGCAGCTGAACGTGGACGCTATCGATGTCCTCAGCAGCCGATGTATGAGCCAAGACCTGGGGCCTGGGCACCGCAACCGTGGCGGTGTTATCCGCGTCCATCACGTCCGGGTCGCCAAACTGCAGAAGGAAGGAGACTCAGTTCCCTACAAATCAAACGGAGCGCGACGTGGACCAAGCGAAGAGGTCGGGAAACAGATATCAACTGTTTTATTCCGCACGTGGCCCCACGTAGCCAGCTCGAGCGCATCTCACGAGCCGGGGCGGCGCAGCACTGATTATGGTGATAGCGCCGCTACACATATCAATAACCTATAAGCAAGAATGCCTTACACTCCCACGCTTTTTGTGACGCGCTTCTTCAAGCGACGTGCCGCCCGCTGGCATGCTGGCAGCTCTCCGCTCAGTAAGCATTGCTAGGCGTAACATTGCTAGGCCTAACACACCGCGGTATCTCGGAGCCTGGTGAGAGTGACGCAACGGAAAACAGCAGAGCCAGAGAAATGTTGAAGGCGACATGGAACGAATAGTCTCTGAGTACTATTAAGAACGACGACAACAAGTCTCGCCGGGTGGCCGCCAGCACGCCTGCTTCTACTGTGTATGGCTGCGAGCAACTTGAGTGTGATTATTAGAGACCGGATTTTAGGCAAATGCCTATTTTTTTCAACGCTTCGTAGGCGCGCCATTTTTACATATGAGCACGAATTATGTGTTGACGATATGTTTAATACTATTTTTATAGTGCCTATAAATGCCTATTTTGGGTGTCAGTGCCTATAAATGCCTATTTCCGACGTCGGTGCCTAAAAATGCCCTGTTTTACAGAAAAGGGGCCTGAAATACGCTGTGGTTTTGCTTTCAGATTCTGTTTGCTTTCGAATCCATTTCGGTTTTGAGCAGAACACACACGTGGCAACATTAGATGACCTCGTCAGTTGGCTGTGGTGAACACTGCACCTACGCCGGCTGCGTGCACAATACCAACTACGTCAGCCGAAAATATCAAAGCAACCTTTTTCCTATTTTCTGCCTTTTTATCGTGGCAGCTTGTGCGCTAACTTCACTTTTCTTGCGAGCACTATAAAAAAACGGAATATGGGGGTATAATGCTCACTACCAACATTGGACTAATTGAGAATGTGCAGCAACGAATCGCTTCTCTTCCTTATGGAGAAGTTGCCGAGAAAATCCGCGCAAAGCTGAAGTCCGTCTTTAAGAAAAACGAGGGGTTCTGAGTCCTCAAGCAAATTTCAGGAGTACTTACCGGTGAAAATTCTATGATACCGAACATTGTAAAGCCATCAAATGTTCCTAAGTACAAGCACGCTCCTGTAACGTTCATGTTGAGCGTTCCTTTTCAGCATACAAGCTTGTTCTTACTGATAAGAGGCATAAACATAAGTTCGAGTCCATCAACCTGGAGATGGTGCTTGTCTGCTACTGCTTCCATAGCTTTAACAGTGATTTCTAGATGGATGATGTTTATTTTGCCATGGATCCTCGTGGATGTACAGTCTTTGTCAAAAGTAACCAGGCTGCATGGTTTGCTTCTAGCTCGTACAGTGGAGCCCTTAAAGCTTCCCTGAAGCTGAAATGGTTGTTAATGGTAAGGACTGGGGGTCTTCTTACCTTCCAACACTTTTTGATCTTCAGGAAAGCCACAGGGGCTCCACTGTACAAGCTAGAAGCAAACCATGCAGCCTGGTTACTTTTGACAAAGGTTGTACGTAGTCCCGTGCAGAACTATGATTCTTTCCGGCATATTCCGCATCAAGCAGCACTGTCTGTAACATTTTCTAGCATCTCGTATTTATGGTTTCCAGACCCTTCTAATGGCAAGCAGCATTTGATAGTCGCGTGGCTCAAGACACGTGAAGCCACAAACTATAAAACACTGTTTACACAATTGACAACATATTTATTAATGTTGAAGAATCGTGTATGCCTGCAATAAATAAGGGCAATTCCTGTGTGAGCGAAGACTGAACTCATTTGTCAGATGCTTTGAATTGACAATGTTTTTATCAATTTCTAAATACATGGCCTCCTGTTAAGGCGTTCATTGTTTCTACTTTTGTACACGACAAGCGAATTGTTTGTTTCGAGGTATCCAAAGCGCTTTAAA
Organism: Amblyomma mixtum; assembly: GCF_055824585.1. NCBI lineage: Eukaryota > Metazoa > Arthropoda > Arachnida > Ixodida > Ixodidae > Amblyomma > Amblyomma mixtum. Next base: position 94,870,929 of record NC_143018.1, on the reverse strand, counting down.
AGGGTTGGTAACTGCCCCTTTTGCTGTGCTGAAGCGTGTGTATTGTACGAAAAGTTGCGCGACAGCCTCAAAAAAAAAAAACGGCTTCTAATCTTCGCAGCTTGCTTACTGTCCCAAATCATTCCTGCTGCGTTTTTGCTTTATTTTACGGCAGATATTGCGCGCTGAAGTTCGGAACTCTGTGCACTTTTGATAAAGTTTATAGTGCCTATTTTTCTCCGTTAGGTGCCTAAAATGGAATTTTACCCGCCTATTTATGGCGCCTAAAACGCGCTTTTTAGTGCCTAAAAATCCGGCCTCTAGTGATTACTTTCGGGCCTGCCGCCATGGACCGCACGCAAGGAGAGGACCCAGGTGACAGCTGACTTCAATTACGGAGTTTGCCCGGTTGGAGTGCAGGACCAAAACGGACCCCCTTTCCGAGAGGTCTGCACGTGTAGAACGCCGCTGCCGCCGCCTCGGGGAGACGAACGTTATCTTCCCCATTTGCCGTGACCGTGCCGGGGAACAAAGGGCCTCGTTTCCTGTGGCTCTTCGGCGTGCCAAGCACCGCGACAAGCTGGCGGGCATCATCTCCGACCCTCGCGAACATCTCCAAGCACGAGGAACCACTTTCGGCCTTTTCGTGACCTCGCGTTCCGGCCTCGAGCGGCGGGCGTCATTTGATGATCAACAGATGTCGGGGACCCGCAGAAACCTTCGGCTGGCCTACCGCCGTCGACGCTACCTCGACGACAACCTTCTTTCCCTCAGACTCAACATGTGACGGGGGCGTGACCCTAAGTGCGGTGTTTTGTTTGTGCGTACAGGTGAAAGCTCTAGGCCCCTCCCACTCCGGCAAGGGCGTCCTCAACCTAGGGACTTTAGGGAACAAGAAGGGTATAAGACTCGACAACGAATGCGCAGAATAGTCTCACTTCTAACCACCATGTTGTAAAAATGTAAATAAACCTATTCTCCTTTCGCCACTTACGAACCTCTTCGCTCAGCGGCACTCCTGTCCTGAACCCTCAACTCCAACAGTACTTACAAAGACGGTACAGATATGAAGCTAGTCTGCGGAATTTCTCCTGTCGACATTTTAATCCTGATATCTTTGCGACATCACTAACATCAAAGATACACTGCTTCTTAGAGCTCGAAGAACGTGCTCTTGGGATGCGTCGTTGCATCTTCGGGCGTTCAACTGCCAGCATAACAAACACTGCGGCGCCTTCTATCCGCAGTTGTACTTCTACGCCCGACCATTTCTACGCCATGTTGAATGTTGTGTCGCATCTATCTCCTAATTGCCATTTGAGACTGCGCCATTTTTTTAGCGGCTGAAAAAACGTCGCCATGGTAACCGGTCTTTGATTAAGCTAAGTGCCACCAAGCCCAGTCACAGGTTGTACTAGGTTGTCTGTGACCTTCTAGCAAAACAGCAAAAAAAATTCTTCTCGGGTGAAGCAGAAGGCGGAGCCTTAATGATGATGTTTTCTAATGTTCATTTTCAATGGCCTATAATGCAAAGGCAGTCCAGCTTAATATACAAGACTTGAAGCAATTTTCAAAACTACTTTTTTTGGAGCAAAAATATAGCTTTGGCAGACACCAGAAAACCGGTGAAGCCGGTTAACTAATTTCTAAAAATTCACTTTTGAACTTTTAGACTTAGGCGCCTAATTGTAATTAGAGATTTGCAGCCGGTCGTTAGTAATAGCCATATCAGTTCTAAGAATTTCGAAAACGAGATTATCCTCAGTGTAGTGGCTTCCACACAGGCTGCCATGTGCGCGAAGAGGCACGTATACTATAGTTGTGGGAGATGGAGCACTGCACATATTGAGGAAAGCACTCCAGTTAACGACACCATAGCTTCGCGTTGGCTGAGCACAGTGGGAGGGGGTGAGCACAATGGGGAAGTGGTCCGAGCCCTGAGTATCGTGTTCGCACTTCACGTACAACCGCCGGACACAAGAGTCAGATCAATAGCGTTGCTGTCCAACTCGCTGCACATGTGTGGCACTGCCAGAGTTGATGCCGTGGAGCTGTGTCGCCTGGGCTACTGCGAGTAGCTCATGGCCACTGCTGTCAACACTGCTACACCCCCAGTAGATGTGATGTGCATTGAAGTATCTGCACACAACTGTATCGCTGCCGAGGCGATTGGCCAGTTGAGCGATGAATTGCGCGTCCCAAGGCACTTGTGGACGCACATATACGCTGGCAACTGCCGTGTCGGTGTTTCGTACATGCACGATAACTGCACAGCACTCAGCTGCGCCACTGACGAAATCGGCAACTGACACAACAACATGTGCCAATGTGTTGCGAACGTATGTGGCCGTCCGTAGGCGGCCCACAGGATGAGCAGTGTCACCACACGCTACTGCACTGCACGAAGCGAGAGCTGGTAGGTCCACTGTGGCCGATGAAACCTGGTAACCCCAACTCCTCCAAGCGAACGTTGCTCGCGTTCCCTACCGGGACACTCTAAACTCTCCGGTGCGTTCTGTCGGTGCGTCGTAACTGTTTCGCCAGACGAAACGTCGGAAAGCGTTAAACGCAAACTCAGTGCAGAACCAAATGCGGTGTCTGTGCGCAAGCTGGGGGAACCCCGGTTGCGGTGATCACCTTCGCGGGGACCAAGGTGCCACGGACGGTGTTGTACAGCTACGAACGGCTCCCTGTTCGCCCGTACAAGAAGACAGTGCCTGCATGCCACCGCTGTGGCAGTGGGCCATCGGGCCGATGGATGCCCGCAACCGCAGCCCGGGCGCTGCAAACGCGGCGGGGTCCAGGTTCCTGGTGCCACTCCTGGCGGGCCGGCTGAACATGGCTGTGTTCTCAACTGCCTCATCTGCGGAGGCGGCCACCCTACCGGAGCTCCGGCTGTGCCGGGCGGTTCTGGAAAGCCATCAAACCAAGCTTGTCATCCGGATCCAAGCCGATGACAAAGACGGGGCCCAAGCAGGCTCCTCCGCTCAAGGTCAAGAAAGCGCTAGCCGCTAAGGAACCCAAGGCCCAAACCGGGCCATCGAAACCTGTCAAGTCCGGGACCCAGGCGGGGCCCCCGGTCCTCAACGCCAGCGACTTCCCGCCATTGGCAAACGTCCAACCACAGGTGAGCAGTTGGAGTAGGGCAGTCTCCGCGCCCCCTACCCGTCCCTCTCCTACCGAAACCGCCCTACAGCAGCAGGTAGAGGAGATCAGGCACCAGAACCAAATTCTAGCGCGCGAAATTCAAGAATTAGAGGCCAAACAGGCCGGGTCATTCGAACCAATGCAGGAAGCTGAGCCAGATGACGAGGATGACGGATCATCCGTAACATCTTGCCTCACTAGCGTCTCGCGGCAGACCGGGGTCACGGTAGTTGGATCAGTTACCACTGCTGGTCGCGTCGGCGGCCTCGAGGCACTGCAGTGCCAAACCGAGCAGCTGGAGGAGCAAGTGGCGGCCCTTCCGAATCAAATCATGTCAGCAGTCCACGAGTCCTTCCAGAACATGTTCAAGGCGGCCTTAACGCAAGCACTTCCCGACCTTATAGCCCAGGTCACTGACTCCATCCTTAAAGCCATGCAGCCCTGGGTCACCACCCAAATTAAGAACTCAACTAGCTGCGAATCCCCGCACCTCAAACGTAAAACAGCCTCCCGCCAGGCAGCGGAGGAACACGGTTCAGGCTCGGCTGCCGGTGGGTTGGTGAGGCCCCTCACTGGGGTTGCGCCGACTCCCGGCCAGAGTTAGTCCGCTCGCCCCGTAAATAAATACAGGATGGCTAACAGATCTAACAGGAATGCTAGACACCATGAAAAATTCAAGATCATCCAATGGAACTGCAGGGATTTCAGAGCTTGGAAAAAGCGGTCACACCTTCAGCTCTACCTGCAGTCCCTAGGTGACATGCCAGCGCTCATTGCCCTGCAGGAGCCCCGCATAGACGCTAAAATATCGGTCTGCAGCACCTTTCAGGGGGGCCCCTCTACGTGCATCCTGGTGAATAAGGCTTACACCGTGGTTCAGGTCGACTTGGACTCGAGCACCGAGCAAGAATATACAATGGTCCGGGTACTGCCTCTCAGACGCCGCCACCCCTCAATACATATCCTCAACATACACTGCCCTCCGTATAAGCCGCGCGCAACTTTCAGTGAAATCTTCTTTCGAGCGATCAAAATGGCAGCCAAAGAGCTTCTAGTGGTCGTTGGAGACTTCAATGCTCCCGGCCTTCACTGGGGCTACCACTTCGAAAAGGCAAGAGGTTGTAAGCTGGCGGGGCTCATCTACACCCTCAGCCTCACGTTGCTCACGGACCCGGCGTATCCCACCCGAGTGGGAAAATCGGTAACCCGCGACACGTGTCCTGACCTTTCCCTCGTCAAAAATGCTAGAGCGGCTGCTTGGGAGAACTGGGGATTTTCTCTAGGCAGCGATCACTTCCTTCTCCGGATTACACTCTTGGCAAAGCCGGCGCGCAAAAAGCTGACCGATTGGCACAAATTCCAAAATCACACTATCGCTCCCGTACTATTTTCCGGCGGCTACGCGGAGTGGGCTAACCACATATACAACATTCAGAAACAACACGTCACTACTCTACAAACCACAGAAGAGATCCCTGCAGTGGACACTCACCTCCTGCATTTGTGGCAGGCGCGCCGCAGCTTAACTAAACGGTGGAAAAAGCAGAAGAATAATCGAAAAATACGCGCCCCCACAGCCAAACTCACAGAGCAGGCTGCAGCGTATGCTACCGAACTCACAGATTCAAATTGGATAGCACGCTGCGACGCCGCAGCTCATCAGATGAGCTCGAAGGGGACGTGGCGTCCCTTTCGCACTCTAATCGACCCCTCCCAAACGAGAGGGGAGACGCAAAAGCAGCTCCGGCGGGCTCTGCAAGGGCATCAAGGTACGACGGCGCAACTTGCGGACACTCTGTGCGACAGATATGTCTGTCGTATGGAGGACCCGACCAGGCCTGAGTACATGTACTCTGGCAGGCCTAATGAAACACTCGATGCTCCTTTTGAGTTGCACGACCTTATCAAAAATTCGCCGGGGTACGGCTCCGGAACAAGACCACATAACAGTGAACCTGTTGGCGAACCTACCGGACTCAGCCTACCTGCATTTATTAGAATACATGAACCAGATCTGGGGCGGGCGTCCACTCCCTCCCGAATGGAAAACGTCACTTGTGACGTTTATCCCTAAAACAGGTAAGGCCGTGTATACGGACAACCTGAGGCCCATATCACTTACCTCGTGTGCGGGCAAGCTTATAGAGACAATGGTATATGGCCCTTGCATGATGGGAACACGGGTACCCCTCAGGGAGCTGTGTTATCATCGCTCCTGTTCAACATAGCTATGATGCACCTCCCAAGCCAACGGGCCCGGGTGGAAGGCACGCGTTACATGCAGATGACATTACAATTTGGACAACCGAGGGGAGCCTTGGGGACATGGAGGACCACCTTCAGCAGACCGCTTCTGTTGACTGTAGGCTCCAACGTGCTCCAGCGAAATCAGAGCTTCTGCATGTCAGAGCGAACCCAAAGGATAGGACCGCAATACACATCTCTCTGTCAGGAGGTCCTATTAGAGAGGTGGAGGAGCTCCGTATTCTGGGCCTTTTCATTCACCAAAGACTCAGACCGAACTCCACTATTGTGAAACTCAACAGAGTAGGCGAACAGATAGGGCGCATGATCCGCCGCGTTTCCAACAAGCGGAGCGGTCTGCGGGGCAGGGACGCACTTCGGCTCGTCTATGCCTTCGTGACTAGCCGAATCCTCTACACCGTGCCATATCTCCGCACTACTAAGCAAGACGAGGCGCGAATAAACGCCATCCGCAAGGCAACTAAGCGAACACTGGATGTCCCGGTAGCTACCTCTAATGCCAAACTCAAGCCTTCAGAGTTGCTAAACTCCTACCAGGAGCTGCGGGAGGCCCACCTCGTGAACCAATACACGCGGCTCATGCAGACGGCCCCTGGGCGCCGCCTGCTAAACCGCTTACACATCCAACACGACTGCACTCCACAGGAGGCGGAGCGTATCCTAGAACTATGGCGGCATATGCTCTGGGTCTCCCCGCTCCCCCGTAACATGGACACCGACATGCACGAAAACAGACGACAAGCGCGGGCTCGGGCTCTTGAGAGACAACACGGCTCCCGACCCGGTGTATACTATGTAGACGTTGCTGGGCCATCGCCCACGGGATTTTACACGGCCGCTGTCGTTCACCAGCAAATGCACGTTGATGGACTCTCGTTTCGAGCCCCGAATTCAATGCGAGCCGAGGAAGTAGCGATAGCGCTTGCTGCCGCCCACGCCAATTCGAGAATCATCACCACGGACTCCCGAAAAGCATGTGATCATTACTTGGCAGGAGAGATCTCCCCCTTGGCTTCTAGTATTTTAAGACGGACTGCCACTGATCCATCACCGAAAAAGAATCATTTGGGCTCGTGGGCACCAGGGCTTACGAGGTAATGAGGCCGCTCACGCAGCTGCCCGAGCGCTTATTCACCGGGCTCCTCATCCCAGCTCTTCTGGCTCGGAGACTAACCAGCCGCTGCTGCGGTTCAGGGAAATTATAACGCATTATAGCGACATCCACCGCCTTTTCCCGGCCCCTGCAAAGGGGCTGAGTAAGACGGAGGAGCGAACTTTAAGGTCAACAGAATGGAAAGCTGGGCTAGTTGTAGGTTGTTCATGATGGAATTTGTGGGCGCGAACAAACAAAAGACAGCGAAGAAACCACAGGACAAGCGCCTTTTTCACAACTAGTTTAATGGGAAGGCAACAAACACTTAAATATGAAAAGATGTCACAGGTGGGTACAGATAAAAACAATTAAGATTTCATGTTCTGACTGAACAAGCTCAAAATTTCCGCAAATAACCAATTTCCTTTTTCGTGAGCGATACTGACGGCTTACTCACGCAATTACCGTGCGAGGCAATGTGGAAAGCTTCCATCACCTCCCTGATTCTTTGTTCAGGGTGACCGAATAGAACCTGTGTTGCCACAAAGATAGGCCGGCAATTATTGCATTCTTGAAGGTGTTCCCTCACCCCTGAGGCACTGTCTACATGTTCTCAATGATAGTTTCGAAGCCCAAGTTTCCAGATTAGTATGCGCCGGCTACCCTGATAATGTCATTGTTCAGTCATGCATACAGTTAATGAAACGGGTGAAAGGCAGTTCACCCCCCGCTGAAGGGAACTTGAAGAAGCATGCGGTCATTCCCTACATCCACCGCTTATCACATGGCCTAAGACACGTGGCAAAAAGATACGATGTCAAAGTAGCCTTATCCGCCCCTTTGAAATTAGGTAGACTATGGCCCTTGTACAAAAAAAGGCGGAAAAAGTTGACCGTATTTCCCGCGCATGCACAGTCAAACACAGGGCTCCGTTTGTGCGCTGTGAAACAGGAGTCGTGTACAAGATCCCTTTTCTCTGTGGTCTGGTGTACATAGGGCAGACTGGTCGTTGTTTGAACATTCACCTTAAAGAGCACACCAATGGCAGTGCCTCAGGGGTGAGGGAACACCTCCAAGAATGCAATAATTGCCAGCCTTATCTTTGTGGCAACACAGGTTCTATTCAAGTCACCCTGAACAAAGAATCAGGGAGGTGATGGAAGCTTTCCACATTGCCTCGCACGGTAATTGCGTGAGTAAGCCGTCAGTATCGCTGACGAAAAAGGAAATAGGTTATCTGCGGAAATTTTGAGTTTGTTCAGTCATAACATGGAATCTTAACTGTTTTTATCTGTACCCACCAGTGATATCTTTTCATATTTAAGTGTTTGTTGCCTTCCCATTAAACTAGTAGTCAAAAAGGCGCTTTTCCTGTGGTTTCTTCTCTGTCTTTTGTTTGTTCGCGCCCACAAATTTTCATCATGAACTTTAAGGTGCCTGCAGACAGGCACTCTACTCTGTCCTGCAATCATAAAACATTACGATTCTAACACGGATGGGCTATGCCCGCACTGTGGAGAGACCTGTGATATTTTCCACATGGTGTGGGCATGTACTCAAAATACCCACCTTACCCCTTCCCCCACCCCCACCCGAGAGGCATGGGAGACTGCCCTCCTCAACTGCTCCTCTCTTGAGTCCCAAAGAGCTCTGGTGAAACGGGCGACAGACAGGGCCTCGTCATGCGGTGTCCCGGACTAGGGACGCCCACCATGTAGCGGGGCCACTCTGTGGCTCCCATCATTAAATAAAAGTTCTTACCACCACCACCACCACCACCGCGCGAACGTATGTTTCTTGCAGCGCAAGAACATCACAATCGAAACGCGGGAGGAGCTGGACCAGTTCAGCGTGGCGGCGGCGCAAGGAACGGCAGTTGCACTGTCTTGTGCGCGGCCTGGGGATGCGGGGGGCGTTAGACATGCTGGCTCAAGGCTTGTTGTGCGGCCTGAGCCAATGCGCAGAGCTGGCGAGCGGGGCAGTCAGCCGGCAGGTAATCGACGAGCGCCCGAACGGCGGCCGATAGGGCGGCGATGACGGCGTCCTGATTATCTGCAGCAGCCTCGCTCCGGGGCAGGGTAGGTGCTGGTGGTTTCCCCACGGGGGCGTCGCAGAAGGAGACTGCTTAACAGGCTTCTTCTGCGGTGGTTGTCGAGCACGCGGCTGCATTACAGCGGCGGAGGCCTGCTCAGCGCACGGCTGCGTTACAGCGGCTGGGGCGACAGGTTATCTCTCGAACCGAGCGCAGCGCTTCTCGACGCGAGATGGTCTGCTTAGCTCTGACAAGGAGCGTTGCCACTTTCTGTTCTTGCCATCGTGGCCAACTAGGTTCGGTGCAATAGTGGCGTTCCTTGCAGCTGACACAGTGCGGTTCAGGCGCATCGCAGTCTTTGGTGCGTGAGGGCCACCGCATCGGAGGCAGCGTGCGGACGACGTGCGTGCTCCAGTTTTGTGTCCGAGGGCACCACACTTATTGCACTGCACGGGTCGTGGAAGGCAGGCTCGCACCGGCCGTCGCAATTTATATAAAGCCACCTGAGGGTCACTCCTGCGAAGCGGACGACGAGATTTCGTCCACTGCGCATGCGTCCAAGAACAGCTGCGCGGCATTCGGTGTTGTCAACACCGTAGATGATGCCGGCGCACGAGTTTGTATGCGCTTAGCGCGCGCGAACACGCACTCCGCAAACTGTGTCCACCTCAAGGAGAGGCTGGAGATCGGCTGTGGGAGCAATGTCCACCGCTACAACGTTGCGGCGGTGGTTAACTCGAACTGCCTCCACTCCTGGCAGTTTGGAGAGCTCGGCAGCGATGGCATCTTTCGATGCAGCGAGAAAGTTTTCCTTTGAAGCCACAGGTTGTAGAGCGCTGTCTCGTTGCGGCCGCAGTCATCGATGAGTGATTCGGGTGCCGAAAACTAAGCAGACAGGCCAGGCTTTGAGGATGCGCGCGTCGACTTTCGGAGAGCAGACGACGCTTCAGACGGGTGCGGCGTGCCCCTTGCTGTTCACGCGAGGCGCGGGCTTTGTGGGCGGGGCCTCCTTGGAGGCGGGACACTGGTTGCCGCTCGGCGCATGCGCACGAAAGAGCGCGCTCCGTTCGTCGTCGGAGGCTGCGTCGGCGGCGGCGGCAGCGGCGAGTAGGAGCGGAGTCGGTTCATCGCCCCGTTGTGCTTGCGTCGAGGTGGCCTTGTCTGGCAAGGCGTCTTCGATAACGCGTTGTTGATGGGTCTTGGCTTTGTCGCCGTTGCCACTAGTGCTCTCACCCGAATGAGTGCTGCATTCTTTCTGGCCGTGCGCTGTAGTAGAAGGTGGTGGTGGTGAAAAGCATTTATTACAGTGTGCCACCGCCCTCACAATACTAGGTGGGGTCCCTATTCCGGGACCCCATTTGACTCTACCGCCGCTCGGGTACGCCGGACCATGGCCTGTTGGGCCGGAAGGTCGTGGCAGCCGAGCAGGGCCGCCTCCCAGTCCTCTTGGGTTGGGTTGGGGTGGGGGGTGAGGGAAGGATTTTTCTGGCATGCCCACACCATATGGTAGGTGTTAGCCACCTCCGTACAGTATGGGCAGAGGCCAGATAAGGAGGGGTCGAAGTGTTTCATGACTGCCGGGCACAGCAATGTATTTGTAAAAAGTCTTATCTGAAGACGCTCACCTGCTTTTCCCAGTCCCTTGAGGAGGGTCGGGTACATGCGGTGAGAGTCTTGATAGTGATTGACTATGTCTTTAAATTTTAAAAGGGGTTCGTTGTCCGGGTCCGAATCGGTAAGGTCATCGCCAGGGGCCCGGGAAGTGAGTGCGCGGGCGGCTGCGTCTGCAGCCTCGTTACCTGGTAGGCCTTGGTGGCCCGGAGTCCAGACTAAGTAGCGGATCGTAGGATCTCGGTCCCGTGCCGCGTTGCGAACTATTCGATAAGCTTTGAGGGACACCCAACCCAGCTCGTAATTTCGACAAGCTCCTTGCGAGTCTGAGAGGATATATTGCGCCTGAGGGTGAGAGGCCACCAGGGCGATCGCTACCTCCTCAGCGTGAGTTGCGCTGGGAGCTTTGAAAGTGAGCCCGTCCACCTGTATTTGTTGGTGTATGACCGCGGCCGTGTACCATCCCCCCCTAGAGCGGTACGGACCGGCCACGTCCGTATCCGTGTCTGTTGCCATAATGGCGGTGGAGGGCATCCGCCCGCGCCTGCCGCCGGCCATTATGGTCTTTGGACATTTTCGTAGGAAGGGGTCGAACGTGGATGGCGCATCTCCACATTTCGGGCACTCGTACCCTTTCCTCTGTGTGATGGTTGTGTTGAACGTGTAGGCGGTCCAAAAGGCGACGACCGGACACGGTCTGGGCAAGACGCGTGTATTGGTTGGTGAGGTGCGCTTCTTGCAGCTCCGGATAGGTGTTCACCACTCCCAGCGCGAGGAGCCTCGCGTTAGAGGTGGAGATCGGAAGGTCGAGTGCCCTTTTGATGATCTTACGGAGGGTAACCTCCAAGATATCTTCGTCCTGCTTGCGTAAGTGAAGGTAGGGGGTCGAATATAGTATTCGACTCGTAACGAAAGCATGTGCGAGTCGCAACGCATGCGTGCTTCGTAGACCTCCGCGTTTGTTGGAGACCCGACGGAGCATGCGGCCCACCTGGTCTCCAACCTTACGCAGCTTGGCTAGTATTGTATCTGCGCGACGTGTTCTACTAATAAAGAGTCCGAGAACTCTGGTCTCCGATGCCTCACGGATGGGGCCGCTGGCGAGGGAGAGGGAAATGGGGATTCCACACTTTGGCGATGGCCGAATATGCACGAATTCTGATTTGTGTGGGGAGCACTGGAGGCCGCAGTACGCCGCATAGTTGTCTACTATGTCAGCGGCTGCTTGCAGGCATTCCTCCATGTGATCCACGTTACCTTGGGTGGCCCAAATAGTGATTTCGTCGGCATACAGCGCATGCTGGATGCCTTCGACATCGGCCAATTTAGAGGGTAGGTGAAGCATTGCTAAGTAAAAGACCAGAGGGGACAGTACAGCGCCTTGTGGTGTACCCCTGCTGCCCATACTGTACGGGCCGTGCTCTTCGTCCTGGATGCGGACGAAGGCCTGCCGATCCGTGAGAAAGTGTTTAATATAATTGAAGGTGTTAGTCAGTCTCGCTCAGGTGGGCGAGAATGACGCTGTGCTTAACATTGTCAAATGATCCTTTAAGGTCCAAGGCCAGGACTATCTTGTCGTTATGGGGGCACTCGACAGGAGTAAGCACTTCATGTTTTAGTTGGAGGAGTATGTCTTGAGATGACCTATGCGGCCTAAAACTGAACATGGTATCCGCGAAGGTGTTGCGATTTTCTAAGTATTCTGAGAGTCGATCTCTAACCATAGTTTCCATGAGTTTGCCCACACAAGATGTTAAGGAAATGGGTCGGAGGTTGTCTGTATTAATTGGTTTGCCGGCCTTCGGGATGAAGGTGACTAGCGCAGTTTTCCACTCTATGGGTAGAGGGTGGTACCCTTCCCAGACGGCATTTATGTATTCTAAGAGTGCTTCGTACGCCGGATCCGGTAGGTTGGCCAAAAGTTTGACCGTTACCTTGTTCCGACCCGGAGCCGTGCCTCGCTTCATTTTGGCAAGAGCCGCCCGTAGGTCATGGAGTTGGCGCGACAGGGACAGCTTCGGTTTGTGCCGCAGCCGAGCGCGTGGGATCTCTGCTCCAGGCGATGGCTGTGGATCGAGGTGGGGTGAGTTTGGTTCTGACGAGGTCACAGGTGGCCAGTACAGAATCGTGCTGTCGTTGCCTTCAGCCTGAGTGGTGGCTGAGAGGGACTAGTCGAGGTTAGCAACGTTGGGACTCACAGGAGAAATTTCCGTGGCAGTTGCTTGGGGCTGGAGTAGGAGCACAGAACTCTTTCCTCCTGCCTCGATTGGGATGGACAGCTTCCTACAAGCTTGCCGCCGAAGCATATGCGGTGCCAGGACTGCTTTCGTTCGAAGACGGTCGTTGAGTGGCAGATACGACGTGTCGAGCTTCTGCCTGTAGTTCAATTATCCGTTCTGCTTCAGTGAACAGTCGCTGGAGCATGCGAGAGCAGCCGACGCTGCCCGCGCGACGATGGCGACCAGGTAGCTCGCCGCGGAGGGTCTGTGGAACCTCCTCCATCGTCTCTTCAGGACGCCTCAAAATAAATAAAATAAAAACTAAGTGCAAAGAAAAAGCCCCATGGTGGAGAGAAGCTAGCGCGACTGGAAAGAAAGGTCTCTCTCGATGGTCGAGCATGCGAGAGAGATGATGCGCGGTGGCGAAAAACCGTTGGCGAGGGCCGTTAACAAAGAAGAGCGGAGCGATATAAAATTGCATCCGTTCCTTACGTAACTAAGACAAAGAATGCGGTCGATAGTAACGTCCAGGAGATTCGTTCGAGTGGTCGAGAGATGATTTGTGGTCCGAGTCGTTGATGCAGCGTCACCTCCGGAACCAGCATGATCTAGTTTTCCAAATGGGAGCGGCTGTTGGAAGGCGACTGTGGGGAACGAGAGCGGCGGCCCTGCGGGGACGGAGAGCGGGAGGATCGGCGTGCAGGGGGTACGGTTGCTTCGGACGGGGCTCGGGGCCAGAATGTGCGGGTTGAGGCGGGACTGTAGAAGGAGGGGAAGACGTTGCGGGGTGGTAAAGACCATGGACTGCGGCAGTGTCGGGCCATGTGGCCAATGCGAGAACCCCTGAAGCAGATGGGGCGGTCGTCCGCCGTGCGCCACTCATTGGGATTGCGATGACGCGGCGCAGAATAATAGGTGCGACGAAAAACAGAGGGAGGTGGCCGGCTGGGGGTCGTCCGGGCTTCTGATGGCACACAGAGCCGGAGGGAGATTCAGGTTAGCGAGTTCCTGCCGCTCAATGGCCTGAATCAGAGACACGGCGGGTGGAGAGTTATCCGGTGCAGGCGGAGGGGACATCACAGCTGGGCGCAAGGGCTTCCAGTTCTCGGCGAACAATCCGGGTGACAGTGTCGGCGACGGGGACATCATCGGAAGACGCGCGGGACGGTAATCGCTGTTCCTCGCAGGAAGAGGTGACGGCCGTGTTAGGAAGCCAAGAGAACTGCGGTGGAATTCGGCGGCTTTTAAGCTGCTCGAAATGACGCCATTCTTTTATGATTGTGTGCACGGTAGTACAGTGTTTGCAAACAAAATAAAAGCATCATCCGCAATCCCTTTCAGAACATGGCCCACTAGTCGGGCTCGGTCATGGCGGCGTCAACTTTGTGGCAAAGCGCCAAGATATCTGTGTATATGCGACATATATTTATGTTGACGACTGGGCGCGCGACGCGAGCTCCTGTCCCGCGAAGAACTTCCGGTCATCCGGTCTGTCAAAGAAAGTACGGAGCTCTCCTTTAAAAGTGTCCCAGCTCGTCAGTTCGTCTTCGCGAGTTTCGTACCAGACCCGAGCCGTGCCACTAAAAGAGAAGATAGCATTCGCCAGCATCATGGTGGGATCCCACCGGTTATAGTATCGCAGTTGCCCTTTAAGGCTATGATGCGATAGCTAATGGATTAAAAGGGCTTTGAAGCGGCTCCCAATTAAGTTGCGGTATGACTAGGACGTTAAAGGACACCTTTTCAAAAATATCCTCCAGCAATAATTTTCTTAATGCGTTTTGTGGAAGCTAACACCTGTGCTACACGGGCACTTTCGAATGACATCTGAGTCGAATGGCAGTCGAGACTTGGAATGGCATTCGAACTCGACGGACTCCCGCGGTGCTACACGACACTTTCCAAACGCATTCGAAAGCCTCAGCTCGTTTTCAGCGTACAACAATGACGACGGTCACACTAGTCCGACAACGGCACTATCACGGTGAACAGCAGCATGTGATTATAGTGAACTATCTAGTTCACTTTAATATTATTGTAATGGGACAAGTTTTTTGGCTAAACGACACCGACTAATCCGATCGGCGGACGGTCAGCCTTCATGCCCTCGGGAGTTCGGCGGCTGAGCGAAAACACGCTGATGACGCGACGGTGCGAATATATGCGCGCATATACATCATCCGTATTGGAAATAAGCGAAACGAACGGCTATATTTCACATGTGCACACTTGGACACTCACCAGCGATAGCCACTTGCCAAACTAATTTCAGTCGACGACGACTCCGTTCCATTCCGCGACGACTAGGCCTAGCGAGTCTGCAGGGTTGAAACCGTGATTGCGGTGGTTGTGAAGAACAAATTCGCAAGTTTTAGCGAATGCAAATGGTCAACGAGTGTAGTTTTGACAACAGTGATATGAAATCAACTATTGCTTACATCACAGGACGCGCATACGATGAACGGGAAGCGGCGGTGTGACTCGGGCTGCCGAGCAACGCTTTACGGCCAGCAGCAGTCGTCGCCGTCGCTATAGCTTGTGGGTAACAAGTCAGGCCCTTTCAGTTGACGCGAACGGTCACCAAACATCATCATCATCGTCAGCCTGACTACACCCACTGCAGGGCAAAGGCCTCTCCCATATCTCTCCAATTAACCCTGTCCTTTGCTAGTTGCCGCCACTGTATCCCCGCAAACTTCTTAATCTCATCCGCCCACATAACTTTCTGCCGTCCCCTGCTACGTTGGCTTTCTCTTGGAATCCACTCCGTTACCCTTAAGGACCAGCGGTTATCTTGCCTTCGCTTTACATGCCCTGCCCAAGCCCACTTCTTCCTCTTGATTTCAACTAGGATGTCATTAACCCGCGTTTGTTCCCTCACCCACTCCGCCCTGTTCCGATCTCTTAACGTTACACCTACCATTTTCCTTTCCATAGCTCGCTGCGTTGTTCTTAAGTTAAGCTGAACCCTCTTTGTTAGCCTCCACGTTTCTGCCCCATAGGTAAGTACCTGTAGGATACAGCTGTTATTTACTTTTCTCTTCAGGGATATTGGTAAGCTACCAATCATGACCTGAGAGAACCTGCCATACGCGCTCCACCCCATTCTTATTCTTCTAGTTATTTCCCTCTCATGATCCGGATCTGCGGTCACTACCTGCCCTAAGTAGACATATTCTCTTACTACTTCCAGCACCTCGCTACCAATTGCGAACTGCTGTTCCCTTGCAAGGCTATTGAACATTACTTTGGTTTTCTGCATGTTAATTCTTAGCCCCACCGTTCTACTCTGCCTGTCTAGCTGATTGATCATGCTTTGCAGTTCTTGTCCTGAGTGGCTTAGCAAGGCAATATCATCAGCGAATCGCAAATTACTCAGGTATTCTCCATTAATTCTTATCCCCAACTCTTCCCATTCCAGTCCCCGGAATACCTCCTTAAGCAGGCAGTGAAGAGCATTGGCGAGATCGTGTCTCCCTGCCTGACACCTTTCCGTATTGGAATTTTATTCCTGACTTTATGGAGAACTATAGTAGCTGTGCAATCGTTATAAATATCTTCCAATATTTTCACATAGCACTCTTCCACCCCCTGATTCCGCAATGCCTGCATGACAGCTGAGGTTTCCACTGAGTCGAATGCTTTCTCGTAATCAATGAAGGCTATATATAGGGGTTGGTTATATTCTGCGCATTTCTCTATCACCTGATTGATAGTGTGAGGTCTATTGTCGAGTATCCTTTACGAAAGCCTGCCTGATCATTTGGTTGACTAAAGTCCAAGGTTGTCCTGACTCTATTAGCGATTACCTTAGTAAATACCTTGTAGGCAACGAATAATAAGCTGATCGGTCTGTAATTCTTCAAGTCCTTTACGTCTCCTTTCTTATGAATTAAGATAATGTTAGCGTTCTTCCAAGCTTCTGGTACTTTCGAGGTCACAAGGCATTGCGTATACAGGGTGGCTAGTTTTTGTAGCACAATCTCTCCTCCGTCCTTCAGCAAATCTGCTGTTACCTGATCCCCACCAGCTGCTTTCCCTCTTTGCATTGCTCCTAAGGCTTTCTTTACTTCCTCCTTCGTTACTGGCGGGATGTCCCATTGCTGTGCTCGACTGCCTCCTTCTTGATGATTACATTCGCTACTGTATAGATTTTTGTAGAACTCTTCGGCTAATTCAACTATCTTATCCATATTGCTGATGACATTGCCCTGTTTGTCTTTTAGCGCATACATCTGGTTTTTACCTATGCCCAGTTTTCTCCTCACTGATTTTAGGCTACCTCCATTCCTTAGAGAATGCTCGATTTTCTCCATGTTAAACTTTCTTATGTCGGCTACCTTGCGCTTATTTATTAACTTAGATAGCTCTGCTAGTTCTATCCTGTCTGTGGAGTTAGACGTCCTCATGCTTTGACGTTTCTTAATCAGATCTTTAGTCTCCTGAGATAGCTTGTTGGTATCCTGTCGAACCATCCTACCACCTACTTCTGCGGCGCACTCTGTAACGATAACTGTAAGATTATCATTCATTGTTTCAACACTACGGTCGTCTTCTTCAGTTAAAGCGGAAAATCTGCAGCGACATTCTGAATGCCTCTACCTTCCCTCTTAATGCTAACTCGTTAATAGCCTTTCTCTTCACCAGTTTCCTCCGTTCCCTCTTCAAATCTAAGCTAAAACGAGACCTTACCATTCTGTGGTCGCTGCAACGGACCTTACCGAGGACATCCACATCCTATACGATGCCAGGGTGTGCACACAGTATGAAGTCTATTTCATTTTTAGTCTCACCATTGGGGCTCTTCCACGTCCACTTCCTGTTTGCTCGCTTGCTGAAGAAGGTATTCATAATCCGTAAATTATTTCTATCTGCGAACTCTACTAATAACTCTCCCCTACTGTTCCTAGAACCCATGCCATAGTCATCTACCGCCTTGTCTCCAGCCTGCTTTTTACCTACCTTTGCATTACAGTCACCCATCAGTACAGTGTACTGTGATTTTACTTTGGTCATTGCCGATTCCACATCCTCATAGAAGCTTCCAACTATCTGGTCATCATGGCTTGCCTGCACCACCTTCAGCTTGTACCTCTTATTAAACACCAATAATCACCAAACATACTTCTGGATAAAGTAGTTTAAAACAGAGTGCTGGGCATGTCGGAGGAAGGCGGGAAAATTAGCGAGAAGCGACGCTCCTACGCGACGTCAACAACCCGGCTGTCAAGTGTTTCTCTGGCGAGTGATCGCGTCGTCGCTTCCCACAGATTGTCGCATTGCGTAAACAAGCACGGGTACAACCGGTACAGAGGAGAAGAGATTATTTTATAGAACTTAAGCGCATATTTCGTTTTACGTCTTGCAAGCGAGCACAAGTTGTTCATACGCAGGGATGTAAACAGCAGTATGAGTGCAGTCGTCCTTATCGGCGCACTCCTGGGGAAATTTCATGCACACGCGGTAAATGTTCATTGGTGTACTATTATCTGCAAGCACTCACTAAGACAGTACACGGGCTATTTGCTAAACAAACAGCAGAAAAAGTGAGCAGCGGGTAGAAATGAACAGCCACAGAGCCGAAAGCAGTCGCGCGGCTGTTGGGCTGTGGGCGAGGCGAAGCGACGGCGGCGGCGACTGCTATTGGTCGGTTCGGGCTGTGTTCGCGTTTCGAAGGCATTCCAAAATCTGGAATGTCTTCGCCGAGCTCCGTCGACTCGAATGTCATCTGAACCGAATGCCATCGAAAAACTTCGTGTAGCAGCGTATGTTCGGCAGTCGAGTCAAATGACATTCGGTTGGAACGCATTCGAAACAGCCGTGTAGCAGGGGTATAAGTTATCTCCCGTCAAAATTTGAATTTACGCGTCTTCGCGCCTTTCCCTCTCCTCTCGTCAATATTTGCACGCTGACAAGTCGGCTCCTCTGCCGTCCCCACCCACTCGGTCCTTCCGCCGGCTGCCGACGCGCGCGGGAGAAAAGGGGGAGGGGCGGAGCTTGCCACCGCGGCCATTTTAGCTGCGTGACGTCAGAGAGGTATGACGGCGAACCAATGGCAGCCCTTCGCTGATGTCGTAAAGAGCGCCGCATGACGCGTTGCTTGCGGATTCGGGCGAAAGCTCGGCACTGCAGGTCGCCGCGAGCCGCGAGAGCGCGAATTTTAAAATTGTATTTTAAATGATCGGTTCCCTTTTGAGGTCCAGCGCGCGGCATGAACTCCCGGTGGCCTCTACCCCACATAATGCAAACGCATAATAGGCAACCTCAAACACCCCTTTCAGAGGTCCTTTGATACCCACATGTGCATGCAGAATTGGTCTTCCTCTACTTAACATTCATAGATTCCTGGCAGTAGTCATACCACTCCTGGTGCAGTGGTAGAGCGGCTAAGCAATGCGCCACTGCGCTGAAATGGCAGGTGCTGCCACCGATAGGATTTGTGCGATACAGGTTGCCCTTCCCGAGCAACCCTGCGCGACTAACCGCTGCGTGCCAAGGTGTCCAGCTTGCTCCCAATCAGGTGCGCAGGTTTTTATGATGCCACAAGGTTCAATGGCCTAGGTGGTGTAGCTGCCTCCCAGGTTGCTTCTCTGGGGATTTTTCGTGGATTTTTTGCTAACGGTTAATGACACCAACGACGATGATACCGATTTTTCTGCGACGAGCTCCTTAATGCCATCACATTAAAAGCATCATCCATCACTGCAAATATAGTCTCAATCCCACATTTCCACCGCCAAATCATTTTACAGGTCCTGGATGCAACTAACATGTGGACCACGAACTTGGCAAAGGTGAGAGAGATGAACGTAGCAGCGTGATGAGTGCAGCTGTTGAGTTCATTGCCCATCTTTTGACACGGATAAATAGATTTAAGTTCATTAGGGATTCCTTTTCAGATAATAAGTAAGGAATAAAACAAGGGAGCATTCAGTAAAGTAAGTATATTTCGCTCAAGAAAAATAAATGCTACTTTACATATTATGAACAGCTCTTCAGAAATACTAAAGAAGAAACAACAGCCACGTGAGCATTAAGTAAAGTGACTGTATTTCACTTGAACAAAATAAATGCTACTTTACATATTATGGATGACTCTTCAGGGATACTAAAGAAGAAACAACAGCCACGTGAGCATTAAGTAAAGTGACTGTATTTCACTTGAACAAAATAAATGCTACTTTACATATTATGGATCACTCTTCAGAGATACTAAAGAAGAAACAACAGCCACGTGAGCATTAAGTAAAGTGGCTATATTTCACTCGAACAAAATAAATGCTACTTTACATATTATGGATGGCTCTTCAGAGATACCAAAGAAGAAACAACAGCCACGTGAGCATTAAGTAAAGTGGCTATATTTCACTCGAACAAAATAAATGCTACTTTACATATTATGGACGGCTCTTCAGAGATACTAAAGAAGAAACAACAGCCACGTGAGCATTCTATATTTCACTCGATCAAAATAAATGCTACTTTACATATTATGGATGGCTCTTCAGAGATACTAAAGAAGAAACAACAGCCACGTGAGCATTAAGTAAAGTGACTATATTTCACTCGAACAAAATAAATCCTACTTTACATATTATGGATGGCTCTCCAGAGATACTAAAGAAGAAACAACAGCCATGTGAGCATTAAGTAAAGTGACTATATTTCACTCGATCAAAATAAATGCTACTTTACATATTATGGACGGGCTCTTCAGAGATACTATATAAGAAACAACAGCCACGTGAGCATTAAGTAAAGTGACTATATTTCACTCGATCAAAATAAATGCTACATTACATATTATGGACGGGCTCTTCAGAGATACTATATAAGAAACAACAGCCATGTGAGCATTAAGTAAAGTGACTATATTTCACTCGATCAAAATAAATGCTACATTACATATTATGGACGGGCTCTTCAGAGATACTATATAAGAAACAACAGCCATGTGAGCATTAAGTAAAGTGACTATATTTCACTTGAACAAAATAAATGCTACTTTACATATTATGGACGGGCTCTTCAGAGATACTATATAAGAAACAACAGCCATGTGAGCATTAAGTAAAGTGACTATATTTCACTTGAACAAAATAAATGCTACTTTACATATTATGGATGGGCTCTTCAGAGATACTAAAGAAGAAACAACAGCCATGTGAGCATTAAGTAAAGTGACTATATTTCACTCGATCAAAATAAATGCTACTTTACATATTATGGATGGGCTCTTCAGAGATACTAAAGAAGGAACAACAGCCATGTGAGCATTAAGTAAAGTGACTATATTTCACTCGATCAAAATAAATGCTACTTTACATATTATGGACGGGCTCTTCAGAGATACTATATAAGAAACAACAGCCACGTGAGCATTAAGTAAAGTGACTATATTTCACTCGATCAAAATAAATGCTACTTTACATATTATGGACGGGCTCTTCAGAGATACTATATAAGAAACAACAGCCACGTGAGCATTAAGTAAAGTGACTATATTTCACTCGATCAAAATAAATGCTACTTTACATATTATGGACGGGCTCTTCAGAGATACTATATAAGAAACAACAGCCATGTGAGCATTAAGTAAAGTGACTATATTTCACTTGAACAAAATAAATGCTACTTTACATATTATGGATGGGCTCTTCAGAGATACTAAAGAAGAAACAACAGCCACGTGAGCATTAAGTAAAGTGACTATATTTCACTCGATCAAAATAAATGCTACTTTACATATTATGGACGGGCTCTTCAGAGATACTATATAAGAAACAACAGCCATGTGAGCATTAAGTAAAGTGACTATATTTCACTTGAACAAAATAAATGCTACTTTACATATTATGGACGGGCTCTTCAGAGATACTATATAAGAAACAACAGCCATGTGAGCATTAAGTAAAGTGACTATATTTCACTCGATCAAAATAAATGCTACTTTACATATTATGGACGGGCTCTTCAGAGATACTATATAAGAAACAACAGCCACGTGAGCATTAAGTAAAGTGACTATATTTCACTCGATCAAAATAAATGCTACTTTACATATTATGGACGGGCTCTTCAGAGATACTATATAAGAAACAACAGCCATGTGAGCATTAAGTAAAGTGACTATATTTCACTTGAACAAAATAAATGCTACTTTACATATTATGGACGGGCTCTTCAGAGATACTATATAAGAAACAACAGCCATGTGAGCATTAAGTAAAGTGACTATATTTCACTTGAACAAAATAAATGCTACTTTACATATTATGGATGGGCTCTTCAGAGATACTAAAGAAGAAACAACAGCCATGTGAGCATTAAGTAAAGTGACTATATTTCACTCGATCAAAATAAATGCTACTTTACATATTATGGACGGGCTCTTCAGAGATACTATATAAGAAACAACAGCCACGTGAGCATTAAGTAAAGTGACTATATTTCACTCGATCAAAATAAATGCTACATTACATATTATGGACGGGCTCTTCAGAGATACTATATAAGAAACAACAGCCATGTGAGCATTAAGTAAAGTGACTATATTTCACTCGATCAAAATAAATGCTACTTTACATATTATGGACGGGCTCTTCAGAGATACTAAAGAAGGAACAACAGCCATGTGAGCATTAAGTAAAGTGACTATATTTCACTCGATCAAAATAAATGCTACTTTACATATTATGGACGGGCTCTTCAGAGATACTATATAAGAAACAACAGCCACGTGAGCATTAAGTAAAGTGACTATATTTCACTCGATCAAAATAAATGCTACATTACATATTATGGACGGGCTCTTCAGAGATACTATATAAAAAACAACAGCCATGTGAGCATTAAGTAAAGTGACTATATTTCACTTGAACAAAATAAATGCTACTTTACATATTATGGATGGCTCTTCAGAGATACTAAAGAAGGAACAACAGCCATGTGAGCATTAAGTAAAGTGACTATATTTCACTCGATCAAAATAAATGCTACTTTACATATTATGGACGGGCTCTTCAGAGATACTATATAAGAAACAACAGCCACGTGAGCATTAAGTAAAGTGACTATATTTCACTCGATCAAAATAAATGCTACATTACATATTATGGACGGGCTCTTCAGAGATACTATATAAAAAACAACAGCCATGTGAGCATTAAGTAAAGTGACTATATTTCACTCGATCAAAATAAATGCTACATTACATATTATGGACGGGCTCTTCAGAGATACTATATAAGAAACAACAGCCACGTGAGCATTAAGTAAAGTGACTATATTTCACTCAATCAAAATAAATGCTACTTTACATATTATGGACGGGCTCTTCAGAGATACTATATAAGAAACAACAGCCATGTGAGCATTAAGTAAAGTGACTACATTTCACTTGAACAAAATAAATGCTACTTTACATATTATGGATGGCTCTCCAGAGATACTAAAGAAGAAACAACAGCCATGTGAGCATTAAGTAAAGTGACTATATTTCACTAGAACAAAATAAATGCTACTTTACATATTATGGATGGCTCTCCAGAGATACTAAAGAAGAAACAACAGCCATGTGAGCATTAAGTAAAGTGACTATATTTCACTCGATCAAAATAAATGCTACTTTACATATTATGGACGGGCTCTTCAGAGATACTATATAAGAAACAACAGCCACGTGAGCATTAAGTAAAGTGACTATATTTCACTCGATCAAAATAAATGCTACATTACATATTATGGACGGGCTCTTCAGAGATACTATATAAAAAACAACAGCCATGTGAGCATTAAGTAAAGTGACTATATTTCACTCGATCAAAATAAATGCTACTTTACATATATTATGGACGGCTCTTCAGAAATACTATATAAGAAACAACAGCCACGTGAGCATTAAGTAAAGTGACTATATTTCACTCGATCAAAATAAATGCTACATTACATATTATGGACGGGCTCTTCAGAGATACTATATAAGAAACAACAGCCATGTGAGCATTAAGTAAAGTGACTATATTTCACTCGATCAAAATAAATGCTACTTTACATATTATGGACGGGCTCTTCAGAGATACTATATAAGAAACAACAGCCATGTGAGCATTAAGTAAAGTGACTATATTTCACTCGATCAAAATAAATGCTACTTTACATATTATGGACGGGCTCTTCAGAGATACTATATAAGAAACAACAGCCATGAGAGCATTAAGTAAAGTGACTATATTTCACTCGATCAAAATAAATGCTACTTTACATATTATGGACGGGCTCTTCAGAGATACTATATAAGAAACAACAGCCATGTGAGCATTAAGTAAAGTGACTATATTTCACTCGATCAAAATAAATGCTACTTTACATATTATGGACGGGCTCTTCAGAGATACTACATAAGAAACAACAGCCACGTGAGCATTAAGTAAAGTGACTATATTTCACTCGATCAAAATAAATGCTACTTTACATATTATGCTCGGCTCTTCAGAAATACTATATAAGAAACAACAGCGACGTGAGCATTAAGGAAAGTGACTATATTTCACTCGATCAAAATAAATGCTACATTACATATTATGGACGGGCTCTTCAGAGATACTATATAAGAAACAACAGCCATGTGAGCATTAAGTAAAGTGACTATATTTCACTCGATCAAAATAAATGCTACATTACATATTATCGACGGCTCTTCACAAAAACTATATAAAAAACAACAGCCACGTGAGCATTAAGTAAAGTGACTATATTTCACTCGATGAAAATAAATGCTACTTTACATATATTATGGACGGCTCTTTAGAAATACTATATAAGAAACAACAGCCACGTGAGCATTAAGTAAAGTGACTATATTTCACTCGATCAAAATTAATGCTACATTACATATTATGGACGGGCTCTTCAGAGATACTATATAAGAAACAACAGCCATGTGAGCATTAAGTAAAGTGACTATATTTCACTCGATCAAAATAAATGCTACTTTACATATTATGGACGGGCTCTTCAGAGATACTATATAAGAAACAACAGCCATGTGAGCATTAAGTAAAGTGACTCTATTTCACTCGATCAAAATAAATGCTACTTTACATATTCTGGACGGGCTCTTCAGAGATACTATAAAAGAAACAACAGCCATGTGAGCATTAAGTAAAGTGACTATATTTCACTCGATGAAAATAAATGCTACTTTACATATGATGGACGGGCTCTTCAGAGATACTATATAAGAAACAACAGCCGTGTGAGCATTAAGTAAAGTGACTATATTTCACTCGATCAAAATAAATGCTACTTTACATATTATGGCCGGGCTCTTCAGAGATACTATATAAGAAACAACAGCCATGTGAGCATTAAGTAAAGTGACTATATTTCACTCGATCAAAATAAATGCTACTTTACATATTATGGACGGGCTCTTCAGAGATACTATATAAAAAACAACAGCCATGTGAGCATTAAGTAAAGTGACTATATTTCACTCGATGAAAATAAATGCTACTTTACATATATTATGGACGGCTCTTTAGAAATACTATATAAGAAACAACAGCCACGTGAGCATTAAGTAAAGTGACTATATTTCACTCGATCAAAATAAATGCTACATTACATATTATGGACGGGCTCTTCAGAGATACTATATAAGAAACAACAGCCATGTGAGCATTAAGTAAAGTGACTATATTTCACTCGATCAAAATAAATGCTACTTTACATATTATGGACGGGCTCTTCAGAGATACTATATAAGAAACAACAGCCATGTGAGCATTAAGTAAAGTGACTATATTTCACTCGATCAAAATAAATGCTACTTTACATATTATGGACGGGCTCTTCAGAGATACTATATAAGAAACAACAGCCATGTGAGCATTAAGTAAAGTGACTATATTTCACTCGATCAAAATAAATGCTACTTTACATATTATGGACGGGCTCTTCAGAGATACTATATAAGAAACAACAGCCATGTGAGCATTAAGTAAAGTGACTATATTTCACTGGATCAAAATAAATGCTACTTTACATATTATGGACGGGCTCTTCAGAGATACTATATAAGAAACAACAGCCACGTGAGCATTAAGTAAAGTGACTATATTTCATTCGAACACAATAAATGCTGCATTCAGTAAAGTGACTATATTTCAGTCGATCAAAATAAATGCTACTTTACATATTATGGACGGGCTCTTCAGAGATACTATATAAGAAACAACAGCCATGTGAGCATTAAGTAAAGTGACTATATTTCACTCGATCAAAATAAATGCTACTTTACATATTATGGACGGGCTCTTCAGAGATACTATATAAGAAACAACAGCCATGTGAGCATTAAGTAAAGTGACTATATTTCACTGGATAAAAATAAATGCTACTTTACATATTATGGACGGGCTCTTCAGAGATACTATATAAGAAACAACAGCCACGTGAGCATTAAGTAAAGTGACTATATTTCATTCGAACACAATAAATGCTGCATTCAGTAAAGTGACTATATTTCAGTCGATCAAAATAAATGCTACTTTACATATTATGGACGGGCTCTTCAGAGATACTATATAAGAAACAACAGCCATGTGAGCATTAAGTAATATGACTATATTTCACTCGATCAAAATAAATGCTACTTTACATATTATGGACGGGCTCTTCAGAGATACTATATAAGAAACAACAGCCACGTGAGCATTAAGTAAAGTGACTATATTTCACTCGATCAAAATAAATGCTACTTTACATATTATGCACGGGCTCTTCAGAGATACTATATAAGAAACAACAGTCATGTGAGCATTAAGTAAAGTGACTATATTTCACTTGATCAATATAAATGCTACTTTACATATTATGGACGGGCTCTTCTGAGATACTATATAAGAAACAACAGCCACGTGAGCATTAAGTAAAGTGACTATATTTCATTCGAACACAATAAATGCTGCATTCAGTAAAGTGACTATATTTCAGTCGAACAAAATAAATTCTGCTTTACATGTCATGGACAGCTCTTTGGAGATATTAAATAAAAAACAACAGCCACGTAAGCATTCAGTAAAGTGAGAATATTTCACTCGAACAAAATAAATGCTGCATTCAGTAAAGGGATTATATCTCACTCGAACAAAATAAATGCTACTTTACATTTTTTGTTCCATTTGGCATGCAATAAAAGTGACAGCAACTAATACCGTCAAACCTTCATATAACAAACATGAATACTACAAATTATTGGCTACATCGAACTGGTGGTAAATATTTTTACCAAACATGTGCAGTTCTTACTTTATATATTGAGGTTATAAAATTCTTACTTTATATATTGAACACTCCCCAAACCAGATGTATCGAACTGCTGAGCGCCAAGCTTGGATGGTAGACAGCAAGCTTTGTTCTGCCACAGGTCACGTTTTGTCTCGGATATGCAAATAGCGCAATGCAAGAAACAGTGGCGTGAACAGTTGCGAGTCCTGCAGTCAGCACCCATTTGCACCGTCAATAGTGCCCCTAAACCAACAGCATGGTCGGCTGCAGCCTTCTAGCAGCCGCCCTGTGCTCACGTTGACAGCCATGGAGGCGATGAAGACGGCAATAGCTTTCATTCTGGCATCCCATTTTTCACACGACACCGCTGTAATGCAGGAAAAACAGGCTCGCTATAGTTTGACCTGCCACTGTCGCATGCTTGCGTTTTGCGCTTGGTTTTCTG
Source organism: Amblyomma mixtum (assembly GCF_055824585.1). Classification (NCBI taxonomy): domain Eukaryota; kingdom Metazoa; phylum Arthropoda; class Arachnida; order Ixodida; family Ixodidae; genus Amblyomma; species Amblyomma mixtum. The sequence continues at coordinate 94,843,846 of NC_143018.1, read as the reverse complement.
TGGCCTCTGCAATTGCCGCAAGCGGCTCCAAAATGACACTGAAACTTCATAGAAGGTCCTTCCCAGTTGCGGTCCAAGGTCCACCAAGAATAAAGGTGAAGAAAATTGTGACATACATTCAAACAGCTACAAAATTGTTTGCATATTGAGTATTTGCCCAGCAACATCACGTTTGACTACGTGAGCGATAATATTTACACATACCTTCATACATCATACGAACATCAGTCCAAAGAGCTCCTAAGACTTTTCTCGAAAGTGACACCAAATCTTCCTCAGCAAAACACACAATGAACAAGAGCTAGGAGGCACTTTCAACAGTAAAAGTTCCTTTCAAAATCAAACACCCTAACCATGATACAAAACACAGCAGATGAGAACACTAATAGATTTTAAACACTAGAAGACACACATGGCTATGAAGCAAATGAAATGACTCCGATGCCACAGTGGTTCACTACAAGGAACCTGCACTACTGGTAGGTCACGCGCTGTGCAAACTACATGAGATCAAACCTACTACTTCAAAGATATTCGCAAAAGATAACTTCTTTTGCCAGTGGTTCACCACAAATGCATCATATTTACAGGTCAAATGAGTAAGACATTAATACACATTGCTTTAAGCATCATTACAGACAAATGCATCGGTGTTGCATTTCAAACAAAGTGCTGCTAAACATTGCTTTCAACCACATCAAGAAACTTGTAAACACGAGGCATTGTTGCACCCAGCTGCAGTTCCGACCAGGTCAGGAAAGCCTCGGGTCTGTCAGAGGAGGCTCTCAAGCCTCGCAGCGCTCTCCTAATAAGTACCGGCCGAAGTGCTGATGGCACAAATCATAAAAAAGGGGGCACTTCAGCTCTCTCAAAGCACAACGTGTGGAGAAGCACCGTCGACAGTTTTGTCAAGCAGACTGAAGCCATATCTGGCACCCTGAGAGATTACTGCTCCAAAAATGGAGAGGGAGGGGGTCACTGCCAGTCCTTGTCGCTCCATGCATCAGGGCAGGCCCCCAGCCCAGCAAACGATTGTCGTCTTGCAACAAAGGCTGCGTCGTCCACCTTCCGTTGTCATGAATCTCGAAGAATGGCTTTAAGCTTTCCGCACAGGCTGTCCGCAGCGAAGCCCCATTCATCATGGGCCTTGCAGGCATTGGCGAGGGCATCATTAAAGCGGCTGCATGCATCTGAGCTGAGCGCAGTGTCAGCGCGACTCTCGGGCAGTGACGTGCCGTGCAACAGTTTCGCGAGGAGTTGGTGCAGGTGCTGTGGCAGTAGGTACCGCTGCTCGGGCACCAGGTCCAGGCGGATTGGCAGCGTGGTGTAAGGCAGGCGAGCCACCACGATGTGGCAGTAGTCGCCCAACGCCTGCGCCTGGTTGGACAGCAGCGCCGCGTATGTGATGTGGTACAGCTCGTCTGTGTAGCTTTCGCTCACAGCGCCCAAGTCCTGCGAGGAATGACGTCATCACTGAGTGTGAACCACGGCTCTCATAGCCTTTGATAAACGTACTTTAGACATGTGTTGCACCCGTAGTGCAGCACCGTTCTCATGCACCTTTGCAAAATATCTGTTATGTGTCCTTGCTGTGCCCTGAACGCATGCAGCCTGTGCGACGGTTGATCTAAGATACATTTCGAACATGAAGGGAATAGCAAAACAGTGTTATACGAGCACATAAAACATGACAAAAAAATAAGGTTGTCTCTAGCCTTGAAGCCCGACCTCGGTGCACCATCACTAGTAGCGTGCTTCTTGTAAAGTCTAAGATGACATGTTCTCCAACCCTAGCTTTTTCATTCGCCAGACAACAGATATGTGTCATAAGTAATGGCATTACAGGCTTTCTGCATTTCTGCAATGATGTATTCTGCCAACACTGAAGAACTCTGCCATATGTGAACAACAAGCCCACTGAGCACACTTCTACATGCAGCGTATCGGCAAGGAACGTGGTAAAACCTTTTTAATTCGAACTACGAACGAACGAAAGTGAACACAAAATGCGGTAAAGTATGATCAGAAGCAGTTGGGTGGTAAACTAGCCCTATTTTATTGTTCTAAATAATTTCACGATCACCTCCTGCTTTTTTTTCCCGGTAGGCACGGGCCTACACCTTCTGCTCTCCAAAGTCCAAACAGTGAAAGACCTCTTCGACTTCAGAACTGAAGAACAGGTGGGCAGTGTTTAATGCACCTCAACTTGCACAGCGGGGAGCGATATCGTAATTTAAAAGGGCGGAGGCTGGAAAACTGAGCAAGATGCTACAGTCCCAAGACCACCAATTTACAATAAAACCTGTCACTCGCTCTCTGCGACTACCACATTCACACCTGTGAGCCGTGAAAGTTTTGCGACCATTTACGTCAAGAAGCGAAAGTCAACAGGACAGTCTTCCAGCCTTCGGAGCCAGAGTAAGAAACCACCAACCCAATGAGAGTGCTTTTTCGCAGTAGCCCATTTCAATAACAGTCTGGAGTCGAATCCACGCATCGTTTCAATCCTCTCTAGAAGTGTTTTGGCACAGTATAATCGCTGCAGATGCATGGGATTCTAAATCACCATACCATGGCACCCCGAGTAGGCTTAACTTGGAGCAACTGTTGCAACCAACAGCATGGGATGTGATGCAGAGGGCACTGGAAAACCTAGACGAAGACATGCTGTGGATTCACGAAAAGCTTCAATTCCTGCATTATGCGCGTGTCGCGGTTTTGTGCACAACCACGGTTTCGGATTCACTACGATTATTATGCCATGATGCGCCTGATGCGCCTGATGCGCCTGATTTGCCATATCTTGCCACTGGTAGCGTCATCCATTGCTCAAGAATTAAAGACCTTCAGAAAGAGCGATTACAAATAACGGCTGAGCAGCAATCTCTTGCCGCCGCCATGCTGCCGCTAACATAGAGACAGTCCCCCCCTACCCCCCCCCCTGCTCACTTGTCCTCACCAGCCTTGCACACCCTTCTTACCGTCTCCACCTCTCCTACGAAGAGGCAGCACAGCCTGGCGCATCCATTGCTCAGTTGGCCAAGTGAACAAACATTCCGGCATGAAGGCATGTGGTTGGAATTATGGATGGCGGAACCATTCACATTTGAATGAACCACATTTCACAATTTGAGCTACCCAAAAATTATAATTAATTAAGTTCTAATTAACAAGCTTTCACCATAGAGCGGTCACTAAAGCATGCTTTGCTGCCCTCTCTAAAACATCATTGAGGCCAAACGTTCTTCGCTGAACTGTGCAACAACTATTTCAGCAACAGACTGTCCTAAATGCCCACCTTGTGCTGTCGATACGCCTTATGTTTGAGCAGCGCCCCGTCCGACTCGAGCACGAGCATCATCTCGGGCGCCCTCCTTTCCGCCGCTTGAACGGCCGCGGGGTTGAAGGTGGGGCAGGGCAGCTCGGCCATGGCCATGGCCCAGTCGTGGGTCACGTGGGCGGGACCTGCGGCCGCTTCGTCCCACTCCACCCACATGCCCAGCTCACTCTGGAGCAGCGCGCACAGCTGGGACACGGCTGCCACGTGCGCATCACTGTCACGCGAGTACACCACCTTCACCACTGCACACCCAGGGAGAGGAGGATACGGAGGAAAGGAAGGAGAAGAAAAAAAAAGACGGTCAATTTCGGCGCCAAGAGCTAGAAGCAGGCATGCGCGAAGAGTGGGTTTTTGGTTCGAAGCAACCTCGAAGCAAGTATAGTAGTATTCTTCAAATAATTTTGAAGTGAATACTTCGAATACCTCTGACACACAAAAAAAAAGTTTAACGGCACGATAGGCACTTTCAAATCACGTATTTTTTTTTAATATACAAGATCATTATATGAAAAAAAATTTGGCATTGACTTAGCTCTGGTTAAGCCCGGATATACAAGCGACAAGCTGTAGTTATGCTTGGTTTGACGTCGTGGCTGTCGCAGTTTGCGCACAATGCACTGGGAGCACCACGATAACGGCGGAGGCGTTCGGCCGTCCAAACACTGCCTGTGCGGAGGCGGAGGAGGGGACGGAAATCGGCGTGGTTAAAATTCAGGGGGCACTTTGGACGTCTCTGTGCTTCTCTTTCCATGGCGAGTGCGAGCGACAAGAGCATTTATAGCCCAGTAGCGCGCGGCTCCATCGAAAGGTCAAGCGGTGGCGAGGAGGAGTAGCGTGCGCAGCGGTAGCGGCGGTGCACATGCGCAGTAGCGTGTGGCTGCGGCGAAAGGTCAGGCGACGGAGTCGGCGGCGACAGCTGCGGGCACCTGCGTCGCGTGTGACGTCGCTCGGTTTCATTCATGCGCAGAACTGGCAAATCTGAGCATCGTCTCACGCGAAGCTCAGCTCCAACCCTCGTAGTGAAGCTTTTCACTTCAAAAGAGAGAACGCATCGAAGTTTTGTCACACACATTGAAGCTGTGTCCAAGTCCTGCAAAAATGGCCATCATAAATTAGGGGAGCCACAACCTACATGCAAAGAGGACATATTTGTGGGGAGACCTCACTCAGGCCCCCCAACAAGTGGTCTTAATTGAAGTTGTGTCTTTGTACATGTATTGCTTTTAAGCAACGACTTCATGAACACCTGCTAGGCGTACGCGCCACGTGTCCAGCACCCCCCGCCCGTGAAGCGTAGCAAAGCGGTACCTATCTCCGTGTGCCTCGTGCTAGCTCCCCCTGGTGTTCGTGCCGTCAGAACTTGACTCGCGAATTCCAAGCAGAAAAGAGCGGCACTAGCAGTCAGCTCAGACTCGTTCTGCGGAAGTCAAGGGAGCCGCACGTTGAACCACTGTGCTTGCGCAGGTCGCCACGACGGTGTCGGACAGCTGCTTGCAGGCCTGCCCCGCAGGGACCAATCAGCATGTGCACACTGGCGGCGCGCGGAAGTGGATCACGCTGTGCTAAATCTCTATACTTATGCATGCGGCTGTGCCAGTTACGGCGCGTACGCATCACAGGTAGCGCGGTCGCAGACATCTGGCAACACAGATCTGTTGTGTTGTGTTGGGTTTTGTGGCACATGGTAGCTAAGGCCATCATGCGCCAAACGAAAGTTTTAATATATCCGTTTGGCGTGAGGAAGTTTAAAGATTATTTCGTAACACTACAGCAGGTTTAGGGCATTTTCATCTTTTAGGAATGAAACAAGAGAAGAGGTTTTGACTAGCGAATTTTCTCCTGGGTGTAAGCAAGGGTGTAATGGGATGTGCTCTTCATAAAATTGTGGAAAATGCTTTTTTTTCTGAGTTCATCAAGCTTCGCACAGGATATTACTATGTGGTTTGTGGTGACCACCTCTCCGCAGTGTGCGCATGAAGGTTTGTCTTAATTTGCAAGAATGAGGTTAAGTGTTAAATGCGTGTGCAGCATAAAATTACATCAATAAAACGCTCTTGACGACTGCATGTTTTCCATTCTTCTATAACTGGCTTTACTGCCTATGTGTAACTTGTTATTTACTTCATTATCCCATGTTCCTTGCCAATTTTCTCTCAGTTTTCTATGTACAAATTTTAGAGTATCGTTATGCGGCATTTTCACTTTTTGTATTTTGGTATTACAGGCGGCTGCGGTACATACATCTGCTCTCTCGTTACCGCAGATTTCTACATGACTTGGCACCCATCAGATTTAATTTTAAACTCTTGTGTTTTAGCCACTACTGCGTTGTGGACTATGTCTCCTATTAAAGGCTTTGTTGCATTTTCGGGAGGTAGTGATGTAATTACGCTGGGGGAGTCTATAAATCATACTGTTTTCAATGCTGTTCTTTAGTATTTTTTCTACAGCTAGGGATACGGCGTAACGTTCAGAAGTAAAAACTGACACACACTGAGGCAACCTTACTTTTTTTTCTTGTCTCTCTTCAAATACAGCACAGCCAACATAAAGTTTTGTTTTGGAACCATCCGTACAAAATGCTGCATGATCACTGTATTTCTTGTTCAGTGCCAAGAACACTTGCTTAATGTGTTAGTTACAGATCTGCTTCTATGCATATGAATTCTGAGATTCTGAGGAGCGCGATAAAGCTCTCGATGTTTTCATCTACGAGTGGAATATTTTTTAACATTATTTTTTTGTAAGAAATGTTTTCATGTGAATATGCGTGCTGGAGTTTGATGTTTATTCCCATAAGCATACTGGGCATCTAAAAAAAGAACCAATTGTTTTACTGCACAGAACAGTGCATTGTGAACATGCTGACATAAAAGCTTGTGCACTTCCTACTGATTCTCTACTGTTTACTTAGAGGGTATAAACTGACTTTAGAGGGTATAAACTATAATTAATAAACTACACAGCCAGCTTCAAATAAAATGCACATCTGAAATCACCACAAAATGTCACACATCCATGTCAAATGTGGTTACATTTCATGCATAATTAACGAAAACAGTTTTAATTGCTGCATCCACCCTTAACAATGCCGAACAAATGCGATGCTCTGGGATTTGGTTTTTTTTTAAATTTGAGCGTCTTCAAGAATTTGAATGTATTAAGCTTATAGATAAAGCATGCCAAGTAGTTTGGCGCTAGCATTTAAAATGGTGACGTAATAGACAATTAAAACTGCAACGACATTCAGGGTTCTCCTCACTGCAATGGGGAAGTGCGGAGAAACTAGTGATGACGTCATTGTTGCCGAAATTTAAGGAATTCACTGCCTTCTGCCCACGAGCTGCCATCTGTTTTCTGAGGCCGCCAAACAAATACTTTCGGGGCTTTACTTTTCGCGGCATTGGTCTTCTGCATTGAAACGACCACTTTTTCGTTGAAAATGCAGCGCGGCCCTACATGACGTCATCACTGCTGCAGCCTGTGCCCAGCGCTGCGCACTGCAGAGAAGCCTGAATGCCGATGCGGCTTTATTCTGTGATTATGGGACCTTTTTAAATGCCAATGCAAATTTGCCGACATGAAAGCTGAGCTTGTGTCCCTTGTTCAATGTCGTTGCCTGTGTTTTGCCAAATGCTGTGTTTTCTTTTCTTTTCTTTTTTTTCTTTTTTTATTTTTACCATGCTCTGCCTCTGTTTGCCATGTATTGGGGTGCGGGCCTAGTCAAGCCTTTATCAGGCTTTTTGTCTGTACTCCAAACATCCTGGAGATGTTGAATAAAGATTGTATTGTATTGTATTGTATTGTATTGTATTGTATTGTATTGTATTGTATTGTATTGTATAGTGCGTTATGCTCTTAAAATAGCACCTAGCCCAATAACGGCCAAAGAGTAATTGCGGGATCCAGGAGACGCCTTTTCTGTTTGAATTCCTGTTCCCGCTCAACAGGAAAAGACATGGTATGACGGTACACACCGGGGGGTCCAGGGTCCTGCCGAGGCCTGCTGTCATTGAGCAACGGAGACAGCAGGGTAAATGGCTCGCCGCTTGAGCCCCCCGCTTGTCGCCATGCCCAAAAGACGGCCAGAGCAATCACCACAGCTGCGCCCACGAGCACTAGCAACAGAAGCAGCCAGGGCATCAGACTCCACGTCACCTCCGGGTCATCCGGCTCGTCTTTGACCGGAGCTGTATGAAAGAGTCACACGAGAAACAAAGACAGTTAAAGGGTGGTGGGGACGTCTAACTATAACCGCATTTGTTTTTTCCAATCAGTACCAAGGGACGTGACCCAAGACAAAAAAAAAGATGAATAAGACAAGATGGCAGACATATACATGTATCAGGGACTGGTATCAAGTCAACACACTCAGCAGTGCCTTTGATATCTTGTGAAAGAATCACTGACGGAATCAGCCCCCAAATGCCATCCTTCAACAGTGCCTAGCTCTTCAGATATCCACGTGACGATCAACCAGTGGTCCGCAATACATGAGGTGTAATCGCAGATGGAATGGTTGATCATTTCTTCATGAACAGCTACATCCTGACGTTGCCAAATCCATCAGACATTCACACCAGAATTGTTATCAGAATGAGTCATTCTGACAGCAGTAAAAATATTCAGGAAAAGCCCCTTTGTGCAGCATCTAAAATGGGAAACTTGGTCCGCATCACAGCAGAACTGACAGGAGTCACAGCTGTAGCAAAAGGCTCAAAGGTGTTCTCCGAAAACACTCAATTCTCAACATTAGAGTCAATATTGCTCAGATAGGCGTGAAAACGGACTCACCTCCAGTAAGTTTGGAACAAACTTAGAATCAAAGAGGCAGCTGCCTAATGGGATGTTTTAGGCTCCTTGATTTTTCTACATTCCCCTCCCCCCTTCCCCCAAACCCACCTCCAGACATTTCTTCTCAACACTTTCTGACCCAACAGTGAACTGCTTAATGGAAGACGGAGCACAGATGCATAGCACAGAATGTCATGGATGCCACAATGAAGGCCTTTGCACAGATCTGCAGTGCACACCGGAATAGGCAGTGATAACCGGATTAGATAAATGCACAAACTGGCGGCCACTGTGATGTCAGTCCTACTCGCCTCGCAGTAGTTCAAGCCCACTGGGGAGAGCTTGTAATGAATCTAATGGTTGTCATTCGTCAACAGCTGAATATGTGAATGCAAGTAAGTGGTGTGGAAAGTTCATAAATTTTTCGGACTGTTCGATTATTCGGACAATTTTCCGGGTCCCGCCGAGTCCGAAAAATCGGTCGACGACTGTATATGCAGAATTGATCACTTTCTACTTAGTATTCATAGATGGCGGTGAGTCCTCGTAAAACTACTAGCGCAGTGGCACAGCATTTAAAAGATGCACCACTGGACTGGCATGTGGCCGTTTCTGTCAGAGTCAACGGTAGGGATTGTGCAATGTGTACAGCTCTTCCTGAATGAACCTCTTGCGCAGCTGCCGCGACGCTCCTCCAAACTTACCCGAGCTTACGCGAGTCACCTGACGATGTAACTCAGACAAGATTTTTGGTCAATGTGAGTGAGCGTATAAGTGGCTTCACACTAACACAGCCGAAATTCGTTGCAAAAATTTTGCCAGAAACTCAGGCAGGAGAAGCAGGATTTAGTCAGCGATAGGACGGCAACTGGAGAGACTTTTTTCAAAAGTTTTAGCGCTGTTTCGAGGCCACTTGTGGCGAATGCAAAGGCCGCAAGAAACCAAGCACCAAACGTGTAGTACGGCTTCCCCATACAGCACCACAAGCACAAAGTGGTGGCAGATCAAATGCCTGTTAGGGCGGCTACCCCGCATTACAGCGTTGTTGCGTAAAAAATGGGAAGCCAGAACTAGAGCTAACCCCTTCTTCACCCCTGCCATGACAGTCGATGTGAGCATGGGATGGCTACTTAAAGGCCGCGGGATCCTGCACCATGCCACAAGTTCCCGGGCACTATTGACAGGGGCGAAAGGTGCAAATGAGTGCCGACCACAGAGCTACCAACTGTTCCCACCGCTATATCTTCTGTGGTTCTATACAAGATAAAGCAGGGAACCCTGGCGCGAGCGCTTCCCGCACCACTGCCGGTCAATTGTGTAGTGAGGCAAAGCCTGCTGCTATATCCTTGAAAAAGCTTAGCTTGATGGGCAAGTTGGTGTGTGATTGTGGAAAAAATGAGCAGAAAAGACGCGTTCACAAGAGGAAGGGGTACACAGGACAACGCATCGTCCTGTCTACTCCTTCGTCTTGTGAACGCGTCTTTTTTGCCGATTTTTTCCACACTAGATATATCCATTTCATGGCAAACAGTGTTCGATATACAGAGTGTTTCACCTAAGACTTTCTGCAATTTTTAAAAATAAGCTATTTGAATTAGATGCGCGCTTTTTCTGGCATAGCATTGTCAGTGGTGTAGTGCATCATAATGCAGCTAAGACGTGCTAACTAGCAGGCTTGTTAACCAATATTTAATAGTTAACTTTTAAACTATTACCGTTGGGCTCCTTAATTATTGAGAGGCATGTAGCCCACCGTAAGTGATGCCCATATCCGTTTTTAGAATTTCGAGAACGCGATTATCCTCGGCGCTGTGGCTCAACAAATTTTGGCTATTTCGACGAGTTACGTGCACTGGAGAGGTTGCTTTGCCTGCAAGCTTCTCAAACCGCATGTATTTTGGCGCGATGTAGGCGAAATTTGTTGGGCCACAGCGCCCAGGATAATCGCGTTCTCGAAATTCTAAAACGGATATGGACATTACTTACGGTGGGCTGCATGCCTCTCTATAATTAAGGAGCCCAACGGTAATAGTTTAAAAGTTAACTATTAAATATTGGTTAACAAGCCTGCTAGTTAGCACGTGTTAGCTGCATTATGATGTACTACACCACTGACAATGCTATGCCAGAAAAAGCGCGCATGTAATTGAAATAGCTTATTTTTAAAAATTGCAGAAAGTCTTAGGTGAAACACCCTGTATAAAGTACGAATTGCAGGCGTTTATTAAAAATACTAACGTGATAGCGTTAAATGCCCCATTCTTCAGAAAATCCAGTGTCGATGTTGTAAGCAAAAAATAACAGGTATGGCTCTGGCAGGTAGTGCCCAGAGAGCAACCTCGGAGACAGGAGGGGGGCACCTAGGTCACGTGACTTTGCGGTGTCATCACAACCTGCCCACCGGCTAGTGAGCAAACTGCCCACCGTGGCAGGTGGCAGTTAAATTAATGATAGGTCGCTCGGGAAGAGCTATCTGGGCCGCATAAGGCCCACTTCTGAGAGCACCTGTCATCGCAGGACAGTGGCACGTAGCTTAACCACTGCACCGCTGCGCCAGGAGGGGTAAGAGGACTACCAGGCGTCTACGAATGTAAAGCAGAGAATGACCATCTGCACATATGGTAATTAACACATAACGCTATCACGTTGTACCCTTAAGGAGAAGCTCAAGTGCCCCCTTCAACTTTTTAGGTACAGTTTGATATAACCAATAATTCATAATATCTGTGTTCGTTATATCAAGGTTTGACTGCACTGCGCACTGAAAGGATGCTCGTACCTCAATTACAAAGAGAGCCCTACACCAGTGTGTCTGTACCTTTACAGTGCCTCCATACCCAGTGGTGCCTTTGAATGTGACTTCGACAATGCCATCATTTCAGTTCAGAGACGTAGAGCCGCATAGCCTTTCCGCTACTGCGACAGCGTCACTTTTGGCATTGTAAGCTAAGACGTAGCACTGAAACCACTGCCAGGAGTCTAATTCTAGTTTCAGCCGAAAATTTACAAGCTTTTCTTCTATACTACAGGAATGAGTGGTCAACCTCTGTGATCAAAAACAGCATGTTCCTCAAATAGAGGGCGCCACCCTTCAAGCACCCGAAGGTGGCTAAAAGGGCTCACTGTCACACGCCCCTGCCACATTTTATTCTCAGGCTGTGCAGCTGAGAACAAAACGTGACAGCGACATTCAGGATGGTTCTAGGCAGACATGAAAGGATTCAGAATGCACTTTCACACAAAAAAAAAGACCACAAAATTTTGCATCTCAAGATATCGGTTGGGTGCAAGCCAGTGCGTCCACAAGCTTTTCCTTTTTCTATCACACGCACTTGCGCAAAAAACAAGGAAAAACAAGAAACACACACAACATCCACAGTACGCTCACACTGCAAAAAAAAAGTGTTCACATCTGTAGCACCACGTAAGCAAGTCCCTATACAGTCAAGCCCACTTATAACAATATTCAAGTGCCATGGAAATACCATTGTTATAACCAATAATTGTTATAACAGGGCTGTGCCGAAAAAAGAAAAGATGACAAACTTCAGAGCATTTACTGACAGTAAATACCCGGAGGGGTTTGATTGTTCTAATGCCTGTAAAAGCTCGTTAATTCGAACTTCACGGAACAGGAACAATGTTCACCGTTCACCAATGACCAAAGCACTGCCATCACTGCGCCACCGGGAGCTTCGCGCATCTCCACGTCACTGGAATCAAGCCGGCTTTCCGGAAGTGATTTTTATGGGAAATTCAAGAAGCATGCAAGGCCAAGGGTGCGGTGACAGCCAACAAGAGAAAAACAGCGCTGCCTGCATGCACGCGCACTGCACCGACTGACTGGGGTACGCATGGCACACATAGCCAATGCAGCAATGTAGCAGCTCTCCTGATGCGATGACACCTGCCTCTTTTGCTTTCGTGGCGTTGCTGCGCCAGCTTAGTCCATTGGTCGGCCCCACACGTGCGCACTTTTGTGTGGTAAGCATGGTTTTGCTGGTGTGGTTGTAACATTTCCTTCTTTTCTTACTATAATGGCCGACACTCAATTACCAGATTTAATTGTTATAATCAATAATGTGCCTTGACAGCATTGCTATAAGCAGTTTATTTTACCACAGAACATATGGCAAAGCTGATGGTGCCATGACTGACCATTGTTATATCCGATATATTGTTATAACCAGTATTGTTATAAGTGGGCTTGACTGTACATGGAAAGAAGCAGTACATTCGGTTTCCTTCACATAGCCCCCTGCAAGCTCAGGAAGCATGTGTTAACTTCACACAGTCAAATGCCACACAGAGGCGCTCAATACCACTCGCACCTGCATGCACCACAGCAGCGAAATAGTGAATGGCTCACCTTCGAACAGCTCGGCCACATTGGACCAGAGAGTGAGGCAGCCCGGCTCACACACGGGAGTCGCCTGCACGTGGTGAAATGCAAGGGCACGGCTCCAATTTCTAAGCTCGCACTACACAGAGCCCCATTCTGACTGTAGGAAGACAACAGCCAGCGAATTTCCTGTGAATTTCCATTTGGCTCACAGAGTGAAAAATATCAACGCTCACTGGTACCAATGAAGGCAAGAGAATACCAATACAGTTGAACCTTGTTACAATAAAGTTGAAAGGGACCGGTGATTACTTCGTTATAGCCATAGCTTCATTAAAGCCCATGTTGACCGAGCTTTCAATGGGAGCAGCCATTCCTTTGCTATATCCATTACTTCGTTGTAAACCATTTCATCATAAAGAGATTCAAACGTACTACCTCGTATTTACCTACATAACGAATGCATTCACATAATAAACAAACCCTTTACGTCCATTAACAGGGGAGACATTCCTGATTTCTCAGAGTGTATGTTTGCCCCGCACTGTTAATAAATGCGCTTCCTCAAATAACACCAGAATGAGACAAAAAAATTGCACATATTGTCACCGACAAACGCAGTAGGAAGCGGGAAGCACAGCCGTTTTCTAGGACGAGGCTCGCCGAACCGCCGAGCTCATGCAAGACAAAGAAGACACTCGGCCATGCGCTGAGAGACAAGGTTCAGCCACCAGCTGGCACCAACAGAGTGCCAGCAGTGTGGCATTGCCCCCATCCCCTCCAAGAGGCATCGGCTCGATGCCGCACGGATGGGGAAATAATAATAATAAAGGTAAGGCGGCAAGTGAACAGCGCAAGTGTCTTCATAAAGAGGGGCTAACGGGAGTAATACGGCTTCATTCGCGCCACGTGGCCTACTTCGGACGTCAGTTGTCGAGAGGACCGGACAGTTCCTTGAGGGAGCACCTCATAGGTCACCGCGCTGAGGCGGCGGAACACCTGGTAGGGACCAAAGTAACGGCGTAGAAGCTTCTCAGAGTGTCCTCGCAAAAGGATCGGGCTCTACACCCAGATTTGGTCACCGGGTGTGTAAACCACCTCCCTGCGGCGGAGGTTGTAACGCTCGGCGTCGCGTTTCTGTTGGCGCCGGATTCGTTGTCAAGCAACATAGCGAGCGGCTTCGGCGTCACGAGCAGATTGGTCAACTATGAAAGAAGAGGGAGCAGGATCCGGAAGAAGCTTGGCGTCCAGCATGGTCAAGGCTTCGCGACCGTGCACCAAATGGAACGGAGAGAAGCGTGTCGTTTCGTGTAGAGCAGTGTTTTACGCGAACGTGATGTAAAGCAGTATCCGGTCCCAGTTCCCATGTTTATCGTCTACATACATCGAAATCATATCGGCAACTGTCTTGTTAAGTCGCTCAGTCAGTCCGTTCGTTTGCGGATGGTAAGCTGTAGTCTTTCGATGGCTGGTGCCACTGAGTCGAAGTACCTCGCTCGTAAGTGCCGACGTAAACGCGGTTCCCCTGTCAGTTAATACGATTGTAGGGGCTCCGTGACGAAGCACAATGTTATGAATGAATAAATGTGCAACTTCAACTGCGGTACCACAGGGGTGGGCCTTGGTCTCACAGTAGCGGCTAAGATAGTCAGTGGCAACAGCAATATACCGGTTACCCACGGAAGATGCGAGTAAGTCCATGCCGACCTGTTATAAGGGGAGGCGCGGGGGATCAATAGGCTGCAGGAGCCCGGCTGGTTTAGTCGGCGGCGTCTTCCGGCGCTGGCACTCACGACAGGTTCGTACGTAGCGGTGGACAACCGCAAGCCTGGGCCAGTAGTACTTAATTGTGACGTATGCACGCCAACATGCGGGAAAACCCGAGGTGGCCCGAAGAAAGGTCGTCGTGGCACGCACGCAAAACTTCGTCACGAAGCGCTGTAGGTACTGCAAGCAGATAGACAGTGTCCGTTGGGCCATAATTCTTTTTGTAAAGGACACCATCACGCAAGCAAAACGATGACAGCCCGCGCTTGAAGAGTCGAGGAGGAGACGGAGTGGTTCCTTTGAGGTACTCGATGAGGGGAAGCAGTTCGGAGTCAGCCCTCTGTTGGCGGGCAAGAATGGACGCGGTGACAGCACCGAGGAAAGCGGAATCGTCGTCGGACTCGCCCGTGGGGCAGGGAATAGGAGTGCGGGATAGACAGTCAGCCTCACTGTGTTTCTGGCCGGTCTTGTGCACGATGGTGACATCAAATTCTTGTAGCCGAAGGCTCCATCGAGCAAGCCGCCTCGAGGGATCTTTAAGATTCGCCAGCCAACACAGTGAATGATGATCGCTCACAACCCGAAATAGGCAGCCATACAGGTATGAACGAAATTTCGTAACAGAGCCAGAAATTCCTTTTCCGTGGTGGAATAGTTGACTTCAGAATGGGATAAAGTGCGACTGGCGTAAGCAATCACGCGTTCTAGGCCATCCTACCACTGAACAAGGGCCACACCGAGACCAACATTACTGGCATCAGTATGTAGTTCCGCGTCGGCCTCCTCGTCGAAGTGGCCAAGTACAGGCGTACATTGGAGACGGGACTTAAGTTCCGTGAAGGCTCTTTCCTGGTCCTGCCTCAGCGTCTTTCGTCAGGCGGGTCAGAGGCTCAGCTAGCTTGGAGAAATTATGAACAAATTGGCGATAATATGCGCAGGGGCCCAAGAAATGACGCAGAAGAAACGGCTCCATTTGTCTGTGAGCTTGCGGAAGGCAGCTACGGCGGCCGTCTTTTCGGGGTCTGGACTAACGCCTCGAGCGCTGACAATGCGACCAAGAAACTTCAGCTCATGAAACGCGAAGTGACATTTTTCTGGCTTGAGAGAGAGACCAGCAGAACGTATGGCCTCAAACACAGCACGCAAACGTTTCAGGTGCTCATTGAACGTTTCAGAGAAGATCACGACCTAGTCGAAATATACGAGGCACGACTGCCACTTAAGGCCAGACAGCACGGTGTCCATCATTCATTGGAATGTGGTAGGGGCCGAGCACAAGCCAAAAGGGAGCACCTTAAACTCGTATAAACCGTCAGGGGTAATAAAGGCGGTCTTCTCTCGGTCACGTTCATCGATCTCTATTTGCCAATACCCACTGCAGAGGTCAAGGGATGAAAAATAGGTGGCATGGCGCAGGCGCTCTAGGGTGTCATCAACGCATGGCAGAAGGTACACATCCTTTTTCTTGACGTTATTCAGGCGCCTGTAATCCACGCGGAACCTGAAGGTGCCATCTTTCTTCGTGACAAGGACAACAAGCGATGCCCAGGGGCTCGTAGACGGTTGTATTACGTCATCCTAGAGCATTTGTGTAACTTGGCAGCGGATGGCTTCACATTCTTTTGAAGATAACCGATAAGGGCGCTGACATATTGCCCTTTGGTCGTCAGCAACGATAAATCGGTGCTTGGTAAGCGGCGTCTGTCGCACCTTGGAAGTTAATGCAAAACAATCACGGAAGGAATAGATGAGGTTTTCTATGCAGCGTTCCTGACTGGCCAAGAGGTGCGGGTTTACGTCGGTCGGAATGGCTGTAGCCGTCGCCTCGTCGAGGTCTGACGTCGTGGACAACGAGCACTGCCTGGTACACTCTCCAAGCTCATAAAAATAAGCGACGACCTCTGTCTTCGTTAGATGTTGCGGTTCACGGGTCAAGTT
The DNA here is from genome assembly GCF_055824585.1 of Amblyomma mixtum. Lineage (NCBI taxonomy): Eukaryota > Metazoa > Arthropoda > Arachnida > Ixodida > Ixodidae > Amblyomma > Amblyomma mixtum. Next base: position 94,827,665 of record NC_143018.1, on the reverse strand, counting down.
GGTGACTAAGATGTCGGTGTGACCGTTGGCAAGTTCTACTAGGCCTCGAGCTACACAAACTTGCCGAGCAAGTAGCAGCTACATGTTCACTTCAGCGATGCCAAGGGTGCCGGTGCCGCCATTACACTCGACTGTGATGAACTTGCTGGCTCGCGGAAGGATCGTTATATGGTCGTCACATAGGTGCAACATTACTCTGCTGGACTTGTTGTTGGTGTCAAAGGCTTGCTGGACGGAAAAAGATACCATGTGCTTTCGAAGGTCGATGACTGCACCATACTCTTGAAGGAAATCCATGCCCAGAATGAGATCTTTGGAAGAGTCACGTAATATGGCAAAGGAGCCAGTGAAAGCAAGACCTCGGATCTGGATGCGGCAGGTGCAGACGCCGATCGGTGTCACTATGTGGCCACTGGCGGTGCGGATTACGGGTCCACACCAAGGCGTCAGAACCTTACAGAGAGTCATGGCGAGCTGACTGCTCATCACAGAAAAATCACCGTCGGTATCGATGAGTGCGGTCACTTGATAACTGTCGGCGGTTGTTAAAATTTCAGCAGAAACTAATCGTTCGCAGCACGGCAGTCAGGTCGTCGGATTGGGTCTTCGCCGCCCGGGCCATCGCGTCAAATCGTTGGGTGGAGGCTAATGACTCTGTGCAGTGGCGACGGCCCTACCCCCGGAGGACGCTGTCTTCAGTTTTCCCAGCGAGGGGACGTGTGTTTGTACTGACCAGAGGTTGAGGTCCGACTGGGCGAAGCAAAGCGCCTCGGGGACGGCGATTGCGATTGGCACTGCTGCGAGGTCGAGGGCAGCACGTGAGCGGTGAGGTACTCCTCTATGTTCTGCGGTCTTTCACCGTAGCGCGGTCAAGGCGCGTCCGGCGGGAATCCTCTCAAACCCATACACCAGTACGGGCAATGCCGCAGAATATGGCCAGGCTCCCCGCAGTGCTAGCAGAGCGGGCGATCGTTGGACGTGCGCCACATGTGCGCTTTGCTGACAGGAGGGTGCAGGTCCTGCTGCTGCTCGACGGGGCGCAGGTAATGGTGGGGTGGTCGAGGTCCGGCAACGGGGCGAAACGCTTGCGGCACAGAGGCAGGTCGCCGCAGGGCATCACTGTAAGACAAGACATGCGACTCCGGTAGTGGTGCTGGTGGTG